>NW_028227259.1:138676488-139211488 GCF_978045245.1 Mus caroli | reverse complement strand
TGGATTGTAGCTTGTTTAGGAGATTCCCGAGGGCCCCTGGAGGTTCCCGCTGGGGCTCAGCCTCCCAGGGGCCCCCCCAGTGTGGCTTCCCACCTTGCCACCTGAGGTCCCGTTTCTCCATCTGCCTGGTGTCTTCCCAGATTTTGAACCTAAGCGGATCAATCTGTTGATGCTTTCCGTATACATTGGCAGGCATGGCACCCCAGGCGCAACAACTCCAGATGGAAGACATACTATTACCCCTCAAAAAAATTCTACAAAAAAACCAGATGAGGAACAAAAGGAAACAACTTCAAAGGAGGGAGGCAGCCATGACACGCCAGCCATTCCAGGCCAGGCACAGCTCATCAGCCACACCGCGCCAGGCACACTATCGCAGGCGCGGTACAGCAGCCAAACCACGCCAGGCTCAGCACGGTAGTCACAGCTTGTCAACCACATCACGCCAGTCTCAGCACACCCGGCACACCACGCCCAGCACAACACACCAGGCACAACACACCCGACACACCAAGCCAGGCAAACCGTACCAGGCACAGCATGCCAGGCAATCCAAGCCAGGCGAAGCACGCCAGAGACACCACACCAGGCAAACCACACCAGCCACACCACGCCAGTCACACCATGCCAGGCACAGCACCTCAAGCTCAGCCAGCCAGAGACACCATAGCAGGCCCAGCACTTCAACCACAGCACACCAGGCACATCAAGCCAGGCACAGCATGCCAGGCTTGCCACACAAGGCACAGGACACCAAACACAACACACCAGGCACAACACACAAGCCACAGCATGCCAGGCGCAGAATGCCAGGCTCGCCACACAAGGCACAGGACACCAAACAGGACACACCAGGCACAACACACCAGCCACAGCACACCCGGCACCACTCAACAGGCACAGCGCAGCTGGCACGGCGTACCAGACACAGCCAGCCAAGTCCACGCTGCGTCTACACTTGCTTTAAGGTAGTAGCAATCTGCTCTGCTTGGGAAAAGCCTTTCTGAAGGTTATAATTCTATCTTCGCTGCCTGCAAGCTCGAGCCTTTGTTAATTGAGGATCTACTATATGCAAAGGTCCGGGGTGCAAGAATCCTTGCCAGTTCTGCTCCAGATGGAACAGATACCAATACTTTAAAAAAACAAAAACAAAAGCAACACTTCAAAGCATAGAAGCGGACCCAATCCTGGATCTTCTAAGATGGCAGATCTGAAAGAGACGGTTGAGTGAAAGACCTGGAGGCTGAGGTGAGAAGGATTTGTCCAGGTGAGTGGGGTTACGGTGGAAGAGAATGTTCTAATTGCTTCTCGGCCTTTTGGCTAAGATCAAATGGAGAATGTTCTAGAAGCCAGAACATGTACAATGGTGAAACCATCTATTTATTTTTGAGATTTCCATACATGCCTTAGGCTGACTTAAACTCTTTGAGTTTTTTGCTTGTGTAGGTTTGTATTGTTTGTTTGAGACAGGGTTTCTCTGTGTAGACCAGGCTGTCCTGGAACTCACTTTGTAGACCAGGCTGGCCTCGAACTCAGAGTTTCTCCCGCCTCTTGAGTGCTGGGATTAAAGGCATAGGACACCAAACCAGAGCTGGGCGTGGTGGCACACGCCTTTAATCCCAGCACTCGGGAGGCAGAGGCAGGCAGATTTCTGAGTTCGAGGCCAGCCTGGTCTACAGAGTGAGTTCCAGGACAGCCAGGGATACACAGAGAAACCCTGTCTCAAACAAACAATACAAATACAAAAAAAAAAAAAAAAAAAAAAAGACACCAAGCCAGGTTGTCTCAGAAAACAAACAAACAAAATAGGCAGGAATAGTTTATTCTGACTCAGGATTTAAGGGTTCATCTCGACAGGAAAGGCACGGCCACAGGAACTGGTTCCACTGTCAGGATCCACAGTCAGGAAGCAGAGAGAGATGGATGCTGGTAACCAGCTCACTGTCTCCTTGTCTCCTGGGGTCTGCAAGACCCCAGCCCACGAGATGGTACCATCCACATTCAGTGTGGATTCAGAGTGGTCCAACTGGGTTAAAATTCTGGAAACATTTTCACAGACACAGAGTGTCTCCAAGATGATGCCAACCCACAATGCATTGCACTCATCATCAACATTCCTCTCCTAGACCCTTAAAAGTTGATGCCTGCCTCCATATGTAAAACACGCTTAGCTCATCTCCATCAGTCTGCTCCACCTCAGACCCTTGTTAAAGACAGGCTCACAAATAGCCAAGGTTGACCTTGAACTCGCTATGAAGCCTAGCATGATCTTGGACTCTGGATCCTCAACGTCTCTAATGCTGGGATTACCGGCATGTGGTCTGGAACTGTTTGTTTGTTTGTTTGTTTGTTGTATTTATTTTGTTTTTATGTGTATGAGTGTTTTGCTTACATGTGTGTATGTGTGAGCCTGGTACCCATGGACATCAAAAGGAAACATTGTGAGCTACCATGTGGGTGCTGAGAGTTGAACTCAGCTCCTCCTGCTAGCCCTTGATCCTCCTCTGTTTTCTGAGTGTTGGGATTACAAATGTGCAGACCCTGTCCGGCTTTTAAAGTCATTCTAGAGGAGCCAGGGGTTGATTCTCCGGGTAAAGGGTTGGTGTTTGAAGTATGAGGGCCTATCACCCACGTAAAAGCAGGGCGCTGTGGAGCACCTCTCTAAATCCAGTCCTGGGAAGGAAGCCAGAGACAGGCAGACACCAGGATCCATTTGGCCGGCTGGCCAGCCAGGATAGCAGAATTGATGCATTCTAGGTTCATTGAGAAATGAATGCTGCCTCACCAAATACGGTGGCTCAGAGGCTAAGGGCACTTGTTGCTTTTCTAGAGGAGAGAGAGAAAGAGATTACAAACTAAAACTAAGAATTGGGTGGCTAGCAATTGAGGAAGCTGTCTGGCATTGACCTCCGACTTCCACATACAACATCCATCCATCCATACACACACACTCACACACACAGAGACCATTAGAGCTATTTCCCCCTTCTTCATGCCTCCTTCTCCAACCCACTCCTCCTAGCTCCGTTGATTTTATATTTGCCCCATGGCTCTGACTGTTCCCTGTCTGCTTGCCTGGAGTCATTTCTCTGCAGTTATCAGCACCATCTGTCCCATACTCAGAACATATTTCTCTGTTGGTCTGTTCTGTTCCGTCCCACATGGGCTGTATTTTCTGCCCTCTGGCTCTGTGCTCATGGCCTCGGGCTCGTGGGACTGCTCTTGGAGCAGAAAATTGGCTTTGTGTTTCCAAAGCTGAAGCCCTTTGGGGGAAAGACAGACAGACAAGTTTCAAGGGACCTCTGAGATTTATTAGACTCTCCAAACGCTTAGCCATTCCCAAACTAGTCTTCCCCACCCCCACCTCTTATCCTTTTTGATTTGTTTTGAAAGCTTTTGTTTGTTTGTTTGTTTTTCTCTTTAGGTTTTCCCAGACAGGGTTTCTCTGTGTAGCTCCGGCTGTCCAGGAACTCGATCTGTAGACCAGACTGGCCTCGAACTCAGAGATCCACCTCTCTGCCTCCTGCCGAGTACTGGGATTAAGGCATGTGCCACCACAGTCAGGCCGTTTATAAAATTCTTTAAAATTATTTTTATTTGTTATTCTCTCCTGCCCCCTGTGTGTGTGTGTGTGTGTGTGTGTGTGTGTGTGTGTGTGTGTGTGTGTATTTGAGAGGGTTGTTACTTAGGCCATGATACACAGGGACAACAGAGGATAAGTTTGTGGACTGGATTCTCTTGTGTATTTATATGGGTTCCAGGGATTGAACTCAGGTTGTTAGGCTTGTAGGACAAGTGCCCTTAAGCACTGAGGCCTCTATCTCACCAGCCCTCTGATGATGGTTTTTTTAGATGGAATCTCATCTCATGTAGCCCAGGTTAGCCTTAAACTTACACTATGCAGCCAAAGATGACTTTGAAGGAAGGACTGAAGCCAAGGATGACTGATCCTCTTGCTCTGCCTTCTAAATGCTGGGGTTAGGGCTTGCACCACCATGCCCAGCTATTATTTTTTTTGTTCTTTGGTTTTTAGTTTTTAGAGACAGGGTTTTGCTGCACAGCCCTGGCTAGCCTGGGATTCACTACATACATACATACATACATACATACATACATACATACATACATACATACATACGTGTATGGATAGATAGGTAGATAGATGATAGATAAGGCTAGCCTTATCCTTTTAGGGATCCTCCCACCTCTGCTTCCTGGAGGGTAGGCATAAACCTCCATCATGCTGCTTAGTCCCCTTGACCTCGTTGGATTTGAGGTCCACACTGGGGAGGACTGGAGTCACACTGTAGCTGCCTCTGCAGAATGAAGCATCCAGGGGCTCTTCACGAAGAATTACAGAAAAGGTCATCGCACACCTAAGCCTGTGGACTGTCATTTGTAAGTGCTGCGGTGCCCTGAGCACGTATTGTTCCCTTCACTGACGTCTTCTTCTTCTTTTTTTTTTTTTTTAAAGATTTATTTATTTATTATATATAAGTACACTGTAGCTGTCTTCAGACACTCCAGAAGAGGGAGTCAGATCTCATTAACGGATTGTTGTGAGCCACCATGTGGTTGCTGGGATTTGAACTCTGGACCTTCGGAAGAGCAGTCGGGTGCTCTTACCCATTGAGCCATCTCACCAGCCCCACTGACGTCTTCTAAGTCAGCAAGACGCTGATCATTCATTTGACAAATATTTACTAAGTGCCTGCTAAGGACAAGCATGGCCTTCATTTTTACTTCATTTATTTTCTTTTGCAGGACTGGGGATTGAACCTGGGTCTCAAGACACGCCGGGCAAATACTGTAACGGTGGAGCCCCTCACTGGGAATTGGGAACCAGCTAGCTAGACTACTGAATGGTGACCTCAGGTCTTTGTTTTCAACTTCATTGTTGCTCTTGTTGTTTCTCTGTCCTGGAACTTCCTCTGTATGCCAGGCTGGCCTCAGAGGATCTGTGGGACTCAGAGAGCCTCCTGCCTCTTTCCCCGGACGGCTGGGATTAAAGGCATTTGTCACTACCACCCAATTTAAACGTTTTCTTTGAGACAGGGACTCACAAAGTTCTCCAGACAGGCATTGAACTCACTCTGGTATGTGTGGACCAGGTTGGCCTTGAACTGCCAATCCTCCTGCCTTAACCTCCCAAGTACCTGGGTTATAGTTTTATGCCACTAATATTGGCCATTACTTTATTTTATTTTATTTTATTTTATTTTATTTTATTTTATTTTATTTTATTTTATTATTTAGTAATAATGGGAATGGCCACAGGGGCTGTCACACGTGGCAAGGCAAGTCCTCTACCACTGAGCTACATCTCCAGTACACAGGTGTGACTTTCAGAGCTAGGTCTGCACCAATGGCAAGACCCCGTTTCTTTTTTTTTTTTTTTTTTTTTTTTTGGCTTTTCGAGACAGGGTTTCTCTGTGTAGTCCTGGCTGTCCTGGAACTCACTCTGTAGCCCAGGCTGGCCTCGAACTCAGAAATCCGCCTGCCTCTGCCTCCCGAGTGCTGGGATTAAAGGCGTGCGCCACCACGCCCGGCAAGACCCCGTTTCTTATGGAACATAGAAATCCAAGCCTGAGGCTGGGGAGATGGCTCAGTGGGTAAGTGACTGGCAGTCATGGTGGAGAGCCAGAGCCCTGCCATGAGAGAGAGCAGGAAAGCGTGGGGTATGGGTGCACATGCAGGCAAGGCAGTCATGTGCTTGGAAATAAAACCAGGGCCAGGGGATGACTCAGAGGGTAAAGGTGCTTGCTGCTAAGCCTGAGGACTTGAGTTCGATCCCTGGAACCCACAGAGTAGAAGAATGAAATCAGTTCCCTAAGTTGTCCCCTACCTACATGTGAGTGCTGTGTCATGTATATGCCCTTCAACACACACACACACACACACACACACACACACACAATGTAAAAAATTATTTCAAATATGGGTTCTGTATTTATGCCATTTCCTCCCCTCTTTCCTCCCTTAACCCCTCATGTCCCATCCCCAACCCCAATTCCTCCCAAATCAAATTCATGACTCCCCTCTATGTGTGTGTATGATGTATATGTGTGCATGTGTATGTATATGATATATATGTATATTTATATAATTTCTGTTGTATATGATATATGTGTGTATAAATGATGTATATGTGTATGATGTATATGATGTTTGAGGTATATTTGTATGTATAGGTATATGATATATAAGTATATATATGATATATATGATTTTTTGAGGTATATGTGTATGCATATGTAATAACACACATATAAATATATAAATACAAGCTGCTGAAGTTTAGTGTTTGGCATCTACCAGCTTATTGTTGCCTATGTGTTTAGGGCTAACCACTTGGTATTGAATAACCAGTTAGGGGGCCAACCCTGGGGAAGACTAGAACACTAATTCTTCCTCTCTCAGAAGGTGTTACTTGCCTGCACCTCTTTAACTAGGGGAGGGGCTTCCTGGATGTTTTTCATGTATTCCTTGGCATGTTGGCCTGTCAGTGTCAACTGACTTTGTCACTGTTTAGGTCTGCTTTTGTCAGACATTTTGCTGTGGTACAAGGGGCAGGATCCAGAGCTTGGTTAGTGTACAAGTACTGTGCCATCTAGGCTTGTACTCAGTTCTTCACTGGAGAATACTAGGAAAGCATTGTATTACTGATTTATGGCCCCAGCCCTTCACTGGGGGATTCTAGGCAGGTGCTCTACAAATAAGCCACACCTCCAATCACTGAGTACTGTATTTGATTAAAGGATACACTAGAGAGGAGATAGACTTTGACAACATGAAGAAAAAGGATTCTGAAACATATATGTATTTTTTATCAATGCAAATATAATGCCCTTTTTAAAATCTTATTTATGAGGGCTTCTAAGATGGCTCAGTACAGGGGCTGGAGAGATAGATAGCTCAGTGGTAAAGAACACTGGCTGCTCTCCCAGCGGACCTGAGTTCGATTCCCAGTACTTACCTGGCAGCTCACAACCATCTGTATATAACTAGTTCAAGGGGGTCTAATCCCCTCTTCTGACCCCCAACAGCACCAGGCACTCACATAGTGCACAGACATACATGTAGACAGAACGACCCATATGCATAAAAATAGATATCCAGATGCTATCCAGATAAATGATATCTGGATTGATATATCTAAATAGGTGATATATAGGTGGTATCCAGATAGATAGATAGATAGATAGATAGATAGATAGATAGGCAGGTTGACAGACAGACAGATAGGTAGATGATATTTAGATGATACATATCTAGATGATAGATTGATAGATGATAGATGATAATAGAAGATAGAAAATAGATAAATAGTAGATTGATAGTGGATAGAAGATAGGATATAAATAAAATATAGACAGTAGATAGATGATAGATGACAGATGGATGGATGGATAGATAGATAGATAGATAGATAGATAGATAGATAGATAGATAGATAGATAGATAGATAGAATCAGTGCTTGCTGCCAAGCCTGAGGACCTGAGTTTGATTCCAGGGACCCACATGGTGGAAGGAAAGAACTGTTTTGATAAGCTGTCCTCTGATTGTCACACACTTGCCATGGCCCTCTCTGGGTTTCAGGAAGTCATTTCTTTTTATTTCACCAGCATTCAGTCTAAAGACTTGGGACCACAGTAGCCACGGTGGCCATGAGGGAATCATTAAAGAAAAATGATTTAGGCTGCGGCTGTAGTCCAAAAGTAGAGCCCCTACCTAGAATCCCCCAGGGAGGGGCTGGGGGCATGGCTCAGTGGTAGAGCCGCTGCCTAGAACCCCCCAGGGAGGGGCTGGGGAGGGGCTCAGTGGTAGAGCCCCTGCCTAGAATCCCCCCAGGGAGGGGCTGGGGAGGGGCTCAGTGGTAGAGCCCCTGCCTAGAATCCCCCAGGGAGGGGCTGGGGGCATGGCTCAGTGGTAGAGCCGCTGCCTAGAACCCCCCAGGGAGGGGCTGGGGAGGGGCTCAGTGGTAGAGCCCCTGCCTAACCTCTGCCCTTGCATATGCAAGGCCCTATTGTAGGTTCTGGCACTCTAGAACAAGAAAATGAATGTGATCAGGCTCATCACTGACAAAGGATGGGAAAATTAAATTAGAAGGGATCATCTGGTCTAACTACTTTGTTGGATTTATGGAGAAACTGAGGTCAAGAAGGGGGAAAGCTTTTCTCGTCACACCGTGAAGTTCAGTGGCCTTCCAGCATCGCTCTTGTTGAGTTCAAGCCCCTATGTGATGCTGGGGTGGGAACTCAGCAGTTGACAGATTGTGCTGCTCTTGGCAAGGACCTGAGTTCAACTCCCAGCACCCACACTGGGCATTGCACAACCACCTGTAACCTCGCCCCCAAGGCATGTGGCACCTTCTTCTGGCCTCTACTGGTGTCTATACAAACTGCAACATACCCCCCTACATGCATACACAGAGATTTAAAACTGAACAAAAGGGGCTGGAGAGATGGCTCAGCAGTTAAGAGCACTTGCTGCTCTTGCAAGGACCCAGGTCCAGTTCCTAAGCACCCACATGGTAGCTCACCACCTTCAACTCCACTTCCGGGGGATCCAGTCTCCTGGACTCTGAGAGCACTAGGCACACATGTGATGCACATACCTACATGCAGGCAAAACACTCATATGAAATCATTGTTTTGTTGGTTTTGATTTCCAGGGTAGGATTTCACTGTGTAGCCCTGGCTGTCCTAGAACTTGCTCTGTAGACCGGGCTGGCCTCAAATTCACAGAGATCCACCTGCCCTCTTCCTCCCAAATGCTGGGATTAAAGGTGTGCACTGCCACTGCCTGGCTTAATTTTTTTTTTTTAAATGCAGGTAGAAAAGACAAAAACAAAGAAAGAAACAAAGGCAGATACACCTACAAACGGGAACAATATCATCTGTCTTACAGATCCGACCTCCAGATACATAGACCCTGCAGAAGGTCCCTCAGCAGGCAGCAGGGGCCCCAACCCTGGCTTGCTTCTTCTCCAGCTTGGCAAAACCCAACCCTGTTGGCTTCGGTGACCTTTCCTGGATCGCTGGCGGAGTGAGGACAAGCAAGGCTACTGTGTGAAGCCTACTGAAGACCTTGAGGGAGCCACAGTAAACATTGCAACTGTGTTTGATGAAGAACTTGGCTTTGGGTCCCGCTAGCAGGAAGAACTCAAACTGGCTTGGCAAGGGCCAGGCAAGCCTGAGGCCATAGCTTGGCTGCAGGGCCTGGGAAGGAACTGTGAGACTGTGCACTCAAAAGAAACCTGGAGCCTTCTCTCCCAAAGCAGCTACCCACCTTCTTTGTATCTCTAAGCTCCTGCTTGGCTGGAGGTAGTAACATATTAATGATAAGAATGAAAATTAATTAATCCCCTCGACACCCAGCTGTGTTACCATGGCTTTGTTGTTGTTTTTATTTGTTTTATTTTTTAGATTTACTTATTTATTTTATGGATACGAGTACACTGTTGCTGTCTTCAGATGCACCAGAAGTAAACGTTGATCCCATTACAGATGGTTGTGAGCCATCATGTGGTTTCTGGGAGTTGAACTCAGGACCTCTGGAAGGGCAGCCAGTGCTCTTAACCGCTGAGCCATCCCTCCAGCCCTTGTTGTTGTTGTTTTTAATGTGTTTGTTTTGAAACCAAGTCTCACTCTGCAGCCCAGGCAGGCCTTGAGCTCACTAGGATTTGCCAGCCTCCGTCTCTAGTGTTCTGGGATTAGTTGTGCTTTGTTTTTTGTTGTTGTTGTTTCTTTTTTTCTTACTTTTTCTTTTCCTTTCTTTAATTTGAGACAGCAGGCTGTCCCTTTGTAGAGCAGGCTGGCCTTGAAGCTGTGAGGATCCTCCTGTGTTACTCCGCCTCACAAGGGGATGACAGATGTGTGTCAATAGGCCTTTCTCTCTTTCTCTCTCTCTCTCTCTCTCTCTCTCTCTCTTTCTCTCTGGTTTTTTCGAGACAGGGTTTCTCTGTATAGCCCTGGCTGTCCTGGAACTCACTTTGTAGACCAGGCTAGCCTCGAACTCAGAAATCCACCTGCCTCTGCCTCCCGAGTGCTGGGGTTAAAGGTGCGCGCCACCACACCCGGCTCCACTTCTCTTATTAAGGATTTGTCTCACTGCTATTTTGGTTGTTGGTTTTGGTTTCTTCAGGTTTCTTTGTGTGGCTTTGACTGTCTTGTAACTTACAACGTAGGCTAGGCTGGCCTTGCACTTTCAGAGGTCTGCCTGCCTCTGCTTCTGAAATACTGGAATTAAAGGCGTGAGCTATCACTGATGAGTATTATTTTATTATTATTATTTTGTGTTATGAGGGGTATTGCATATGCATGGGGGTGTCTAAGGAGACAAGGGACAACAGGTAACTGCCTCACACGGGTGGAGGACACTGAACTCCAGTCCTCTGTGAGAGCGGTATGTGCTTCTAGTCCATTAAGTCATCTCTCCAGACCCCATTTCACTTTCTAGTTAAAAACGGTCTCACCAAACTATCCAACCTGGCCTTGAATTCACTCTGTAGCCCACATTGGTCTCAAACTCAAGATGCTCCTAGCTTCAGCCTCCAGAGTAAGGGGGACCGCTGGTGTACATCAGCACAGCTGGCTTTACCGTGCCTTCTGGAAGCTGGGTTGTCAGTGAGTAAACGCCACGCCCACCTTTGGGGCTCTCTGGAACAGTGAGGTCAGAGCTACCTCTCAATGTGCCTTGACCCAAGTTGGTTCCCTGGGCAGAGAGTACTGAAGCAGCACAGAGACACTGCGAGCTGGCTCTCTGCCACAGTCCCAAATTCTCGTCTCCACCTTCCTCGTCCCTTCGTCCACCTAAGCCCCTTATCTAGGGTCCCCTTCATCCCGAGTTTCATGGAGTGCCTTGGAATCTTTTGGCACTGGGAACGCTGCAACCTGCCTCCCATGCCAGGTGCTGAAGGAAGATGAGCGTGAGGCTAGGCCCGGGCTACAGACCAAGACCCTCCCATGCCTAAATCCAAGAAAGCTCAGTGAGTTGCATGCCTACCCAGTAAGCTAGAAGACCTGAATTCAATCCTGAAAACCCCTACAAAGAAAGGACAGAACTGCCGGACAGTGGTAGCACAAACCATTGATCCCAGCACTGGAGAGACAGACAGGCAGATCTCTGTAGACATCTACACACACAATAAAAATTAGTTTAAGTAATAAAAACAAAACAAAACCCTGCTCCTTAGATCCCCTCCCTTTCACTGAGCCAACATCTGTTTTTTCTTTTGAGATAGGGCTTTGTGTAACCTACCCAGGCTGTCCTGAAACACACTGTGTGGTCTAGGCTGGCTTTGAACTCACAATCCTCCCCCTCACCCGCCTATGAGCTCAGATTACAGTCATGGCACACACTTGGCCCAAAGTCTCTTTTCTCCAAAGCGCATCAGACACTTTCTCCTTCTGGCATGTCTCACCTCCTGGATAAGAGAAGACTGGTTTCCTAGGGAAGCTGCTGGTATGGTCATCTACGCTCCTCTCCTAGGATGTCAGGAATGAACTAACGACTGGGGCACTCACTATTAATAGCAACCCACTTCCTCTTCCTTAGGTCATCCTGACGACAGCACACTGGCATTCCTTAAGAAGAGGAGAAACTTTAAGTAATCTTTTGGCACGGGGCACACTGGAACCTGCCTCTAATACCAGATGTTGAGGTAAGAGGATCATCAGGCTAGCCCGGGGCTACAGACTGAGACCTCGTGTCAAACCAAAGGCAGCATCAAGTTCGTTTGGTCAAATGTCCGTGTGACCCTCTTTCCCTCCCAGCCACTTGTTGCTCAGTAGTAGCCTCCTGCTCCAGCCTCCCCGGGGTTCCTGTTTTAGGCAGGACACTCACACACGTTGTCTAAGTGCCCGTCTTGAACGGCTTGCCACCCACTCACTTCCCCTCCCCCCACCTCCAACATTCTTGCTAAGGCCACTCATAGTCACCCTGTTTCTGAACCCAAGTCTCCTTCCCAGTCCCGTTCTTCCAAGTCCTTTCCATTCCAAACACCCTTGCCCGTCCCCGAGTCCTCGAAACTCTTGCTTCTTTTGCTTTCTCAGCTGAGCTCATTGTTACCCTGCTTTCGGCTGCCATCTCTGTGTTAACAACTCCCGGGTTTACGAGGTCTCTTTCTTGTCTCCTGGGTCGTCTCACATGGACGTTTCTAGTCAGACCAACTCCTACACTCAAAATGAAACTCTTCAGCCGCCCCAGAACCAATAACCGAAGCAGAGGCGATTTTACTTTATCTTATGGTGGTTTTTCAAGACAGGGTTTCTCTGTGGCGTCCTGGCTGTCCTGGAACTCTCACTGTAGACCCGAGACTGGTCTCGCTCTGTAGACAGAGGCGGACCTGCCTCTGCCTCTGCCTCTGCCTCTGCCTCTGCCTCTGCCTCTGCCTCTGCCTCTCTGCCTCTGCCTCTCTGCCTCTGCCTCTCTGCCTCTGCCTCTCTGCCTCTGCCTCTCTGCCTCTGCCTCTCTGCCTCTGCCTCTGCCTCTCTGCCTCTGCCTCTCTGCCTCTGCCTCTCTGCCTCTGCCTCTCTGCCTCTGCCTCTGCCTCTGCCTCTCTGCCTCTGCCTCTCTGCCTCTGCCTCTCTGCCTCTCTGCCTCTGCCTCTCTGCCTCTGCCTCTCTGCCTCTGCCTCTCTGCCTCTGCCTCTGCCTCTGCCTCTGCCTCTGCCTCTGCCTCTGCCTCTGCCTCTGCCTCTGCCTCTGCCTCTGCCTCTGCCTCTGCCTCTGCCTCTGCCTCTGCCTCTGCCTCTGCCTCTGCCTCTGCCTCTGCCTCTGCCTCTGCCTCGCTAGGGATAAAGGCGAGCACCGCCCCTGCCCGGGCAAAGCTAAGGCTTCTTTAGTTCACTCTCTCTCCCAAACTCTGACACCCTAATGGCCTGGAGTGCTAAGAATTAGGCTCCCTTAACCCTGTCTGTTCGGCCTCAGAAAGGGGTCCTGCTATCATCTTTGAATGTCTTCCTCAAGTTTCTTTCACTCCCCCCCCCCCCGCCCCCATTTTTTTGTTTGAGACAAAGTCTCCTTATGCAGTCCTGGCTAACCTGGAACTCACTACATAGACCAGGGTGGTCTCCAACTCACAGAGATCTTCCTGCCTCCACTGTACTGGGATTAAAGCCTTGCTCCAACATGCCCCCTCCCCGCTTTTTGAGACAGCTCATGTAGTCCAGGCTAGCTTTGAAATTGATATGTGAACCAGGCATGGTAGTCAGTCTGGTCTACATGAGTTCCAGAACAGCCAGAGCTGTGTAAAGAGACTATGTCAACAAACAAACAAACAAATGAAAGAGAAAGAGAGAAAAGAAAAGGAAAATAAAGAAAAATGAAGTTGGTCAGTGGTGACACACACCCTTAACCCTAGCACCAGGGAGGCAGAGGCAGGCGGATCTCTGAGCGTTTGAGGCCAGCCTGGTCTACAGAGTGAGTTCCAGGACAGCCAGAGTGACACAAAGAAACCCTGTCTCAAAGGAAAAAAGAAAAGAAAAGAAAAAAGGAAAGGAAAGGAAAGGAAAGGAAAGGAAAGGAAAGGAAAGGAAAGGAAAGGAAAGGAAGGGAAAGGGAAAGGGAAAGGGAAAGGGAAAGGGAAAAGAAAAGAAAAGAAAAGAAAAGAAAAGAAAAGAAAAGAAAAGAAAAGAAAAGAAATTTCTAAGTGTCAGAGAGGCCAACCTTGAACTACATTTCCACCTACACTTTCCAGACGCTGTCACCCTTTTAAAGCCTAGGAAGCCGGGGACCTGTCCCCCCCCCCCCAAGAGCCCTGCCTCAGTTCCCTTTACCTTGTCCAAGAGGTGCCTCGAGTCTCAATATTGTTTAAAGCTAGGTCCCTCCCTCCCTGAGGGCACTGGGAAGAAGGTGGGGTGGCCTTTCCCCTCATCTCTCCACCTCCAGGTCCGAAGACTTTGCCAAATGTCCCTTTTAGGTGTCCCCCAACACTCCCAGTGCTGGGAACGGAACCCAAGCCCCATGCATGCTACTCAAGTGTCCTACCACTTAGCCACATCCCCGCCGTCTGAATGGCTGTCCTTTAGGTGAGGCATTTGGTCTGAACAATAGGTCTTTTTGTTCCACGTCTCCAAATATGAAATCTCGGTAGAGAATGTAATTCTTTAGCTTGCACATCAGCTACCCCAAATGCCCGGAGCAAGACTGTGGATACAAGCACAAACCAACTAGGCTGTCCCAGAGAAGAGTCCCTGCCTTCTTCCCCTTGCCCCTCTCCAGCAGAGTTCCTCATAAGCCCTCTGGCTGGATTGCTGGATAAACCTCGCTCGCCATAGGGTCTGTGGAGATCAGTCCTGGAATACCTTCCAAGTGTTACCCACCTAGTGAGCACAAAAACTCATGTGTACCCCCACTTTCTCCTTACTCAACCTGTGAAGCTGTTTAAAGCTCGCTGCCCGTGATGAGGGCTATTCGAGGGACAATCCCCAGCAGGTGCCCCGTAGGGGAGGTGGTGGCCTGTGCGGTGGCGTTCAGGATAAGGAAGCTCCAGCGACTGCAAAAAACGAAAGACTTTTATTGAAAAATATGAAATGGCCCGTTTTATGATTTGCCTGTCTCTGCCCACTGTAAGCCTTCCTTCTGCGGGGCTGGCAAGTAGCTGCAGTGGCCACCCCAGCCCAGTTCTTGGGAAGGGCGAGGTTTCTTTGTCCATTCGGCTTGGACAGTTCCTAGGCCCGGTAGTCAGGTGGCAGCCGGAGAAGGGGAGATGCCAGCCTGTCTGTCCTCTTCCAGCTTAGCAAGCAGACTGTGTGGCGTCTGTCACCATCTGGAAGGTGGGGTGGTCTCAGACGCGAGGCTGCACGCTGGACGGGTGGGGTTCATCGACTGCTGGTAGTGGTGATGGTACGGTCTGCGTACACACGGCCCCTCAGACGTAGTCCTTGCGGTCGTAGGCGGTGCCGGTACCGGTGGCAGGGCCGGTGGATCGCGGCGCAGAATAGAGGATCTTGGTGGGTGCATACTTGTCGCGCGGTGGGCAGGAGCAACACAGCAAGGCGCCCCCTAGCAACTGCAGCGCGGCGGCAGCCCAGCCCACGTACAACCCAGCTCCCATCTCCCGCTTCTGGGCCTCGGGCACCAACGGGTTATAGAAATCCCTGATGATGGTGTTGGCCGACCAGGACACCGGCACTAAGGTGAGCAGAGCCGCCAACAGGAAAAGCACTCCCGCCACGATGGTGATCTTGGCCTTGGCCGTCTCGTCTTGTACGCAGTTGGTACACTGGGCGCCCACGAGCGCCACGAGGAGCCCGAAGGCAGCCAGCAGGATGGACACCACGATGAGGGCTCGGGCGGCCTGCAGGTCCTGCGGCAGGGCCAGCAGCGAGTCGTACATCTTGCACTGCATCTGACCGGTGCTCTGCACCACGCAGTTCATCCACAGGCCCTCCCAGGTGATCTGCGCCGTGATGATGCTGCTGCCGATGAAGGCCGAAACGCGCCACATGGGAAGGGCGCAGCACACGATGGTGCACAGCCAGCCCAGCACGGCCAGCGACGTGCCGGTGATCTCCAGGCCCATGGACATGGCTGCTGGACTTGAACCGGCTCGGCCGGGCAGCTCCGGGGACTGGGAGACCAGGGATCGCGGCCGCTGGACCTGGGAACCAACTGCCCTTCGAAAACTGACGGACGTCTGTCGCCGGGAAGGACGGGTGGGTGGCAAAGGACGGAGCGCGCTTAACGGCTCCTCTCCTGGGGCTCGCACGGAGACTGCCCCTGCACCTGCCTGTGGCTTTGGAGACCGGCTTCTGAGACTGGGTTGGCTCTGGGATGGGGTGGGTTGGACTTAGCTTGGTGCCTAGAGGAGGAGGGTGGAGCTCACTCTTCTGGCCCAGGGGACAGTGACGTGTGTCCCGTCCAGTCCGGTCCGTCCTCCCCAACCCCCTTCACCATAGGAGAAAGGATTTAGCTAGAACCTCAATGCTGAAGTGTATGTGTTGTGTGTGGCGGGGGTGGGGGGTGGGGTGGGAGAGTGTGTATCGAGGGAGGGCGGGGTCCTCTAAGCTCCCTCCCTTCCTAACCTCCCCAAGCTCCTTAAGCATAACGAATTCTCTAGAGCTATACAGAGTGGGAGGGGCGCTTCAAGGATTTGAAGTTCAAATCACCAATTGTAAACTGCTTGACTCTCTCGTCCCCCACCTCCGTCCTCTTTAGCGCGGGAGGCGTAGGATGGAGGCGCGGCCAATTCCTCTGGACAACCCGGACTGGGAGGACCTAGGTGGGGGCGTGGCTGAGGCTGTTTGTCGCCGTAGGTGGATGGAATTGTAGCACCTGCTCCAAGTCCCTCAGGCTTTGACACAAGCACTCTGGCCTTATCCAAGTGCAACCTTATATACAGAACTCTGAAGCCAGGGACAACGACCACCTGCAGAGCCCACTCTGCACCCCAGGGACGGGTGTTGAGTTCAAATTCTTGTCCAGCCCCCTCATGTGACCTGGACTGGTTG
This sequence comes from Mus caroli, assembly GCF_978045245.1. Lineage (NCBI taxonomy): Eukaryota > Metazoa > Chordata > Mammalia > Rodentia > Muridae > Mus > Mus caroli. Next base: position 139,195,031 of record NW_028227259.1, on the reverse strand, counting down.
CAAGCCTACATGGCTTAGCTCAATTGAGGGCCCACCTAGAAGCTGCTTTCCCCCACGGAGGTTCTCTTGATGGAGTCGTGTTTTCTTTCCTTTGAGGGTGGGGGCGGGGCAGAGTGAGTACCAGAGCGAGTGAACAGTGGGAAAGAGATTTGATCCATATGAGAAAAGAAGACAGCTAGCCAGGTGTGTTGGCTCCTGCCTGAGGCTGAGGCAAGCAGACAGCTGTGAGTTCAAGGCCAGACACAGCGAAACTGTGTCTCGAAATAAAACACAACTCCTGTGCAGAAGCCCTGTGCAGCGTGCCATGCCTGTAGTCTCAGAGCTTGGGAAAGTGGAGGCAGGCAGGAGTTCAAGACCATCTTGGCGACACGGAGAATTCAAAGCCAGATGGGCTACAAGAGACCCAGTCTCAAACAAGCTACAAAGTAACACCAAAAAAAGCCCCCAAACACCAATTCCTTTGCCTCCGGACACTGACTCCCCTGTCGCACACCTCGGGGTGGCGCATGCTCCGACTTCTCCCTTTGCCTCTTCCCTTCACCTCAGCTAGGATACAGCTCTTTTGGTTTAGTTTCCTATACACCCTCTTCGAGGACCCGTGCTTGGGGTCCTTTCTCCATGAGACACTCCTACAGCTATCCGCATGGCTCACTGACATCGCCCCCAAGATTTTGATAGTTTCAGAGGCTGGAGATGGAGCTCAGTGGCTAGAGTGTTTGGCCAGCCTGCACGAAGTCTCTGGTCTGTCCCTGGCACAGAATAAACCCTGATAGATGGATGGCACGTCAGCAAGCACCACACCGAGATCCTCCCCAGCTGATTTGGAGGTCAGTGTGGGTGGCTTGGAACCCTGCACCCAAATAGAAACAGGACAACAAACCGTCCCAGCTTCTTACCCACAATGCCACGTTCTTTTTCTGTTTTGTTTTGTTTTGTTTCGAGACAGGGTTTCTCTGTTGTAGCCCTGGCCGTCCTGGAACTTGTGCTGTAGACCAGGCTGGCCGGGAACTCACATATCCACCTGCCTCTGCTTCCCATGTGCTGGAAGCCCTGTTCTCTTTGCCTCTTTGATACCTTTGTTTTCTTATATTTGACATTATCTGAAGTGGCCTCTGGCTTTCCTTTCCACCCCCCCCCTCCTTTTTCTCTCCCTGCTTTCCTTTTTTCTCTCCCTCCCGCTCCCTCCTCCCGCGCCCCCCCCGACCCCCCTCCACCCCTCCCTGCCCCAGGGTGGCCTTAAACTCCAGGTTGTTTTGCCTTCCCAGCTTAAGTGGCAAGCTTCTTTGTGAGAGAGGCCACGCATGGTTTCTCATTTATTTGTTTCTTTGTCTCTGCTCTGGTCTGTTACCACCACCAGGACATTCAGAATGTTCCAAGACGGACAAACATTTTTGCCTGTTTTATTATGTGACACTCCCTATGCCTAGAACAGGGCTGGGTGCTCTGAGAGGTAATCGACTTAGCACTTTCCCTTGTTTCGGCAACCTGTCCTGCCAGGGCTCTATGTCCAGGGATGACCTCGTGTTGTGAGGGCCCCAGGGGCTTTGCAATTAGCTAGGAACCTGAGATCCATCCAGCAAGATGAAGGCTTTCTGGAGGCAGATGGTCCAGAGGACAAAAGCCCTTGTCTTCAACTTGACAACCTGAGTTTGATCCCTGTTACTTCAAAGATGAAAAAAAGCCCATTCTCCAAAGTAGTTCTCCGACCTCCACGTGCTTGCTGCAGTACACACACACACACACACACACACACACACACGCAGAGGGACAGACACACACACACTGACATACACTCTTACACACACTTACACACACATACACACACTGATAAACACTCTCACAATTACATATACACACTTACATATACTCACACCCATACTCATACACACACCCACACACACTCATACACACTCACACCCACACTCATACACACACACACACACATACTTACACAGGTACTCAAACACACATACACACACACACTGAATAACTAAATAAAATAAAAGTATAAACTTCATTGAGTTGGACCTATGGTTTTTTTTCTTTTTTCCTGGTACAGCCCCAACTCTCAAATCACAAATACTCAGACTCCACCCTCTTCCTTCAGAGCTCAGACCCTGGGGTGACAGAAGATTCCAATAAACAGTCCACATGGAAACCAGGGCTGTTTCTTTTCAGTGCAAAGGTCTTGGGCTGGTCCTGATGGGCAGGGCTGGGAGTGCCAGGCCACAAAGCCCAACTGGTGCAGGGTCAGGGCTCTGCTGGAAGGAGTTTAAGCCCAGGGTACTTAATAAATGAAATAAAGATGCAAGTCTTTAATAGAGTGCTAATGTGGTGGGACTTGGATGGAGGAGTGCTCGGGGGTGGGGCTGGGAATATGGCTCTGTCTGTAAAGGGCTTGCCACATAAGAATGAGGACCTGGGTCCTGTGCCCTGAACCCCAAATTAAAAATACAATAAAAAATCTGAGGTGATGTCAGAAGCCTTCCCTATTTATTTATTATTTATTTATTTATTTTTAGAGACAGGGTTTCTCTGTGTAGCCCTGGCTGCCTGGCTGTCCCGGAACTCACTCTGTAGACCAGGCTGGCCTCAGACTCAGAGATCCATCTGCCTGCCTCTGCCTCCCAAGTGCTGGGATTAAAGGCATGAGTAACCCAGCTGTCAGAAGCCTTAATCTCAGCACTCGGGAGGCAGAGGCAGGTGAATCTCAGAGTTTGAGGCCAGACTGGTCTACAAATTGAGGTCCAAGACATCCAGGGTTACACAGAGAAAAACCCTGTCTCGGAAAAACAAAACAAACAAATCAGAAAATAAAATAATAAAACCGAGTACACCGGTTCCCACTTGTCGTCCCGAGATCCAGGAGGCAGAGACAGGAGGGTCCTTGGGGTGGAATGGCCAGATAGATGAGTCCCAGGTTTAGTGAGAGGTCCTGCCTCGACAATAACATGGGAAATGATTGAGGAGACACTCAGAGTGTCTCTGGCTTCCACATATTTCCAAACGTGTGTGTATGCACACTCTTGAACACACAGGCACACACACATACTATAAATAAAAGGGGTGGGGAAAACCTGGAGTGGTGATAGTCACCTTTAACCACAGTAATTGGGTGGTAGAAGCAAGAGATATTTGTGAATTTACAGCCAACCTGGTCTACATAGAAAGTTCCAGGCCAGCTAGAACTACATAGTGAGGCCCTTTCTTTTCTTTTCTTTCTTTTTTTTTTTTTCTTTTTTTTTTTTTTTTTTTGGTTTTTCGAGACAGGGTTTCTCTGTATAGCCCTGGTTGTCCTGGAACTCACTTTGTAGACCAGGCTGGCCTCAAACTCAGAAATCTGCCTGCCTCTGCTTCCCAAGTGCTGGGATTAAAGGCGTGTGCCACCACACCTGGCTGTGAGGCCCTTTCTTAAACAAAACAAGTGAATGCCAGAATGTGACCTGTTTCCTGTTCCTGCCTCTTATTGTCACCTCTGCCTGTTGACAAGCTGCCTCTGCCATTATGGACCCTCTCTCTCTCCCTCTGGAATTGTAAGCCAAAAATAAACTCGTTCTCCCATTTAAAACATAAAAAGGAAGGAAGAAAAGGAAAGGAATCATGGATGGGAGGCCATCATCCCAGCGCTGTGCTGAGGCCACACGGACTTAGAGGCAGGGTAAGCGGCCCCAGCTGGTTGTACTGGGGTTGGAGACGATGGACTATGGTTCCTGTTTGTCTCTGAGGCTGAGGAAAAAGTTTGACTACTTTTCCAACCTCAGTTTCTACCCTCGTAAAAAGGGGGAAACTATGTTCCCGTGAGTCATGTCTTAGGACTGTAAAGAGATGGACAGCCACGTACCTGTCTGTGAAAATAGAAACCACCAGGGCAGGGCACAGAGAAATGATGTGCGCTCAGATCTGTGCTAGTCAACCCTGGAGACCTTGGGTAAGCCCCGTGTTTGCTTCTCTAGCCAGGTTTCCTCATCCGGGAGAAAGGATCTGGTCTGAGACTGTGGGCCGGGTGGGGGTGGGGGATGGGCAGGAAGAGTTGGCTTGTTTTTTTAGGTGGATCTGTTGGGCAGGGCTGAATAGAGGCAAGCAGGATAGTATCCGTGCCCAAGGGCCAAACTTCAGGGACTCCACAAATAAGACTTTGGTTCCTAGTAAACAACCTCCAATCAGCCCTGAGCTCAGTATCTGCCACAGGTCTTATAACTCAGTAATGAAAGGCAAACAGCCCAATTGGAAAATGGGCGAAGGGAAATCAAAACCATGAGCTATTGCCTCATTGCCGATAGAATGACTGTATCAGAAAGGCAGGAGATAGTGGTTGCTGGGGGGGGGGGGGGGAAGTGGAGAAGACGGAAGCCTTGTGTCTTGTGGGTGACAATGTGTGTTATTTATTATGCCTGTTATGAAGAACAATTCAGAAGAAGAACTGGTAAGATGGTTTAGTGGTTTGCAGGGCTTGCCTCCGTGCCCGGAACCACCTGAGTTCAGTCTCCTGGACCCACACAGGGGAAGGAAAGAATCAACTCTCATAAAGTTGTTCTCTGACTTCCACACACGCACACACACGCACACACTTGCACACACAGCCTGCCCCTACAGGGTGCTTGAATAAAGGGATGTAAAGAAAAGCTTAAAATTATCAAAGGACATAACTGTTTCACTACCGGGTATGTCATTGTTGAGTGGACTGAGAGTCCACAGGGCCACCCTCTGGGACCTAAGCTTTAACACCCCTACTCTTTCAGGAACCTCCACTCAGGCTATACAGGGGTCTGTGGGTTTGATGCAGAAAAGAATTTCAAGATGAGCCAGCATGAAGCAGAATCAGAGACGAAAACAAACAAATAGACAACAACAACTTCAGAGTCTCACCGTGTGGTAGTCCTGGTTAGCCTGGAACTTGCTAGATAGACCAGGCGCCTTGAACCACAGAGATAAATACCCCTGCCTGTGCCTCCCGAGCACTAAGATTAAAGGTATTCACCAGGACACCCAGCCCACAGATGGAGATTTTATTAAAGATAATTTAAGGGGCTGGCGAGATGGCTCAGTGGTTAAGAGCACTGACTGCTCTTCTGAGGTCCTGAGTTTGATTCCCAGCAATTGCATGGTGGCTCACAATCATCTGTAATGGGATCTTCTGGCATGCAGTCATATATGCAGATCTCAATCTGCACTCATCATGTATAAAATAAAAAATAAATTAAAAGCCGGGCGTGGTGGCGCACGCCTTTAATCCCAACACTCCGGAGGCAGAGGCAGGCGGATTTCTGAGTTCGAGGCCAGCCTGGTCTACAAAGTGAGTTCCAGGACAGCCAGGGCTACACAGAGAAACCTTGTCTAGAAAAAACAAACAAACAAACAAACAAACAAAACAACAACAACAAAAATGCACTGGCTACTGTTCCAGAAGACCAGGGTTCAATTCCCAGTCCTCACGTGACAGTTCACAATTGTCTGTAACTCCAGTTTTAGGGGATCTGACACCCTCATACAGACAAAACACCAATGCACATGAAATAAAAATTAATTACAAATATTTTAACATAGCCGGGCAGCCATAGTGGCACCTTTCATGCCAGTCCTGGAGGGAGAGGCGGGGAGATCTCTATGAGGCCTGGTGTACATAGTGAGTTCCAGGACAGCCAAGGCTGCATAGACAAAAACAACGGCAACAACAATAAAAGACAGAGGCAAGAGAACGGCTTAGAGTTTAAGGTTGACTTGGCATACAGAGTGAGATTGTCTCCAAAGACCAAACCAAACCGACCAACCAACTAATAAACAAAACCACTGGCAGAGAGACCTTGTCTTGAATAAATAAATGAATAAATAAACAAGTAAATAAGATATTTTAATATAGGCTTTAAGCATGAAGGTTAGGAGAAAAGGGGGCATTCAGAAAGAAAGACACACCCAGGTATGGGTGTTTGTGTCTCCAGCGAAAGTCACGATTAATTAGCATTAGATGTACATACCATTTTAAAATTATTTTTACTTATGTATATGTGCATGTATGTCTGTGTGTGACTCTATGCCACATGCGTGCAGGCTCACGAAAGCCAGAAGAGGATGTCAGATCTCCAGGAGGGAGCTGTGAGATGCCTACTGTGGGTGTGGGGAACCTAACTCCTCTGGAAGGACAACAGTATGTGCTCTTAACTGCCGAGCCCTCTCTCTACAGTCCCCACATATACAATATTGGAGGCTCTCAAAAGATTTCTAGGAAAGCCCTTTGTTTTTATGTTTCCTAAGTGAGAGGGCAGATGGAATAGAAAGAGATGCCTTGCACGGGTCTGTAATCTGGTAACACTATGGGCTCTGTAGGGTCGGTTTACAACTGGGAAGGGAGAGAAGCCTTGACCAGTTATCTGTGCTGCGGTGCTTATGCCTCAGATGGCCAGAGGCTCCGGTGAGACACAGGAGCGAAAGGTCCCTGTCCCTTCTCCTGTCCTCAGATCTTCCCACCTTTTCATCCTGCTTCAGGTACATAAACACAGGAAACACAGGCAGGACACGGAAGAGGCACCTAGGCTTCATGCTCCCTGTGGCCATTTACGTAATAGCTAGGGTGTGGAGACTACAAGTGAATGGACAAAGAAACCTGGGGCAAGGTGGTGAACACCTGTTATCACTGCACTGGGAAGTAGTAGTAGAAGCAGGAAGAAGGCAGAGAGTTCAAGGCTAGGCTAGCCTTGGCTACATAGTGAATCCCAGTCCAGCCTAGGCTACATGACACTACCTCAAAACAAACAAACTAGCAAAAAGAGGGAGGAAGAGACGGAGGAGAAGGAGGAGACGGAGGAGGAGGAGGAAGAGGAAGAGGAGGAGGAGGAGGAATTAAGATACACACCTTGGAGTACTAATCAGATAAAGGCTTGTCCATTTCAACAACACTGATAGCACTAGAGGACACCAGTTCAGGGGAATCAGGGGAAATGAGCGATTTCACTCACATGTGGAATATGAAAAAGGTGATGTCATAGAAGTTAGAGTAGACTAGTAGCTATTGCCAGGTGGTAGTGACACATGCTTCTAATCCCAGCCATCAGGAGGCAGAGTGTGAGGCTAGCCTGGTCTACAGAGTGAGTTCCAGGCCAGCCAGGGCTATGTAGTGAGATACTGTCTTGAAAAACAACAGAGCAGTACCTATCAAAGGTGGACTGGAGGATGGGAGGCAGGGTCAGTAGGAACAGAGGGGCTGAGATGTGGGTGGGTGGTGGAAGTGGGGGAATGCTTGCTTAGCACACACGAAGCCCCGAGGTCTATCTCTAGCAACACATAAACCGTTAACTGGATGTGGTGAGGCCTTGCTATCTCAGCAGTCAGAAGGTGGAGACAGGAGAATCAACGTCAAGGTCATTCATTCTTGACTACCCAGACAGTTTAAGAGTAGCCTGAGCTATGTGAGACCCTGTCTCAAAAAGTGAACTAACAGAAAGGGGGGTATGAGCATCCTAAAGTGCAGAGGGTGGGGGAGGGAGGGAGGGAGGGAGGGAAGGAGAGAGAGAGAAAGAAAGAGAGAGAGAGAGGGAGAGGATGTGAACAGCCATTCAGAATAGGACAATAAGTTAGGTGTTGAGGTTTGGTCTGTTGCTGTGTATTGTAATGCTTAAATGTGGACCCCAAGACCTGATTGCCCCTGAGACAAGAGAATCTGCATCTAGACCCAAATAATGCTATGTGAGTTTGCCCCCAAGTTATTTAGGATTGGTAAATAAAGATGCCAGCTGCTAACAGCTGGGCAAAAGACACATGTGTGTGTGTGTGTGAGCATGTTTGTACGCATATTACCGGGCTTAGGGGTCAGAGAACAACCATGATGAGTAGAAGGAGGTGAAGGAAGAACAGAAAGGTGCCAGGTGGGTTAGGAGCCAAGAGAATGTGGCCCTGAGGGCTGCCCAATTGGAGTTCAGAGCAACCCAGATGAAACATAGTAAGTAATGACTCGGGGTTATTGATAGGAAAGTATACTCTGACAACATGGACGATAGGCAGCTGCCCAGCGCTTGTGCTGACTAAGGCTTATTGTAAATAATAAAAGTTGTGTGTCTTTTATCTGGGAACTAAATGGCCAAAGGCGGAGTAGAAACCCCAGATTGGGATTTAAAACTTCTACAAAGATTAAGCACACAAAAAAGATGCTTATTGTAGCCGGGCGTGGTGGCGCACGCCTTTAATCCCAGCACTCGGGAGGCAGAGGCAGGCGGATTTCTGAGTTCGAGGCCAGCCTGGTCTACAAAGTGAGTGCCAGGACAGCCAGGGCTACACAGAGAAACCCTGTCTCGAAAAACCAAAAAAAAAAAAAAAAAAAAAAAAAAGATGCTTATTATCAATAGTCATCAAGGAATGAAACAGAAAAACCACAAAAGTTTTTCTATACACCCACAAGGATGGTTACCATTTAAACGTTGACAGTGACAAGTGTTGACAAGGTGGAGAGCTTGTGCTAACCTCCCTTCTGGAGCAATGGAGATTTGGTCCCACGCCTCTTCTGGAGTCTACTTCTCAACTTCCTAATTAGCTAAGGATGACTGTGAACTTCTCATTCTCCTGCCTACACCTCTAGAGAGCTGGGGTTATAAATGTGCACCATCACACTCAGTTTTATGCAGTTCTGGGAACTAATCCCAGGTTTTTGTGCATACTAGGCCAGCGCTCTCCCAACTGAGCTACACTTCCAAGGCTGTTGTGGTTTTTTTTTTTTTTTTTTTTTTTTTGGTTTTTTGAGACAGGGTTTCTCTGTGTAGCCCTAGCTGTCCTGGCACTCACTTTGTAGACCAGGCTGGCCTAGAACTCAGAAATCCGCCTGCCTCTGCCTCCCGAGTGCTGGGATTAAAGGCGTGTGCCACCACGCCCGGCTTTGTTGTGGTTTTATGAGTCAGGATTTCATTTGGTAGACCAAGATGATCTGAAACATAGGCTCTACTACAGGACCACGCCCCCTCACTGGGGGATTCTAGGCAGAGACTCTACCACTGAGCCAAGCCCCCAGGCCCTCACTGGGGGATTCTAGGCAGGTGCTCTACCACTGAGCCAAGCTCCCAGCCCCTCACTGGGGGATTCTAGGCATGGGCTCTACCATTGAGCCATACTTTGATCCCTCATTGAAGGATTATAGAAAGATGTACCCCTAGCCTTCAAGGGGTGATTTTCAACTGAATTCTGGAACTTTCTTATGACCTGGAACTTTGGATATCCCTTTAACCCTCTGTCTTAGCTTTCTTATGACATCATGCTGGCAGGAGGAAGGCAGGCTATTTCCTTATCAGTGATCAGCAGAAGCAGAAGTCTGGGTGACTTCTCATGACTGCCAGGTGGAGTTGGGAGTGCCAGCTCCCTGGAGAGGTTTCTATTGCTAGTTCAGTAAGGGTCATCTCCTAGGATATAAACGCCATGGTTGGATGGGGTGAGGGCATCTTATCAATACCTCCTGATTGGAGGAGACTCGCTGTCCATGCATGGGGCAGTAGGAAAGCAAAGGACAGGACACCATCTTGTTGGATGTGTTGGGATACTGTGTTCTATGTTATGAGAGCAGAAGATGCCCACATTCAGGGTAGGTCTTCCCTCCTCAGCAAAAACTCCTACAAATGTTCCTGTATACACATCTGTCACAGGATCATCTCCTGGTTGATTAAAAAGCTAGTCACACTGACAGAGAGGATTAACAATTGTAGTTAGAATCAATTCGTGCCTGGGTCTTCATTCTCTTTCTGATTCCTAGACTAAAAACAAGCTGTGTTTAGGGCTTTAATTGTGTCCTATTCGGTACCCCCACCAGTCGTCTGCTTTTTCAGCTCTATATGAGGGGTACCTGAAGGGAAAAGAAAAATGAATTTCCATAATCCCAACACTCTGGGGAGTGAGTCAGGAAGATCTAGAGTTGGAGGCTAGACTGGGCTACAGTAGGTACTGTTCAAAAATAAAAAAGCCGGGCGTGGTGGCGCACGCCTTTAATCCCAGCACTAGGGAGGCAGAGGCAGGCGGATTTCTGAGTTCGAGGCCAGCCTGGTCTACAAAGTGAGTTCCAGGACAGCCAAGGCTACACAGAGAAACTCTGCCTCGAAAAACCAAAAAAAAATAAATAAATAAAAAGGAAAAAATAAAAGGCAAGTGTAGAAAGGGTGTTTTGGGGGCTGGCGAGATGGCTCAGCAGGTAAGAGCGCTGACTGCTCTTCCAAAGGTCTTGAGTTCAAATCCCAGCAACCACATGGTGGCTCACAACCACCCATAATGAGATCTGATGCCCTCTTCAGGTGTGTCTGAAGACAGCTACAGTGTTCCTATTTATAATAATAAATAAATCTTTGGGCCGGAGCAAGCAGGGCTAACCAGAGCAAGCAGAGGTCCTAAAATTCTATTCCCAACAACCACATGAAGGCTCACACCCATCTGTACAGCTACAGTGTACTCATATACATAAATACATAAATCTTAAAAAAAAAAAAGAAAGAAAGGAAAGGGTGTTTTGAATGTAGCTCAGCTGGTAGAGTGCTTCCTGCCTAGGTTCTTGTATACATAGGAAGCCCTTGGTTTCATCTCTAGGACCATGCAAATTGACCATGGTGGTTCACACTTGTAATCCTAGCACTGCAGGGGAGGAGGCAGGAGGATTTCAAGGTTATCCTTGCCTGTGTAGTGAGTATGAGGCATATATGAGACTTTGTCTCAGATACAAAGGAGGGGGAGGAGCCAAAAATAAGAAGAGAAGAAAGAGAAGGTAGAGGGGGAAAGAGAAAAATGATAAAGAGGGAAAGAGGGAAGGCGAGAAGAGGTGGAGGAGAATGAAGAAGAAAGAAGGAAGAAAGGAGGGGGGAGGGCAGGGAGGGGGAGGACAGAAGGAGGAAGAAAAAGAGGTGGAAGCAAGGGAGGGGGAGGAGAAGGGGGAGGGGAGAGGAGGGGAGGAGGGGGAGGAGAGGGAGGAGAAGGAAGGAGGAAAAGAGGAAGAAAAAGAGGAGGAAACAAGGGAGGGGAGGAGAGAGAGGAGGAGGAAGAAATGAAACCCTGTTTGGATGTTTGGGTAGAGGCTGCGATGGGCAAGAGGACAGGAAGGAGGAGACAGCAGAGGGAGGGTCTTGAGTGGTCTCTGCAGGGCCAGTTGAGCACCAGCCTGTAAGCCTCATTCCCAACGGGATGAAGACTAATACACTTTGTTGATTTCTAAGTTTATTTAAACTCCAGGGGCCCTTATCACATCCTCGTCCAAACAGCATGAAGTTAAACAAAGCAGGTTTCAAGACCAGCGATGAGAAGTTGATTTAAGATAGGGCTCTATCTGTGGTTACTCAACCTTAAGTAAGGATCCAGCTTATCGCTGGCAAAGGCACGCTCAGCGCCAGGCCAGCACTTCCGTTCCACCAACTGGCTCTGAGCTAAGGACTGAAGGGAAATCTTGCTGCTGAAGCTCCCAAGCAGCTCGCTCTCTAGGTATTGAGGAATTGCTTCTGTCCCAATTCACCAGCACTGGTCCTAGAGGCTTGGAACCACAGTGACTATGGTAACAAGGCAAAATCATTAAAGAAAAATGATTTAAGCCTGAGCTGTAGCCCAACAGTAGAGCATCTGCCTAGAATCCCCCAGTGAGGGGCTGGGGGCGTGGCTCAGTGGTAGAGTCCCTGCCTAGAATCCCTCAGTGAGGGGCTGGGGGCGTGGCTCAGTGGTAGAGCATTTGCATGGCATGCATGAGTCCTTGGTCCCACTCTCACTGCTGCAAAACAAACTCAAGGACTCTTCAAAGCACAGTAAGGTAGAGTCCATTCACGGCCATCTGAGTTGGTAACAGACCATCATGACGGTGTCTCGGAGTGGGAAAGAGAGATTGGATTCAACTTAGCCACAAACCAGGTGAAGTGGTCATATCTGATATCTCAGCACTCAGGAGAAAGAAGCAGGAGGATTTGGAGTTCAAGGGCAGCCTGGATTAGACTGTGAGTGCCTCTTTCAAGAGAACAAGACTGGTGAGACTGCGCAGTTGTCACCTAAGCACTTGCTGCTCACAATGTCAGGCAGCTCACAAGGCTTGTAACTGGAGTTCCGGGGATTGCCCCGCTGGACTCCAAGTGCACCTGCGCACAAATGGTGTGCATAAACCTAAGCGGGCACACAAGCATGCACAATTAAAAGAAACAAAGAAAAGAAAAGGCCGGCTTTGGGGCACACACCTTCAATCCCAGCACATTAGCACTTAGAAAGCGGAGTAAGCTGGATCTCTCTGTGAGTTCAAAGCCAGTCTGGTCTATATAGTGAGTTCTACGCTAGCTAGGGCTACACAGTGAAGAGAAAGAAATGAAAAACGAACACACAAGAATCTTAGAATCCCCCCAGTGAGGATGCAAGCAATTCCCAACCAAACCATATCAAATATGCCATCCTACTTGTTTGGGGAGGGGGACAAGCACTATGTTAAATCTCCAGTGGATTGCTCACTTCCTGTCTGTCTCACCAGTGTGCTCTGACATTTACAAATCCACCCCAGCCTCCCAGGCTGCTGAGATATATTTTGCAAAAGCTACTGATGCACCAGGCCTCCTATAGCAAGAGAGTGCAGGGTGGGCCAGCAAGATGGTTCATTGGGTAACAGTGATTGAAGCTAAGCCTGGTGACCTGAGTTTGATTCTCTAAACTCATACTGCTGGAGCAGGGAAGCCACTCCGGGGGAGCTACTCCTTCAAGCTGTCCTTCAATCGGTCTCATGTGGCACTGTGTGTGTGTATCCCCTAGCCACTTTTTCTCTTATCTTTTTATTATTATTAGTTTCATTTTTGTTATTGCTGTTATTCTGAGACACTCGATAGCCCTGCCAGGTCTTGAACTCACAGAGATCTGCCTACCTCCTAAATGCTAGAATTAAAGGCTTGTACCACCTTGCCCTGGGCTAGTTATTTGTTTGTTTGTTTGACTGATTTTTAAAGATCTCACTCTATCCAGGCTGGCCTCAAACCCAAAGCAACCCTCTTGCCTCAGCTTTCCACATTCCCAAATGCTGGAATTATAGATGCGAGCCACCATACCTAAGTCTGTTTTTTTTGTTTTTGTTTTTTTCGTTTTTAATTTATTTATTTGTATATAAGAGTGTGTGTGCATGCTCATATACACGTGTATACCCTGGTGTGTGTGGAAGTCAGAGGTCAGAGGACAGCTTTCAGGAGTCAGTTCTCTTCTTGCAGTGTGTGAGTTTCAGGGATGAAATGAATGAAGGCCGATTTAAAACCAAGTGTCCTCTCCCTCTGAGCCACCATGATGCATCCTGGCTCTGTTTACTTATTTTGAGACAAGATTCACTGTGCAGCCAAGTTTGTCTCAAGCTTTTTATCTTTCTTCCTCAGTCTCCCTAGAAGTGAGAGATACACATATTTTTTTCTCCTTGGGTATATAGCCACTCATAAGGTATGGAACTATTTAGCACATTTAACAACTTCTCTTTCTTCTTCTTCTTCTTCTTCTTCTTCTTCTTCTTCTTCTTCTTCTTCTTCTTCTTCTTCTTCTTCTTCTTCTTCTTCTTTTAACAAATAGTCTGTAACACTGAATTAGAATTTTTTTTTTTTTTGGTTTTTCGAGACAGGGTTTCTCTGTATAGCCCTGGCTGTCCTGGAACTCACTTTGTAGACCAGGCTGGCCTCGAACTCAGAAATCCTCCTGCCTCTGCCTCCTGAGTGCTGGGATTAAAGGCGTGCGCCACCACGCCCGGCTGAATTAGAATTTTTATTTGAATTTATTTTTAATTAAAATTTTTCTTTTCTTTTTCTTTTCTTTTCTTTTGTTTTCTTTTCTTTCTTTCTTTCTTTCTTTCTTTCTTTCTTTCTTTCTTTCTTTCTTTCTTTCTTCCTTTCCCTCCCTCCCTCTCTCCCTCCCTCCCTCCCTCCTTCTTTCTTTTTTTCTTTCTTTCTTTCTTTCTTTCTTTCTTTCTTTCTTTCTTTCTTTCTTTCTTTCTTCCTTTCCCTCCCTCCCTCTCTCCCTCCCTCCCTCCCTCCTTCTTTCTTTTTTTCTTTCTTTCTTTCTTTCTTTCTTTCTTTCTTTCTTTCTTTCTTTCTTTCTTTCTTTTCTTTTCGAGACAGGGTTTCTCTGTGTAGCCCTGGCTGTTCTGGCACTCACTTTGTAGACCAGGCTGGCCTCGAACTCAGAAATCCACCTGCCTCTGCCTCCCAAGTGCTGAGATTAAAGGTGTGCACCACCATGCCCGGCAAAATTTTATTTTCTTAATTAAACATTTAAAATTCATTTTCTATTGTTTTTAGTATGTGACCATTTTGCCTACATGTATGTCTGTGCACCATTTTCATGCCTTGTGCCCATGGAGGTTGGAAGAGGATGTTGGATCTCCTGAATTGAACCGAGTTCTATGTCTGCCATGTGGATGTAGGGAACTGAATCCAGAGCCTCTGGAGGAGCAGCCAGTGCTCTCAACTGCTGGGACAGCTCTCCAGGCCCTACATTTTATTAATTAATTAATTAAAATATGTATTTTATATATAATTTAAACTATATATTGAATATATATAAATAAATATATAATTGATTACTTATAGGTAAATTCTTGCTATATAACTCTGGCTGGCCTCAGATTTACTATGTAGCCCAGGTTGGTCTCAAACTCAGAGTTCTTCTGCCTCAGCCTGCTCACACTCAGCCAGAGAATTGCTTTTACTGGCTCCTAGATTGAAACCGGAGGAAAGATAAATGTCTATGACCTGCCTTGTGAGAACTGAAGTTCTGGTTTCTATGGCCTGCCTAGAGAAGGGCGTTCTTGGATAAGATACATGAATGAAAAACAAGATAGACAGACAGATAGATAAATAATCAGCCTTAGTTACTTATATCTGTAATCTCAACAATATGGACACTGAGGCAGGAGGATCAGGAGTTTGAGGCCAGCCTGGTCTACAGAGTGAGTTCAAGGACACCAAGGGCTACACAGAGAAACCCTGTCTCAAAAAAAAAAAAAAAATCCTAAAAAAAAAAAAAAAAGGCAAACAGAATATAGTGATATACACCTGTAATCCACACTCTAGGGAAGGTGAGGCAGGAGGATTGCTATAAATTTAAGGCTAGGTTGGGTCATAGATTGAGTCTGGTGACAGATTGAGTTACCAGAGACCTGGTCTCAAAAGCAAGAAACAAACATCCTGAAAAGCATGGGCAGGTTCTCTTATCTCCTGCATCTGGAAATACACAGTGAACCCCTCATTTCAGACCACTGTGTAATTCACCACTTGAGGGAAGGAATGTGAACAGACGGGCCTGGCTGGCTGCCTCCTGCTCCATCCATCAGCCTCAGAATGTCCTCTTTGTCTAGTCGTGACCTTGCATAGAGCTACAGTCTCACCTCTGCAATAATGCTTTCCTTTTTTTTTTTTTTTTTTTTTTTTGGTTTTACGAGACAGGGTTTCTCTGTGTAGCCCTGGCTGTCCTGGCACTCACTTTGTAGACCAGGCTGGCCTCGAACTCAGAAATCTGCCTGCCTCTGCCTCCCGAGTGCTGGGATTAAAGGCGTGCACCACCACGCCTGGCTGCAATAATGCTTTCCTAGGGACGCAAAGGTGGAGCTAGAAGTATTGTGTGCTGTGCTCACCTAGTATGCATAAGGCCCTGGGTTTGATTCCTAGCACTGTATTAAACCTGGACAGGGTGGTACATACCTGCTACTCCAGCACTCGGCTCATGGAAGCAGAGAGACTGGAGAGATAGCTTCCAGGTTAAGAGTATTTGTTACGGGGCTGGAGAGATGGCTCAGCGGTTAAGAGCACTGACTGCTCTTCCGGAGGTCCTGTGTTCAATTCCCAGCAACCACATGGTGGCTCTCAACCATCTGTAATGAGATCTGATGCTCTCTTCTGGTGTGTCTGAAGACAGCTACAGTGTACTTACATTTAATAAATAAATAAATCTTTGGAAAAAAAAAAAGTATTTGTGGGACCCAGGTTCAATTCCCAGCGTCTACAAGATAGTTCACAACCATCTTTAACCCAGTTTCAGGGGATCTAACAGACATGTATGTACTTGGTACATATTTATATGTAAAGTAAAATAATTTTAAAAATCTAAATGAAGCCTGGTGTGGTGGTGCAAGCCTTTAATCCCAGCACTCAGGAGGCAGAGGCAGGCAGATTTCTGAGTTCGAGGCCAGCTTGCTCTACAGAGTGAGTTCCAGGACAGCCAGGGCTACACAGAGAAACCCTGTCTCAAAGCAAGCAAGCCAAATCTATATAAAGTTCCAGTTTACATAATGGGTTTGAAGTCAGCCAGGACTATGTGAGACCCTCACCAGTCTCAAGAAAAAAGTAACGGTTGAGTCTAGGCCCCTTGCATGCTAGACAAACGCTTTACCACTAGCCTATATTCCTAACCTTTTAGAGTTTTTCATTTGGAGACAGGACCTGACTACGTCTCCCAGATAAGCCTTGAACTTTTGATCTCCCTGGCTCATCTTCTCTAGTAGCTGGTGATTATAGGCGTGAGCCATGACACCTGTACCTGTGTAATATTCTTTATCAAAAGCTAGTAAATGTTGTTATTGTCTTTCTGAGAACTAGGAACAGCTTCCAGAAATGAACAAACAAATAGGAGAAGACAAAGAGAGCCTTAATTTACAGCTGGATGGGCAGATGCTCAAAGAAAATGACCTGTGGTAGCATGGAGCAAGCATGTAACCCCAGCACTTAGGAGGCAGGATCAGACATAAGGACACCAAGGTCATACTTAGCAGTGTAGTGAGTTAGAGACCAGCCTGGGCAGCACTGAGGCCCTTGGCAGTGCAGTGAGTTAGAGGCCAGCCTGGGCAGCACTGAGGCCCTTGGCAGTGCAGTGAGTTAGAGGCCAGCCTGGGCAGCACTGAGGCCCTGTCTCAAACTAGCTATGAACCTGGAACTTCTTTGTGTTGTGGTGTTTCAAGACAGCATTTCTCTGTGTAGCCCTGGCTGTCCTAGGGACAGCCTAGTACTTGCTCTGTAGACCAGGCAGGCCTCAAATTCAGAGATCCACCTGCCTCTGCCTCCTGAGTGCTGGGATGAAAGATGGGTGCCACCAGCACCACTGTTAGCATTTCCTCTAGGCTCTACCCAACAGTTACCTAGCAATGGCCAGGTAAGAGACAGGTGTATAAGGACTGTTTGGGCTTCTCTTTCTCTCTCCTCTCTTTCTCTCCCCCTCTCCCTCCCTATCTTTTTCTTTTCTCTCCCCCCATATGTTCCTGGCCAGCCTCTTCCCTTCTTTCTCTCTCCTCTCTCTTTCTGTCCTTCTTTGTCCCTTTCTTTCTCTGCCTCTACTCCCTTCTCCAGACCCCCTTCCCAGGGCCCAAATAAACTTCCTTTTATACTAGACCTGTCCTAGGGCTGACCTCAGGGGAATGCCTCATCATTGGCCCACTAAGGCACCCCTCCCGTCATATCATACCGAATTTTATAAAAATCACATCAACCACCACCTCTGCCTGGTGAAATCTGGAGTTCTAATCCTCCTGTCCCTATCTGTTGGCTGCTGGGATTACAGGCGTGCACCACCACAGTCAGCACTGTTGGGAATGAGATCCAGGGTCTCATGCGTGCAGACACATCCTTAGCCCCCTTCATTTTTACTATTACATTTTGGTTTTGTTTGGTTTTTGAAGCAGAGCCTCTCTACGTAGCCCTGGCTGTCCTGGAACACTCTATGTAGACCACACTGGCTTAGGAGCACATAGATCCACCTCCCAAGTGCTGGGATCAAAGGTGTGTGCCATTAAGTTTGGCTGATTCTTATTTTTTATTATTACTTTAGAATCTCACACACACACACACACACATACAAGTTGTGCACGTTGCTGGAGTGGAGCTGAGAGTTAGAGCTCTTGGCCAACAGGTGAGAAGCTCTGGGTTCAGGGTTCAAACCCCAGCATTAACAAACAAACAAACAACAAACAAACAGCTGGGCAGTGGTGATTTAGTTTTTTAATCCCAGCAGAGACAGGCCGATCTCTAAATTTGAGGCCAGCCTGGTCTACAGAGCAAGTTCCAGGATGGCCAGGGTTACACCTGCTGTGAAAAACCCAAACCAAATTAAACCGGCAACAAAACTCAAAGGACCCCAACCATCAGCAAAGGGCAAAAGTCCGAGTGCAGATCCAGGGGCATCATGTGATATTTCACCCTCTGGATTATCACCGGTGTCTCAGAGACTTCTGCGGTCGGTCGTAGCTTTCCTTTTAGGGTTCTTGGAGACGCCTGGCTCTAATCAGTTGATGGTTCCCTCTCTCTCTGCTGCCCTAGGGCTCGGGTTTCTCCTTCCAGCTTCCTGGACCCCTTAGGGCCATTTGAGAAGTAAAACAGGTTGGGGCAGACCGGCTTGAGTGAGTGAGTGATCCTAGTGTGGAAGCCTGGTTTTTGTTAAGTTTCCTGGTGTCTGTCCTTTACAGCAGGGTAGTGAGCACCTAGACCTCCCGCCAATTGCACTTCCTGCACATTCCCTGACCCTTGAGCAAGTCTGAATACTCCTGCATGCTGCCTGCCCCACTGTGTGTGCTTGCAGCACACTGCCTGTGCCTATTGTATGTTGCCTTCCTCCTGTGTGTGCCCTGTGCATACTGAGTCTAAAGCAGATGGGCCTTGTTCTTGCGTGACAGGGTGTTGTATTCTCACCCAGAAAGTCCATAGTTCTGGGTGTGACCTGACTCCCCCGTGGGGGGTACATTGGGAAGGTGCGAGGTGAGAGCAGCCAGGCCAAGGTGGAATCAGTTTTCCTCTCGGTCAGACCTGGTTGGTGGATCGCTGCTCTGGGGTAATTCCCAGGCAAGGCTCTTAGGTGTCATAGATCAGGTGAGGGAGGGCTGAGTCACACCTGCCTCCCCCTCCCCCTCGGGAGAAACTTCTCTCTCCCCAGGGCTAGGTTTCACTAAGTCGTAAACAGGCCCTGCCCAAGAGATCTTTCTTCCGGTCTCGGCCAGATCCAGTGTAACCCAGCCTGGGGCTGCCTGGTTGCCTAGCCAAGGGAACGTCCTGGTCCCAGACTAGATCCCTGAATTCCTTGGCCCACTCTAACCCCCATCTTCGTCCCCCTAGGCTCCCTTTTCCCCTAGCGAAATCGCAGTCCCTTTCGCTGCCGAAGCTTTCATTCTCCCTGGGGAATTTCGGGAAGATGGCTTGGAGGGGTGAAGAAGCAGGGGGCTTGGTGAATGGGCCTCGTGTGAGACCAGGGTTGTCTTCCTTTTTTAAAAGAATAATTTGGTTTCATTTATGTGAGTGTTGCCTGTATATATGTGATGTGCACAGGGTGCGTGCCTGGTGTGCTGGCAGAGGTCAGAAAATGGACTTCAGATCTTCAGGAACTGTAGTCAAGAACTTTATGGGTGCTGGTGTTTCAGAGTAAGGTTAGCTGGCCCAGTTTGCGTTCAGTGGCTCTTCCTAGGTGAGCATGTGGGCAGGGCCATCCATGCCAAAGTATCCCTGTGGGCGGAGTTTCCCTGTATGTAGGTAAGCCATGTTTTTGACATTATTGCAAGCGGGCCTATCAAATCCATCAGGAGAATGTTGGCAAGGCCATCTAGTGTCTAGATGAGTCAAAGGTGAGAGTGTGGGCGGAGCTTCGGGTCCTGAAGTGAATCTATAGGTGGGGCTCTCCGTCCATCTCCAGCACGTGGGCAGGGTCTCCGTCTTTTAAGGGGTGGAGCTGTGGGGCCCATACTGTAATTTTACAGCCGTCCTAGTGGCTCAAACAGTTCCTCTTTCCTTTCGGCCACTAAGGCTCACACTCATCCTCAGACAGACTACATCAGGGCCGGCCTGGGAGGACTCTTTGAAGCTAGGTCCTCAGGGTGGCAGTATTTCCACAAGACCAAGCAGAGGTGGTGTCATTGTGTGCCAGGGAGCAGTGAAGTGCCTCAGCACGTGAAGGGGCTTGCAGCCAAGACCGGGTTCAGTTCCCAGAAATCACAAGGTGAAAGAAGAAAACTGCAGTAGGTTGTGTAGGTTGTTTTCTGACCTCTACATGTGTGTTATGGCATGCACACCACACACACACACACGCGCGCGCACACACACACACACATACACGCACGCGCGCGCAAGCGGGCCAAGCTGCAGGGACGCTCACCTCCACTAAGGGGTGTTCTTGAGCCTAGCTCCACAGCTCTCCACCAGGAATGGACAGGCCCTTCTTGCCATTCAGTCTCCTGGGACCTCATACTCCTGCCCCAGAGTGGCCTTCTCAGACTATGTCACAGCTCGGCTACACTTGCTGCTCCCTCCGCAGGCTCCTAAGGTGCACTGGACCTCGTCTAGTTATCCTGCCGGTCAGCGCGAACCCGGGGCAGGACAGATTCAGATCTCCAGTATTCCACAACTGTTATTTTTTGCAAATGTAAAAGGAAACCCACCTGTAGTTCTCTACATACGCAGCCAATTTGTAGGTGCCTTAGCAACCTGTTCGAACGTCCCGTGCCTCTCCTTCCAGTGTTGTATGAGATTTTCAAAATTTCTATCAAACCTTGTTAGACACTTTATGGATGCAGTTCCCACTAGCAAACAGAAGAGGACGACGCTAGCAAGAGCTATTGCAGGCTCAGGGCTAATCTAGCCGCGGAGCGAGAGATGGCTGCGGGACAAGGAGTTGAGGCTGATGTGAAAAGAGTGGCCTGGGACAGGAGGTAGTGATGCCCCGACTGGAGTTTCTTTGCTTTAAGATTTTATATTTGCCTGGAGTAGTGGCACACACCTTTAAAGCCCCACCATCCCACCACCACTACCACACACACCCTGACTCTGGGTCTCTATGAGTTCAAGTCCAGTTTGGTCTACCTACTGAGTTCCAGATCTAAATAGTGAGATGCTGTCTCAAAATTTTTTATCTGTTTGGTGGTAGTGGTGACTAAAGCAAGGATCTCATGAGAGCTAGGTAGGCATTCTATTGCTGAGGCATATCCCAATACCTGCCTTGCTCCCTTTTTGAGACAATTACTCTGTGTAGCCTTGGCAGTCCGAGAACTCACTCTGTAGACCAGGCTGTCCTTAAACTCAGAAATCCACCTGCCTCCTGAGTGTGGGGATTAAAGGCATGTGTGATCACTGCCCAGTTCCACCCCTATTTTTAAAAGACATAACCTACATTTAAATTTACTTTTGTTGTATTTTCAATTTTATGGGTATAGATGTTTTGCTTGCATTTGTTTGTTTATTTATTTACTGTTTTTTCGAGACAGGTTTCTCTGTATAGCCCTGGCTGTCCTGGAACTCACTTTGTAGACCAGGCTGGCCTCTAACTGAGAAATCCCCCCTGCCTCTTTGCTTGCATTTATGTCTTGCACCAGGTGGTGTGTGCCAAGGGCCCTTAGAGGACAGAAGAGGGCACTAGATCCCTTGCAACTGGAGTTAAACAGAGTTGTGAGCCTCCATGTGGGTGCTGACACTTGGACCCAAGTTTTCTGAAAGAGTATCTGGTACTCTTAACCACTAAACCATTTCTATGGCCTATATCTATCTATCTATCTATCTATCTATCTATCTATCTATCTATCTATCTATCTATCTATCTATCTATCTACCTATCTATCCATCCATCCATTCATCTATCTATAAGACCCATCTTATTACATAGCTCTGGCTATCCTGGATCTCACTACGGAGACCAGGCTGGTCTCTAATTCCCAGAGCTTGGTCTGCTTCTGCCTCTCGATTGCTGGGACTAAAGGTATGTGCCACCACCGCCTGGCTCGGTTTTTAAAATGTATGTACATTTGTGTGTCCGAGTGTGGGTGCAGGACCTACAGAGATGAGACAAGATCATTGGATTCCCTAAAGCTCAAATTGCAGGTGGTTGTAAGCTGTCTGATGTGAGTGCTGGGAACAAATTCAGATCCCCTGCAAGAGCACTGTGTGGTCTTAACTGCTGAGCCATGTCTTCAGTCCTCTGAGGCCTTTCCTTGGGGCCTTGTATTTCTACTTTACTAGAAATTCCCTAGCCCAGCAACACCATCTTCCGCAGGTGTTGTATACTCTTGGTGCCTAGACATGCATGCAGACAAAACACTCACTCATATAAAATAAAAAATATTCAGGGCTGGCAAGATGGCTCAGCGGTTAAGAGGACTGACTGCTCTTCCGAAGGTCCTGAGTTCAAATCCCAGCAACCACATGGTGGCTCACAACCATCTGTAATGGGATCCGATGCCCTCTTCTGGTGTGTCTGAAGACAGAGACATACATATATATAAAGTAAATCTTAAAAATAAAATGCTCTAAGCATTGGGATTGGGCATGTTTAACAGGGTGTGTGGTAGGGAAACAGAATTAAATCTGGAGGCTTACAAACATCCATCAGAAATCCAGGGATGTCCCTTTAAGGCAGTCAACTGAAGTTCCGGATACCTTAGAGGCCCAGCCAGAGTGCAATATTTCCCTGAGTGGGCGGGAGGGGGCGGGCGAGGAGAGAACACTTCCAAGTAAAAAGAAATTAGCAGCCCAAAAGGGTGATGTCATCAAATCAGGAAGTCGCAGCGTTCAGCAGAAACTGACAGGGAGGCTTGAGGCAGTGAGCTGGAGTTCCCCTGGGGCCGAACTTGAGGTTTCTCTCACTCCCACTGTAGCATTTGTATACCTTGGGATAACCATTGGCAACAATGTTTCCTTTCCAGCCATTGTTAAAGATACTGGGTTTCAACTTTGGGGATGATTAGCTATTGTTCCCTCTCCCTAAAGGGGCAGGATAGACAGGGGCAAGTCACAGACATTGGAGACCACTTGACATAAACATGTTTCAGTCCAAAGTGAGGGGCTACTCCCTTGGCGATAGCACACGCCTTTAATCCCAGCACTTGGGAGGAAGAGACCCGGGGATTTCTGAGTTTGAGGCCAGCCTGGTCTACACAGAGAAACTCCCTCACCTCTCCTCCAAAAAAGTGGTAGGTTGGCCTGCTGGTAGAGGCAGCTTCAGATTGTTGTTGCTGCTTGAGACAAGGTCCTGAGCTTACCTTGTAGATCAGGTCGACCTTGAACTCGTAGAGAATCATTTGCCTCTGCCTCCAGAGTTCTGTTTTTGTTTGTTTGTTTGTTTGTTTTGTTTTGTTTTTCCGAGACAGGGTTTCTCTGTATAGCCCTGGCTGTCCTAGAACTCACTTTGTAGACCAGGCTGGCCTCGAACTCAGAAATCCGCCTGCCTCTGCCTCCCAAGTGCTAGGATTAAAGGCGTGTGCCACCACCTCCCGGCCAGAGTTCTGGGTTTAAAGATATGAGCCACTGTGTCCAGCTCAGAGCCAGCTTCTAAGCGAGCTCAAATAATAAATGACAACTTTCCAGTATAAAGTACTTACAATACCGGTGTAGCTCAGTAGTAGAACATTTTCCTTCTGTACTAAAGCTCCTAAATTTAATCCCTAGGATTGCAAAACAAACAAAAAAGAAAATCAAATGAGCTGGAGCGTGGTGGCCAGGCCAACAATCCCAGCACTGGGGAGGAAGAACAAATGAGAACCAATGAGGGGGAGATTTTTCCACTAGGAAGGGAACAAGCAAGAGGAGGCTGTAGTCACCTGAGAACACAGGGTATCAGTAAAGTCCTCCTATGTGCCTCTGCTGTGTTCTGGTGTCTTTCTCCTTCTCCCTTTTAATGTTAAGGAGAGAAAGAGAGTTTTGCAAAAGCTAGGCAGGTGCTCCACCAGGAGCTGCGACCCAGCCCCTGGGGTGGGGGATGATTCTAAGCAGGGGCTCTACCACTGAGCCACACCCCCCAGCCCCTTCCTGGGGGATTCTAGGCAGAGAGTATAGCCTTGAGCCACATTCCTTGGCCAGCTTTACATTTTGGGACAGGTCTAAGTTGCACAGGTTGGCATCAAAAGCTCTCTCTTGTCCCCGGTAGCTGTGATTTGTTGATCCTAGTGCCTTAGTCTACAAAGCAGGTAGGATGCCATGTGTGTGTTATCAGATCCAGTTATGAAGCACAGGAAATAAACACAGGCTTCCGCCCTCTTGGCACTTACGCGCTGGCAGGAGAAGACAGCTGACTAATAAGTGAATTAGGTAGTAGCTTGAAATTTATGATACCTTCCCATTGATAGCCTGTGGCTCCTGTCCAGGGCCATACTTGCCTGTCCTTGTTTTGTTTTTATTCAAGACAGTTTTTCTGTGTAGCCCTGGCTGTCCTAGAACTTGTTCTGTAGACCAGGCTTATCCCAAACTCAGAGATCCACCTGCCTCTTATTTCCCAAGTCCTGGGATCAAAGGCATCCACCGCCAAGCCCAGATAGGGTTTACCTTTATTTATGTGCCTCTGGGTATGCTGTGTGTCCTTGGGGACCAGAAGAGGGCCTTGGAGCCAGTGGAGCTGGAGTTCCAACCTGGTTGTGAGCTGTGATGTGGGAGTTGGGAACTGAAAGAGGAAGAACAACAAGTGCTCTTAACCTCTGTCTCTCCAGCCCTTCCAGATTTCATTTTTGTGGCTGCAAAGCCGCTGACCTTGAGGCCCCAAAAGAAGCCACATGGATCACTCTGGAGATTTCTATGGCGACCAGGGCTTGGCCATGGCTGATGGGCCTGAAGAAGGATTTCTTGATATCTTGGGGCCAGAAGTAACTCTATCAGCGAGGGAGTGACAGGAAGGAGTTAGGGGCATGAGAACTACTGCGATGTCAGTCCCGGCTAGGCGACTATGAGCTAGACTCTAACTAAACAAAAACCCAGCGTCAGGTCTGGGGGCACACACTTTTCATCCCAGCAACTAGGTGTTAGTCAGCCGGAGCTACACAGTGAGACCTTGTCTTAACACTAGCAAAAGCTAAAGACCCTAGCAAACAACAGAAAAAAAAAAAAAAACAAGGAGTTGGGAGTGTGGCTCAGTGGTAGAGAGAGCACTTGCCTAATATGCAGAAAGTCCTGGGTCAGGGCCCTACAGAAAGGAAGGCAAAAGGGGGAGGAGGGAAAAAGACAGAGAGAAAGGCAGAGGCCAAGTCCCAGTCCCACCTAGGTGTGGGATTCAGCGAGGCAGAGACAGCTCCAAGGCAGCTGGCCATCTCCCTGGGTCTTGTATGCAAAGAAGCAGGGGCGTGTGCAAATGAAGGGAGGATGAGAGGAAAGGCAGGAAGGTGGAACTGTGGAACACTTAGGAGGCCTCCAAACATCCCAGCCCTGTTGCTTAAGCCCTGGTATAAAAAGAACATTGAATAATTAAAGAGTTCAAAACTAACCACAAGCTTGGCTGCTCTTGGCTCTGCTCCACCCGGTCTCCAGGGGATGCAGTAGATCACAGTGGGCTGTGCCCTTTCTTGGGCCTGGGTTAATGCAGAGCTGAGAGCCAGCAGGAAGCCAGAGCAGCTGGCTTCTAGGCTGGACGGTGTGAGGTGCAGGTGGCAAAGGAGAGGGCTGGGGAGATGGCTCAGCTGATAAGGTATTTGTTGTACAAATGTGAGGGCCCAAGTTGGGATCCCCAGAACCCCTGCTGGACTTGATGGCTCCTGCTTATAACATGTGCAGGGAGACAAGACAAACAGGTCCACGGGGCTGCCTCAGCTGAATCAGGGAGTCCCAGATCAAAGGGAGAGACCCTGCCTCAAAAAATAAGGTGTAGGGCTGGAGAGATGGCTCAGCGGTTAAGAGCACTGATTGCTCTTCAAGAGGTCCTGGAGTTCTATTCCCAGCAACCACATGGTAGCTCACAACCATCTGTAATGGGATCCGATGCCCTCTTCTGGTGTGTCTGAAGACAGCTACAGTACACTCATATAAAATAAAATAAATAAATCTTAAAACAACAACAAGGTGTGCTGGTGAGAAGAATTCCTTCTCAAGCATGAGGACCCACGTGTCCAGCCAGCACCCATATGATATTAAAACAAGGAGCCGGCAAAATGTCTCAACAGGTAAAGAAGCTTGCCCCTAAGCCTCAACACTTGGGTGTGGTCCCTAGGATCAGTTGAGGAAGATAGATGAGAGGGGCATCTGGCACGCGCCTGTACACACACACCCACACCCACCCACACATACATACCACACACACATACATACCACACACATACACACACAAACACACACACATACATACCACACACACATATACACACACACACAAACACATACACACACAAACACACATACATAACACACACACACAAACACACACACATACACACACATACACATATACACACACACACACTGAAGCACATATATGTACACAGATACATATGGACAATGACACATATAGTAAGTCCATAGGCCCATTTAAACACACACAAAGCTAAAGGGCCCAAAGCTGGCAACTGGACTTCCTGTGCCCAGGAAGAATCTGTGGGTGGCAAGAGAGAGTATATTATCCAGGGTGGGGAGGGATCGTAAGAGGCTGGACCTCTGCACCTGTTAGCAG
Organism: Mus caroli; assembly: GCF_978045245.1. Classification (NCBI taxonomy): domain Eukaryota; kingdom Metazoa; phylum Chordata; class Mammalia; order Rodentia; family Muridae; genus Mus; species Mus caroli. Next base: position 139,168,721 of record NW_028227259.1, on the reverse strand, counting down.
GGAGGAATAATTCAACCGATGAAACCGCTGAGTCACTCGGGCTGGAGCCATATAGACTTATGATCCCTGGACTCCTTGAGTTTTGTCCTTGTCACAGCTGACTCACTGGCTGTCTACCAGGGAGTCTCGTGGCCAGTCTGCCAGTTTCTCTCAGCTGCTTCATGTATCACAGGGATAGAGAGCTTCTCTCTCTCCAAACTGACGTCACCAGATGTGTGACCTGTGCAGGGAGCTGGCCCTATCAACCTCCCAAATGTACTCAGCCCACTGGAGACTAGGGCTAGGGAGTTGAATCAGGAGGTCCTGGCTGGTCCTGGCTCAGACAGACATACTGTCTTCTTCCCACCAGAGAAGCCCAGTCTCTCTTTGTTTGAATGCCCTATTACCTACCCACGGCTCTTCCATTAACCCAACGCCTGGCCCAGTTACTCCTGCGAATCGCAGATGGCCAGGGCATGGATCTGTTCAAAACTACCCACATTGGGCCTGGTAATGGAGGCATGTTAACCCAGCTACTGAGGCAGGAGAAACAAAAGGTCAAGGTTTTCCTAGGGTAGAGGGTAAATTTAAGACCAGCCTGGGTAATTTAGTGGAACTCTGTCTCAAAATATAAGCGGGGCTGGAAGATTGCTCAGCGGTTAAGAAAACATACTGCTCTTTCAGAGGATGTGAGTTTCATTTATTTTTAAATTATATACATGTGTGTTTGTGTGTGCGCAAACAAAGTTACAGGAAGCTGTGGGCTGTCTGACCAGCCTGGTCTACAGAGTGAGTTCCAAGATAGCCAGGGTTACACAGAGGAACCCTGTCAAAAAAAAAACAAAAAACAAAAACAAAACCCACACATATAAACAGACAGACAGACAGACAGACAGACAGGAAGGGCTGTTAATGTGCTCAGTGGCACAACTTCTTGGCAGCCTTCAGCACGTGGAAGACAATTGGGAATCAGAAAACCAGAGAGCATCTCCCAGCAGAGAATGAGGCTTGTTCTGGCCATTACTGGAGAGGCCTGGGATGTCACATCAGCGCCCAGAACCTTGGTTTTTCTCATCTTTATTACCATCTGGCAGTTTAATTGGGACATAAGTCCAATGCCTGTTTTAGAAAGGTCCCTAGCCCAGTGAGTGCCCAGCCTATACAGGTTCTTAGGGAAGTTTGCTGGCACTGGGGTTTCTTTGCCTGGGGAGGCTGCAGGGATAGGGAAACCGAGTTAGGGCATCAGATTAGAGAGACTTCGAGGGTCCCGGAGCTGTGTGGTGCTGTGTGGGGCTGAGAGCTGTGTGGGGCTGTGTGGGGCTGTGTGGGGGCTGTGTGGGGTCTGTGTGGGTCTGTGTGGGGGCTGCGTGGGGGCTGTGTAGGGCTGACGGGCTGTCCCTCTAAGCCACCGGCAGACAGACAGCCTTTAGAAACCAGGCCACCTGAAATGAAGTCTTCGGAGGAGGAGAGGGGTGGATGAGAGGAGGTGGCCTTACTAAAGAAACCTGACGGGCCTTAGAGTGCTGTGAGGAAGTGGGTTGATAGTCACTGGCAACAGAAATGGTGGTAAAGAGGTTATGGCAGAGGTCATGTAATGTCAGGGGAGGAGCCAAGGGTCTTGGGAATTGCTTAACCCTGCTTTAGCCCCTGGGGGAGGGATTCTGGGCAGGTGCTCTATCACTGAGACACACCCCCAGCACCTAATAGGGAAGGAATTCCTGTGAAATTAACAAATTCCAGGGAAAGTAACTTAACAGCTGTCCTCGGAGTGACTAAGTCTCCTCTACATCCCTGTTCCTGTTTCCTCTCTCTGAGTATCTCTTTCTCTTGAGCCCTCCCCCCCTCTCTCCCTCCACGCGCTGTGCCATCCTCCTGGGCCTTCGGACTCCAGCCACGAGGCAGTCAAGTGTCTTTTCTATTCCTAGGAAACATGGCCACCTCCACCCCAGGCCACGTGGGGCTCAGCACTCGCCCGCCCGGCTAGTCTAGCCAGGCAGGGCAGCCAGGCCTGTCATTACCTGGCCTCAGGACTTAGGGGGTCGGGCCGGGCGTGGTGGCGCACGCCTTTAATCCCAGCACTTGGGAGGCAGAGGCAGGTGGATTTCTGAGTTCGAGGCCAGCCTGGTCTACAGAGTGAGTTCCAGGACAGCCAGGACTACACAGAGAAACCCTGTCTCGAAAAACCAAAAAAAAAAAAAAAAAAAAAAAAAAAAAAAAAAAAAAAAAAAAAAAAAAAAAAAAAAAAAAAAAAGGACTTAGGGGGTGGATGGCCTACCCATTTAGGCTGCCAGGACAAGGCAGGGCTAGAGATTGCCATGCTAGAGTTAAGTACACTATCATTAGCTACATCCCCAGCTCTGATGTTACTCTTCTTGTGCGTGTCCATGTACATGTGTGTCTAAGTATGTAGATACACATGCAGAGAGGTCAGAAGTCAACCTCTGGTATCATTTCATTTCTCAGGAACCATGTGTGTGTGTGTGTTTCGAGACAAGGTTTTCTTTCTTTCTTTTTTTTTTTCCAGAGCTGAGGACCGAACCCAGGGCCTTGCGCTTGCTAGGCAAGCGCTCTACCACTGAGCTAAATCCCCAACCCCGAGACAAGGTTTTCGCTGTGTAGCCCAGGCTGCCCGGGGAACTCACTCTGTAGACCACCCTGGCCTTGAACTCAGAGATCCACCTGCCTCTGCTTCTCACATGCCTAGGTCAAAGGTGTGCACCAGGCCTGGTGAGACTTTTTGAGACAAGGTGTCTCATCTAGGCTGCGTGGCTAGTGATCTGTCTCTACTTCCCCAGCTCTGGGACTAAACCGTGCTTGACTTTGTATGTAGATTCTAGGAATTAAACTCCTTCTGTTTTACCCACCCAGCTGTATCACTGGTCCCTTACTCCTGTTACAGGCTCAGCAGAAGTGAAGATGTTTCAAAGAGACACCCTCATCTCTCAATCTGGTCATCAGACTACTGGAGTGGGGGATCCCAAAGAAATGAGAGTGAGTCCCATCCTGAGAGGAGGGAGAGGTCCAGGCAGAGGAGGAAGTGGCCTCCCCGAGGGACACTTCACACGGCTCTAACAGCTTCACTGACAACCTTCCAGGATGAGAATGAAGCCCAGACAAGGATGAGCCTGTGTGGATGGGACCACACCTTGACCATGGCTGCTTAAGTGTGTATATTCTGCCAAGCATGGTGGCGCACACCTTTGATCCCAGCACGTGGGAGGCAGAGGCAGGCGGATTTCTGAGTTCGAGGCCAACCTGGTCTATAGAGTGAGTTCCAGGACAGCCAGGGCTATACAGAGAAACCCTGTTTCGGAAAAACAAGAAAACAAAAAAGTGTGTATATTCCTGGCCATCTATTTAAACTTGAATCTCATTTTAGGACATTGAATAAGGCCCTCCCCTTTCTACTTCCCACTATTAATTTGGCTCTTTGAATTAACTAATTGAAGACCAGTGGCAGAACCTGCCTTGGGCATAGGCTGAGACAAATTCAGTGAAGACCAGTGGCAGAACCTGCCTTGGGCATAGGCTGAGACAAATTCAGTGCAGGCTGTCCTAGCTGACCTGGAACTTGAGATCTTCCTGCTCAGCTCTTCCTCCCACATCTGAGACCTAGGACCTTGGCTTTCTAGTGGCTTGGCAAGTCCAAACAACCCAGCCTATTGGTCAGAAGAATTTAAGGCAGTGGCTCTCAATCTTCCTGACTCTCAGAACCTTTAATAGAGTTCCCCATGGTATGGTGATCCCCTCAGCCGTAAAATTATTTTCACTGCGACTTCATAACTAATTTTGCTACTCTAAAGCATCATAATGTACATATCTGAGATGCAGGATACCTGTTATGCACCCCGTGAAAGGGTCATTGGACCCCCAAAGGGGTCGTGACCCGTAGGTTGAGGACCACTGATTTAAGGGGCTGCCCAGGCCTGGCTTCCAAGGCTTTGGATCATAGAGACAGAGAGGAAGTGTTTATTCTCAAATGAGGAGATTGGCTGAGAGGCCATTTCTGTTGCCCCGCATCCTTTCCTGGTAGTAGAGCGTTTGGAGCCCAGCCCAGGGCCACAGTATAGAAAGTGGTCAGTCCATACTGGCCCGTGTCTGAGGGAGTGCCCTGTTTCCTGTAACCGGCCACATGACTGCCCTTCAAGGGCATTCCATGCCGATGACTCTGCAGTGAATCTGCAAGGTATACATTTACACGGGGGAATCCGTTTAAGGTTTTGTAAAACCTTTGACAGACTAGTTACTGTCAAAATAGGGGGTGCGGGGGGAGCTGGAGAGGTGGCTCAGTGGTTAAGAGCACTGGCTGCTCTAATAGAGGACCCAAGTTCAGACACCAGAATCCCCATGGCCACTCAGATACACAACCATTTGTAACTCCAGTTCCAGGTAATCTGATACGTTTTTGGGGGTTCCATGGGCACCAAGCACGTATGTGCCCATACATATGTGCAGGTAAAATGCTCACACACATAAATACATCTTCAAAACAAAAACAAACAAATAAAACTGCTGAGGAAACATGATCTGAGCTTGATCCTTTTTTTTCTTTCTTTCCAGATGGAGTTTCTCTGTGTAGCTCTGGCTGTCCTGGAACTTGATCTGTAAACCAGACAGGCTGACCTTGAACTCAGAGATATGCCTACCTCTGCCTCCACAGTGCTGGGGCTAAAGGTGTGCGCCACCACTGTCTAAGTTCCATTCTTAACCAGCAGACAGGCTGAGGCTGGAGCCAGGAGCATCCCTGAAGCTAGCCTAGCTAAACTGGTCAGCTTCTGGTTCAATGAGAGACTATCTCAAAAATGAAAACAAATAAAAAGACAAACAAACAAAACAACAACAAAGGAGAGGGGCTGTCTAGATGGGCAAAGGAGCTTGCTGCCAAGCCGGACAGCCCGAGTTCAATTCCTGGGATGTATGTAGTGGAAGGAGAGAACCAACTCTTGTAGGTTTCCTCTGATCGCCACATGTGTACCAACCCCCTCCAAAATAAATAGACATAATTAAAATAGTAAGGTGGGGAGTGATTGAGAGGACACCCAACACCAACCCCTGGCTTCTAGGTGCCACGCAGGTGCAGGAACATGAATTTACACAAACACATATGTATGCCACACACGGACACGGATCTGTGTACCTAACACTATTTGTATTTGTGTATAATTGGAGCCAGGTTGGTGCTGCATACCTGTAATTCCAAGAAGATCAGGAGTTCAAGGTCACGCTCAGCTAAATGGCAAGTTTGGGTCTAACCTGGGCTACGAGGGACTCTGTCTCAAAAACAAACCGAAGAAAATGCTTATCCTTGTTCCCCTTATCCTGACTCTCTTCACCTGGGCCCAGAAGGTGATGAAAAGCAGAGGAAAGTTTAGGTCTCCGCTTCCATTTTGGTTCTGTCTCCTTGATTTTGGGTCAGCTGCTGCCTCTGCTTGTAGCCATGTTAATCATTCAAGGAATGTCTTTCTTTCTTTGTGTGTGTGTGGTTTTTTTTTTTTTTGTTTTGCTTTTTTTGTTTTTTTGTTTTTCTGTGTAGCCCTGGCTGTCCTGGAACTCACTCTGTAGACCAGACTGGCCTCGAACTCAGAAATCCACCTGCCTCTGCCTCCCAAATGCTGGGATTAAAGGCGTTCGCCACCACGCCCAGCGTAAGGAATGCCTTTCTAGAGTTCAGCGATACCTAAACTATCTAATCAACCTTCAAGGCAGAAGGCCCAGAGATTAGAGGAACAAGCATCCTGCTGCAGGCTTTTACAATATTCTGTTCCAGGTTTCCTGCAAAGCACCTGAAGGTGTGCAGTCATTGTTCCGAACCCGCAGTCACCTTAGCCTCTAGGGACAACAGAGCCTCTCTGGGCAAATCCAGTTCCCTAAAGAAGGCATACACTATATCCAAACAGCGCTCTGGAGCCAAGTAACAATCTCCTTCTAAGCAGTTTGTGGGGCTGACAAGAGGGCTCAGTGGCTAAAGGTTCTTGTGATCAAGCTTGAGACCTTGAGTTCAACTCCTGGGATCTACTTGGTGGAAAGAGAGAACTGACTCTTACAAGCTGTACTGTGACCTCTACACACACACACACACACACACACACACACACACACACATACATACACACCCCAAACATAACAAAGCTAGAAGCAGCTTGTTCCTTCAGGTAGGAAGGGTTTCTCAGGGCCTTCTTATAGCTCACATTCTCCACCTGGGTGTGTGTGACCCTTTTGGGGGGGGGGTCCACATATCAGATATCCTGCATAAATTAGTTATGAAGTAGCAATGAAAAAATTTTATGGTTGGAGGTCAGCACAACATGAGGAACTGTATTAAAGGGTCACAGTGTTTGGAAGGTTGGGAACCACTGTCATAAATCAACGAGACCCCACTTTCACCTGGACTGTTTAGTTATGCGTGACTCTCACCACCAGCACCCCGTTCTTCCATTTTCTGAAGTTGATGCTCAGGTCACTGCTCTGAAGATGAACTTGACCTTGGTTAAATCTCTTTTCTCTGTTTCTCATCCTTGCCCACCTGCTTATGTGACACACTGGGATGCACGGCTGGGGAGGCTGGAATCATTTGAACACTCTCTCCCTCCTTCTTCCTCTTGGTTGTCAGGTTCACGTCTGTATCTATAAAAACAGATACAGCGAGGAGGCTGGTGAGCTAGCCGATGCTCTGGGATGGCTGTGGTGGTGGTGGTGGGGTTAGAGGAGCGTGCTACCCCTGAGGAAAGCCAGCTTGGATACTATGTATCCACTTGCACAGGCATTGAAGACTCTGCTATGAAAAAGACAGTGAATCTGTAACAGTCCTGGCAGGAGAGCATTCTAAACACACACCTGTGTCCCACCCTTTGCCCATCATTCTGCTAGAACAATGGCTCCTAAGACACTGGAATTCGCCAGGAGTCTCATGTTGGGGGAAGAAAAAGGCTGAAGCCTGGCGCCAGCCAGAGGGGGAGTTTGCCTCCCCTGGAAAGAGACCTTCAGGGTGCTGACAACTTTCAGTTGAGAGGAAGATGGATGGGTGATGGTGGGCCCAAGCCTGACTGTGCTTGGCCCTGTGTTGAACAGTATGGGACCCTTGCAGCTCTGCCTGTCTCTTGTCCTGTATTCAAAGCTAAACCTCTTATCTGGACCCCAAGGGTGAACTTTCAGGGGTGTCAGCAGATCTCTCTGTTACTCTTCACAGGGTGGCTACACTAAGGACATCTCCTTTCTCTGCTAGTCACTGTTGTTCCTTTCCTTGGGGTTTTGAGGATACGTTCCCCCTCCCCCTTGTTAGGGCTGCCGGTACCCAGCCTGGGAACCAAGGGTAGCTCTTGGGCTGAGGAGCTGGCACAGGGGGTAAAGTGCTTGCTGCACAAACAAGAGGCGCTGAGTTAGGGGGACCTGTAGTTCCAGCACTGGGAAGGTGGAGGCAGAGGATTTGGGGCTTGTTGTTTAGCCAACCTGGCCAACTGGTGAGCTTGAGGGTCAGCAAGAGTCTCTCTCTCTCTCTCTCTCTCTCTCTCTCTCTCTCTCTCTCTCTCTCTCTCTCTCTCTCACCATACCTACACACCACACATACCACACACATATACATACCAAACCCACCCACCCACCACATACACACTATGCACACAACACCCATACACACTATACACATACACACCACATACACATCACATATTCACCACATCACACACATATACACACACACACACTGCACACACACAACATACATACAGCATAACATGCACACACACACACACCCCAATCTGCATCCCACAGCCCACAAATTGCAGACACATGCTGAAGGCTTACAGCACGAGTTTGCATGCCATCTGCATCAGGGCAGGTGCACGGGGGGGGGGGGGGGGGGTTAGGGGTGGGTGGGTGGAGGTGAATTTTTTGTTTTCTCCACTTTACTGTTCAGGGAGCCATAGAGGCTGCAGGAAGGTTTCCTGGGCCTGCAGGTGCTTTGTTCTACGGCAGGCGGGGTGCGGGGGGCAGGCGGGGTGTGCGGAACATCTCTACCTGACTCGCGATCCATCAAATGTCCTCCAGTCTCGCCCAGCTACTGCCTGTCTGTCGAGACCTGGATGTTGTCCCAGGATTCTGCTTTGTTTGTCTAACCTCTGGCTGGCTCCACAGCCTCCCATTCCCTGGCTGACCACCTCTGCCTGTGGGATCCGCGAACACCTGTTCCCCCACCCCCACCACAGCCCTTCCTATTTCCTGTTCCTGTGTGGATGGCTGGACCTCTTAGTCACTTAGGATACAGGTGGAAAGTTTTAAGGCTTGTGTGCTTCCCCTCCTCCACCCCTGCTCCCTTAGTGCCATTTGGCGAAAGTCTGAAGTGGAGGGCAAGATGGTAGGGGTGGGGGTGGGGTCTGGCCACCTGCTTCCTGTAAGGTAACTCGGGCAGGGGCAACAGGGAAGGAAAACCTGCCTAAGGCTACCCTACCCATCCAAGGCAAGCGCTGGCTTCCCCTTGGGCCTCAGTTCGCTCTTTAACGCCAGTGCCCCTGGGGTCTTGCGGAGTGACTGGGCGTCTGGCATGAGGTCATTCGTGGGCAGGAAAGCGCTTCTGGTTTGCCCTGCTGTTTATTTGTTAGGATTGAGTCCGCAGCCTTCTGAGAGAGTCTTCAGAACCTTGTATGGAAAGTCCAGGGGAGGCGTGGTCCAGGCTGAAACTGTCCCTGTTTATGTTGCTGAGCTGTTCCCGCCTGGGGGAGGAGCAGGAAGGTGGCTAGAGAACAGGAGATGCCCGGTGCACCCTGAATCACATGTCCACCACACACCTACTAAGTGCAAGTCCTGAACACTGAACTTGCTTTTGTATGTTTGTTTTGAGGTAGGGTCTTACCTCTGGCTTGTGCAGGACTCTCTAATGGAGACCTTCCTGCCTGCTCTCTGCCTTCCATGACTCTCCTGCCTCTGTCTCCTGAGTGCTGGGATTACAGATGGATTACACACCCATCTTTTCTTCTCTTTCTCTTCTCCTCTCGTTTCCATCTCTCTTCCTCTCCTTTTCCTTTCCCCCCTTTCTTTTCTTGTTTCTACCTCTTTCTCCTGAGTGCTAGGATTAAAGGCATGCACCATCATGCCCAGTCTTCTTGTTGATTTTGAAGGCATCTTTTTTTTTTTAATTTTATTTATTTTTTAATGGTTTTTCTGTATAGCCCTGGCTGTCCTGGAACTCACTTTGTAGACCAGGCTGGCTTCGAACTCAGAAATCCACCTGCCTCTGCCTCCCATGAAGGCATCTATCTTATGTGGTCCCCAGACCGCCCTTGGAACGTCTAATCTTATTGCTTCCACCTTTGGGTTCTGGGGTTACAATTGTGCCCCACATGTTTAGTCTATGTTTAGGCCATGGATGGAACCTAGGGCCCATGTATGATGTGTAAGCATGATACCAACTGAGGTATATCCCTAGCCCTTAATTTTTTTAATTTTAATTTTTATTATTGATTGATTGATTAATACAGAGTCCTGCTATGAGCCCAAGCTGGTCTCAGACTTGTAGCTGGTGAAAGGGCTTTGTGGTGAAAGACTGTCTAGCCATTTGGTGGCCAAACCTTGAGGGCAGGCCTTTTTTGTTGTTTTTTTGTTTGTTTGTTTGTTTTGTGGTTTTTTTTTTTTTTTTTGAGACAGGGTTTCTCTGTATAGCCCTGGCTGTCCTGGAACTCACTCCGTAGACCAGGCTGGCCTCGAACTCAGAAATCCGCCTGCCTCTGCCTCCCGAGTGCTAGGATTAAAGGCGTGTGCCACCACCTCCAGGCTGAGGGCAGGCCTTATAGGAGGTATGACACATGTGTCGGCAAAATACAGAGACTCTGGAGATGTGTCGCCTTGGTGATGGCGTTATGCCCAACAGCCTGTCTCAACTTGCTTCAGCTTACCCAGGACTGGAATTACCCCTCATATCCAGAGAACTTTATTTTTTGGAATATTGTTTAGATAGGTAGCCCAGGCTGGCCTTGAATTTATGATAGCCCTCCTGCCTCTCCCTGGGAGTGCTGAGTTTATAAGTGTTTGCTGCCACGCCTAGCTTGAGCATTTAACTTGATAAGACATTGCCATAGGCTTACTGAGCCCCCAGCTCAGAAGGAGGCATGGAAGTGTGTCACCACGGCCTTAACATGAGAGGGGATCCCTGCTCCGTTGGTTCTTCTAACCCAGAGCACAGTATTGGCCCCGATTCAGTCTCCAACAAACTCCAAGTACTGAGCGCTCACAGACCACGTGGGATGGTGGAAAATCAGATCGTGCTCCATAGAGTCAGGGATTATGCACCAGTTGTATACAGTAGCGTACACACCTGCAATCCCAGCACCCAGGAGGATGAAGAAGAAACATGTGAGAGTCTGAGGACAGCTTGGGCTACATTAGTGGTGGTGGGGAGGACTATTTTAAAGAGACTGTGCATCTGTTGGGGTTGGAATTGGACAGACCGGCAGGCAGGACACAGGGTTCTGGGCAGTGACCGGAGTTCAGAGATCTATGGCAGCTGTGGTGTTCGTGGTGTTCACCCAAAAGTGGTACAAAGAGAGTAGAGTACACACTTGTAACCCTAGCAGATTGGAGATTGAAGCAGGAGCATTGCCAGGGGTTTGAGGCCAGTCGGTGTTACATAGAGTTCCAGGCTAGCTTAGATACACGAAGATGCTGTTTTAAGAAACAAAACAAAGCCAGGGATAGAGGTGGTGCTTGCCTTTAATCCCGGAGGCAGAGGCAGGCAGATCTTTGAGTTTAAGGCCAGCCTGGTCTACAGAGTGAGTTTCAGGACAGCCAGGGCTACACAGAGAAACCCTGCCTCGAAAACCACAAAACAAACAAACAAACCCAAACCAAGATCAACAACAACTAAGTCAGAGACTAAGCCGGACTTGGTGCTGTGCACACCAGGAATCGAGCACTTGCAAAGTGGAAGCAGGGCCGGGAACAGAAACTTAAGGTTGGAGTTGGAAATGAGGTTCGGTTGGGTAGAGTGCTGGCCCTGCATCCACAAAGCTCTGGGTTCCATGCCTAGCACCATATGTGGCTTGTAATCCTAGCATTTGGGAAGTGGAGGCAGGAGGTTTGGATGTTCAAGGTCATCCTTAGCGACCTCGGGAGTCTGAGTTAGTCAGAAGTATAGGAAACCCTGTCTCGAAAGAAAGAAAGAAAGAAAGAAAGAAAGAAAGAAAGAAAGAAAGAAAGAAAGAAAGAAAGAGAAGAAAGGAAGAGAGAAAGAAAGAGAGAAAAAGGAAGAAAGAAAGAAAGGAAGGAAGAAAAGGGAAAAGAAAAGAAGAGAAGAGAAAAGAAAGGCACACACTAGCCAAGGTCAGACAGAGGGGTGATCCCAGATGGAGCTATGATGACAGGAACTACATCAATGACCCCCTACTCCTAGTTCCCCTCTGCCCCTCCTGTGCACCTGCAGTTCTCCTTATCTGTATTTTCCCAGGGATATACGTGGTCCCTTCTCAGCCTGCTCTCTCTTGGATGGACATGTTCATCTCTGTCCTTTGTACCAGGTGGGGTGGGGGCGGGGCAGGGGGTGAGGGAGCACAGGAGACTCTTTCCCTCGGCACCCCCTCCCCCACCTCCCCAAGGCCAGTGCCTGGTCAAACTAGATTCCTTGTCTGGTGAAACATCTCTCTGACCTGGGTCTCCTTGCTGTCCCCTCCCTGAGATGTCCTCTTTGACCCAGTCCCCACTGCATTGCCCAATCACCCTGAGAGGGTGTGTGTCTCTTCGTACTGGTGTCCCTAGCATAATCTCAAAATACAGTGGCTCCTAGAAGTCCCCTAGAATTGTGGCTGGAAGCACACCATCTCTCTTCATCTCCCTGTTGGCACCTCTGGTGGAGGGCCCCCTTTCTCTTTGATGTCTCCAAGGACTTTGTGCCCAGCAGGCTGGCTTTATGGGAACGGCTCCTGTGTCTCGGAAGAGTAAACATCCTGTCTCTGGGGCCTGGCTGGGTTTTGAATTTGTCTTCATCCAGTTCTCACCAAGCAAGGCTCAGCCCTAGGAAGGAAGAGAGGACAGGATTCTGTCACCACCCCACCATCCCCAATTTTATTTTATTTTATTTTATTTTATTTTATTTTTTTTTGTTTGTTTGTTTTGTTTTTTCGAGACAGGGTTTCTCTGTATAGTCCTGGCTGTCCTGGAACTCACTTTGTAGACCAGGCTGGCCTCGAACTCAGAAATCCGCCTGCCTCTGCCTCCCGAGTGCTGGGATTAAAGGCATGCACCACCACGCCCGGCCATCCCCAATTTTAAATTGCGTTTATTTATTGATGACATTTGCGCATCAGAGGACATGTGTGTCTCCTGTCACAGAGGTCCCAGGTCCTTGGGGCTTGGAAGCAAGCAGCTCTACCCACTGAACCATCCCACCAGCCTTTCTGCCTTTCCCTGTTTCTTGTTCTGGACCAAAGTGCCTTGCCTCTACACCCTGAGGCACTATGGCTGGGTGGGGAAATCACATTAGGACAGCAGGTGATCTGGTTCTCGCTGTCCCCACCCCAGGTCCTCATTTCCCCACACCAACTTCCTCTGGCCAACAGTAGGAAAGTTGCTGTTGAGGCAAAGTACAGATGGTGTTCCATTAATGACAATAATAGCCATGATGGTGGAGATAAAGTTGATTTGGTAAAAGCAACACTAATTAAAACAGGGGTTCTCTTGGACACCCCCCATTCACTAGGCTCAGATTCTCCCGTGAAGGGTCTTCATTCTCTTGTCTCACGGGAGCCCAGAATGAGTCTTGGGGACCTTCCCTATAGGCTCTGAACCCTGGAGAGGCTTGCTTCTCAGTCTAAGTTGTCCCCACCCGGTGAGCATCCAGGTGCTCTAGGCTGGTGACTCAGTGTCTGTGTCCCAGCTGACCTCAGCGTGAGCCTGGGGGCTGGGGGAGATGATAGTTTCTTGTGATACTGGCGGGTGACTCAGGGGCCCAGGACTGGGGCCTCTGAACGCCTTTGTTGGCCCAAGCTCAGGAATCCAGAGAAACTGGTCCCGAGGGAGGCCTCGGGGACTGAAACCCCTCCCTCTGCCTCCGCCCCTCCTCCAGGAGCTTTAACTGCAGCACCTGTGGCCTCCCCTCCTCGTTGCAGGTGCAGGCAGGAAAGAGCTGCAGTGTTCGCGCTTGGTAGCTGGTGTACGGGACTCGGCTGGCTTTGTGTCCCTGAAGCTCACCAGAAAAGACTTTCTCAGCCCTCGGACTCCAGAGAGAGAGAGGTACTTTTTGTGATCACCGACTTTGACCTCCTGCAGAGGCTGAGCGATGGCGTCCATGGGACTACAGGTCCTGGGAATCTCCTTGGCAGTTCTGGGCTGGCTGGGAATCATCCTGAGTTGTGCGCTCCCCATGTGGCGGGTGACCGCCTTCATCGGCAGCAACATCGTCACGGCACAGACCAGCTGGGAGGGCCTCTGGATGAACTGTGTGGTGCAGAGCACTGGTCAGATGCAGTGCAAGATGTACGACTCGATGCTCGCCCTGCCGCAGGACCTGCAGGCCGCCCGAGCCCTTATGGTCATCAGCATCATCGTGGGTGCTCTGGGGATGCTTCTCTCAGTGGTAGGGGGCAAGTGCACCAACTGCATGGAGGACGAGACCGTCAAGGCCAAGATCATGATCACCGCCGGAGCCGTGTTCATCGTGGCAAGCATGCTGATTATGGTGCCTGTGTCCTGGACCGCTCACAACGTCATCCGCGACTTCTACAACCCTATGGTGGCTTCCGGGCAGAAGAGGGAGATGGGGGCCTCGCTTTACGTCGGCTGGGCAGCCTCCGGGTTGCTGCTCCTGGGAGGAGGCCTCCTCTGCTGCAGTTGCCCACCTCGTAGCAACGACAAGCCTTACTCGGCCAAGTACTCCGCAGCCCGCTCTGTCCCCGCCAGCAACTATGTGTAAGGTGGGCCACTCTATGTCCACATTGCCTTTGTTATCTTCTTTTCGGATTGAGCTCATAACAGCCTGTGGCCCCTCACATTCTCCAAGACCTGCCCTGCTATGGGCCACTAACTGCTTGCTGGGGACAGGCAAACCCGGACTGTGCAAAGTTACTAGCCCGTAGCTCTTGGGCTGCTCCACATGGCTCCTTACTGCTGGCAAGGATGGATGTAAAAATATCACCTTGCTGCTTACATCCAAATTGCTGGTGGATATGGGGCTGAAGGCAGAAGCAGCTGGGAAGGGCAGTAGAGGCGCAAGCTGGGTCCTGCTGGCCGGGGTAGCTCAGCTGTGACTTTGGACTCTGGAGTGGATGTCCTCATGTTAGCAAACGTCCACTGTCCTTTCTCTATCCCCCTCACTCAGCCTACACGTTACTCCAGCGCTACTCTTGCCATTACGCCCCGTGTTTCTGAGCACAGCTGGTCCTACCCCAAGTCATGGTGTGCTGAATGACTGACTGAGGGGCCATTGAGAGCCGGTGGGCTCTGCCATGGAACCCTTCTGTTGATTAGCAATGACTGTGCTTGACCCACCCACCTACCCTACTAATGAATTTCTGTAGAGTGGATGGACGGGTTTGAGGGAAGAAGGGTGGAGGTGGATTAAACTGGTTTGGGGAGGGCTGGGGACCTAGAAGCAGCCCTGTGTGTCCCCACCCCTTTTCCGCACTGTCTTGCTAATGTTCTGATCACTGTGCGCCCCCCCCTTCAGAAGGACCCTGGGCCTCTTGAGTTGGCCCCTCTGAGTTCCCTCCCTTTGCCCATTTCAAGGACACCGGCCAGTCTGCGGAAGGAAGGTACGGGGGTGATGGCATTGTACCAGGGAGTCTCCTGGACTCCCCTGCCTTCTCTGTGGTTTCTTGTTTTGTAATTTAAGGTCTGTTCACAGCTGTAATTATTATTATTTTCTACAATAAATGGCACCTGCATACAGGAAAGGTTTGGGCTGTTCTCTCTCTGTGGATGGGACCGGGCTGGAGGGGTGGCTCAGGGTTCACAGGAGACTTTGATGTTCTAAGCAGTAGGTTCAAGGCTAGCCTGGTCTACAGGAGGCCCTGTCTCAAAAAGTGATTCAGGAGTTCTCACTGTAAAAATGAGAACTTCCCCTATCCTGGAGGACCATGGGCTTTGAGACCTTTATTTGCTTTTTTTTTTTTTTTTTTTAGACACAGTATAAAGCCCAGACTAACATCAAACTCAATTCAATTCTCCTGCCTCAGTTTTGAGTGCACTACCATGATGGCAATCTCTTCATTTGTTAGAAGGGAAACCCTGTATCTAGGGCCCAGTGTATGCCCAGGACTGGGGGTGGGGGGTGGGGCTGGGGGACTCTGGGAGGGACAACAGATGACAGGAACAACAAGGGCTAATTCCCTTGCCTCTTCCTTTCTGGCCTCCCTTTCTCTGAGCAAGCAGGCTGGCCTGCTTATCTTCCACAGGCCACGTTATAGCAGTCACCTTCTCTAAGGAATGTCCTTCCCCCACTCTTGAAGCCTTGCTGGTCTTACAGGTCCAGGCTGTGGCCTCTTCCCTAGGGAGTCCTCCCACAGCCCTGGAATGCTCAAGGTACTGAAAGTCCTTAAACCTACACCTGCACCATCCCAGGGCAGCCTGGGCCACACCCTGACTTTCCTATCCACTCCTTCGGGGAATGGGATCATTGTTTTGATGTAAGATCTTAATTTAGCCCAGGCTAGCCCCCAGGTAGCTA
This sequence comes from Mus caroli, assembly GCF_978045245.1. Lineage (NCBI taxonomy): Eukaryota > Metazoa > Chordata > Mammalia > Rodentia > Muridae > Mus > Mus caroli. Next base: position 139,153,099 of record NW_028227259.1, on the reverse strand, counting down.
AAGACGACCTTGAACTCCTGATCATCCTGCTTCCATTTCCCTAGTGTTGGGATTAGAGATGTGAACCACCACGCCTGTTTTATGTGTTGCTGAGGAGGAAGGGTTTGTGCTTGGGAGACATTGCTATTAGGGCAGGATCCCTACTCTGTTGAAACAGGGATTTGTATCCTGGCTGAACTCAAACCTGATCCACCACGAAGGCTGGTTTTGAGTTTCTCATTCTCCTTTCTCCCCCTCTCAGGTGCTCTGATTATGGACAGGGACACCACAGATTTATTCAGAGCTGGGATGGGACTCAAGTACACCAGCTTTCTAGCTCTGAGCCCCATCCACACAGAATCCTTCCCTGTTCATGCGCAACTGTGGCTCAGCTCCAGAACTGAGACCAGAAGACCACGTTGTGGAGGTGACTCTCCCCTCCCACCTTTACGTGGGTTTTGGGGGGGGGGACTCACACCACTGCGCTTACGCAGCTCCTGCCTTTACCGGCTGAGCCCTCTCGTCACCCCACTTACCACTTCTTGACTTTGTGGGGACAGCCAAGTTCTCATGAAGGTATCAGATTGTTTTCAAGTCTGGAGAGTGGGCTTGTGATAGGATCCCAGCACTCAGGAGGTAGAGATGGGAGGATCACAAGTTCAAGACCATCTTTCATTACATAGTCAGTTTGAGGCCAGGCTACCTGAGACTGTCATAACAGACCCAAGCTGTTCTATTTTCTCTTTATAGTTCATTTTTTTACTCCCTGTGGTCCTTGGGGATCAAATCCAGGGGCTCCCATGTTAGACAAGGGCTCTATTGTTGAGCAGCCCCAATCTCCTCTGTGTTAAACATTGAAAAACCAGGTAGATGTGAGGCAGGCAGAGACTTCTGTGAGTTCAAGGCCAGCCAGGTCTACATAGTGAGTTCCAGGTCTACCAGGGCTACATAGTTTAACCCTCTTTAAAACCAACAAAGCCAACAAAACAAAACAAACAACACTGTCCTTTCACCAAGGTGCGGGGATGTACCTTCCTGAGTGGGGGCTAGCCTAGCGTACCAAGGGTCCTGAGTTCAAGTCCCAGCACTGCCTAATAGTAAGCAACACAGGCACACAGGCCAGTAAGTAGTCCTAGATGCTTCAGAGGAGGCTGCAGAAGGATCAGAGCTTGAGGCTCCTGCTAGGCCTTAGCCAGTTAGAGGCCCACCAGGCCTCCCTCTGAGAGTAACAAAAAAGATGAATCAGAATAACAAAAGAGACATTACATCATTTTCCTTTTTTGGGTATGTGGGAAGGCTCAGCTGGTAACTGCTGCCAAGTCTGATGACCTAAACTGCATTCCTGGACTCAAAGGGTTCTGCAAGTTGTCCTCTGACCTCTGTAAGCAGGTATTCCATGACACACGAACACACACACACACACACACACCAGGTCTGGTGAAGCATGTCTTTAGTCACAGCCCTGGGGAGGCAGAGGCAGGTGGGTCTCTGTGAGTTCGAGGCCAGCCTGGTCTACAAAACTAGTCTTAGACAGCCAGGGCTGGCTACACTGAAAAACCCTGGGGACAGGGGAGAAATATATAAATGTAAAAAAAAAAGATGAAGACAATCAAACTTTTTTTTTTATTGTTAATCTATTTTTAGCCCCTGTGCTAGGGATGGACTCCAGGGCTTCTAGGCAGGGCTTCCATACTACCGCTAACACATACCTTTAGCCCCTCACTGGGGGATCCCAAAGTGCTCTACATCTCTAGATCTTTTAAATTATTTATTTAATTAGTTTTATTTTACACACATTGGTGTTTTGTCAGGTCCCCTGGAAATGGAATTACAGAAAGCTGTGAGCCGCCGAGCCACCATATGGTTGCTGGGAAGTGAGCCTGGGTCGTCCAGAAGAGCAGTCAGTGCTCTGAACCTCAAAGCCATTTCTCCGGCCTCTCTAGATCTTGTCTCACTTTTTGAAATGGAGTGTGGCAAATGGTTCAGGCTGGCCTGGGTTTTACCCTGCAGCCCAGGCAGGCCTTGGACTTCCTATCTTCCTGCCTCAGCTTCTCCGGAGGCTGGGGTGCTGGGCTTGTACAACCAGGCCAACCTAGGTCTAGCTCTTTGTTCTGGGTAGGTCTAAATTACTTATCTCTTTGCCCTAGCTTCCCACGTGACTCAGAAAAACCCAGTCTACCCACCTGTTAGCTTAACTACAGATAACATCTCTGATGGGGGTGGGGGAACGACTGGATGGGACCAGATGTTGGATGGTTCACAGCTGTTTACCTTGCTTCCTCTGTGTGGGTTTGGATATTGCCTTGCCTAGTTCAGACTGGTTGAAGCCAGGTTCTTGGACGCAGCAGAGTCCGGGAAATGTTATTTTGGTATCACGGGGCCCCAGGCTAAGATCTCAGATCAGGCTAAACCACAATTTTATGAATATGCTTCTCCCATTCTCCCATAAATCAGATCACCCCATTTCTTTTTTTTTTTTTTGGTTTTTCGAGACAGGGTTTCTCTGTGTAGCCCTGGCTGTCCTGGCACTCACTTTGTAGACCAGGCTGGCCTCGAACTCAGAAATCTGCCTGCCTCTGCCTCCCGAGTGCTGGGATTAAAGGCGTGCGCCACCACGCCCGGCGATCACCCCATTTCTTTGTCGTTAGAATTTATTTTTACATCTCTTTACTTTCTATTGTTGCTGTGTGCTTGCGTGCGTGCATGCCTGTGTTTCGTAGCAGTCTGAGTACTACTTGCTGGAGCTGGTTCTCGCCTTTTGTGTGCATCCTCGAGATTGAACTCAAGTCTTCCTCTGAGCCATCTTGCCAGGCTAGCCAAACCTGTGAACTCAGAGATCCACCAGCCTCTGCCTCCTGAGAGCTCGGAGGAGTAAAAGCATGCATCACCATTGCTTGTTTAGTGTGTGTTTTTGAGTGACACCCTTATTTAGTTCATTTACTTACCTTGCGTGCCTCTGTGTGTGTGCTTTATGCTATGTAGACAGCAAAGGACAACTTGTAGGGGTCATTTCTCTCTATTTACCATGTGGCTCCTGAGGATCCAACTCAGGTTATCAGGCTTGGTAGTAAGTGTGGCTTTATCTGCTGAGCCATCTTGCTGGTCCTAATTCAACATCTTTTGCAAAATGGGGATGGGATGGCGCTTGGCTGTGTTACAGTACACACTGGTCTCTGTGTTGTTTTATTTTTATTTTTTTCTGTATCTGGTATCTGTGTGGCTCGTGCACCTGAGTGTATGGGTGCGCTCGCACATGTACAGGCAAGGGGCTGGGGGTCGTCCTCTCTGTCACTCTCCATCGGTCTGCCTTATTATTAAGACAGGATGCCTCACCGAGTGCAAAGCTGCCTGTTTTGGTCGGTTGCCTGCTGAGAGACCCACCCATCTCCCACCTCAATGGTGGTATTACACACAGGCATGTTGGAAACCTGTGATTTGTATGTGGATGCTGAAGACAGCCGCTTGGTTTCTCACGCTTTGCAGAGCAAGCACTGTTGGTGATCACTCGAGCCCTGGGTCCAAAGAAAGTAGAGGAGTCTTTTCAGTTCCTTTGGGCTATACCTAGCAGAGTACTCCTAATGGGCGTAGCTAGGAAGTTGGACCCATTTTACAGACAGAGCAGGGAAGGCCAAGAAAACACACTGGGCTGAGACCATACACAGAGGAGCATTGGTCAACTAGGGGTGTGATACTGAGCCTCTCTCCCTTACCCTACACTGTCTCCTGCTTTCGGTAAAGGTAGATGATGCCAGAGATGAAGCCATCATTGGCACAGGTGCCTAGCCCCATCTCTTGTTCTGATGTTGCTAGCTCCCAGTGGTCCACAGGCTGGGTCACCAGGCATTCCCACACTCCAGCCTGCTCCAGGGAGTCTAAGGTCGCTTCCAGCGCCTCCTTGTATGGAAGGTTGGATGGGTTGGTCCTGGTAGTCAGACAAACAAGTCCACCTGGGGAGGACAGGAGAGGGACAGGTGAGCTGCACGGATATCCCCAGACTTCAGTTCTGGGCCAGCTTTCCACTTCCAGGGCTTGGTACCTAAAATTGTCTGCCCCAGGAATCCCCTTCAGTTTCCTTAACCTGATAGTTTTCCATGGACTCCATTTAAAAACATTTTTTTTTCTTTTTTTAACAGCTCTGCAGATGAAAACATGGTCCTCAAACATGCTAAAAAAGACACTACAGTTAAACCATACTCCCAGCCCCTCCCTTGGGGATTCTAGGCAGGGGCTCTACCACTGAACCACACCCCAACCACTCACTGGGGGATTCTAGGCAGGGCCTCTACCACTGAGCCACGCCCCCAGCCCCTCCCTGGGGGATTCTAGGCAGGGGCTCTACCACTGAGCCACGCCCCAGCCCCTCCCTGGGGGATTCTAGGCAGGGGCTCTATCACTGAGCCACGCCCCCAGCCCCTCCCTGGGGGATTCTAGGCAGGGGCTCTACCACTGAGCCACGCCCCCAGCCCCTCCCTGGGGGATTCTAGGCAGGGGCTCTACCACTGAGCCACGCCCCCAGCCCCTCACTGGGGGATTCTAGGCAGGGCCTCTACCACTGAGCCACGCCCCCAGCCCCTCCCTGGGGGATTCTAGGCAGGCAGGTGTTCTTCCATTGAGCCACGCCCCCTAGCTATCATGGCGGTTCCTAGGTGAGCAGTCTACCCCTAAGCGATATGCCGCCCCTCCCCCTTTTTTAACTTTTGCTTTTGAGACAGGATGTTGCTAAACTGCCCAGGCTGTCTTTGAAACCACTGTGTAGCACAGGGCAGGGCTTGGTTTTGAGATTCTGCTACTTCAGTTTCTTAGAAGTCGAGATTACTAGGCAATCCCTGAACAGCCCGGTGTCCTTTACTCTGGGAATTCTTCACCCTGATGCGGGCAGGGAGCTCCACGCCTTCTGTAACCTAGTCCCATGAAAAGGCAAGCCTGGGTCTCAGGGCACAGCAGGAAAGCAGGGAGCCTTGGTCCTTGTAAGACCCTCCATTACTTTTTGCTAAGTTTCTTGCAGGCATGGGGAGAAATGATAATTCCACTTCAAGGGGAGGACACGTGTGTGCATTGTGCATACACAGGTGCAAAGCCCCTGGCAGAACCAAACATGGTGGTTCAAGCCTTAACATCCCAGCATTTAGCATGAGTAGGCAGGAAGAGCAAAATAAAATTAAAAAAAAATGTGGAGAGCGTATTTTAAAAATCTTGTGTTTAGTTTTGCCTGCCTGTATGTCTGTGCACCATGCGTGTGCCGTGAACACAGAGGCCAGGTAAAGGTGTTGGGTCTCCTGGAACTAGGGTTACAGAAGGTTGTGAGCCACTCGTGTGGGTGCTGGCAATCAAACCCACGTCCTCTTAACCAGCGACCCATCTCTGTGCTCAGACTTTGAATCTGGGCTTCAGGGTAGTTTTCAGGCAACCATGGGCTATGCAGCTATAAAGAGAGGTAAGGGCTGGAGAGGTGGCTCAGTGGTTAAGAGCACCAGCTGCTTGCTCTTCCAGAGGTCCTGAGTTCAATTCCCAGCAACCACATGGTGGCTTACAACCATCTGTAATGGGATCCAGTGCCCTCTTCTGGTGTCTGAAGACAGCTACAGTGTACTCATATAAATGAAATAAATAAATCTTAAAAAAAAAAAAAGAGAGAGAGAGGTAAAAAGACACTTGTGCCCCCTCCCTTGGGCTGTCAGAATATCGAAACAATGGTTTTCCCCAAATTAGAATTTCCCCAGGAATCTCGTGGTGGAAGAAGGAAAAGACAGGAACCTGGAGCTACCCAGAGGAGGAACTTGTTTCTCTGAAAGGTCTTCACACAGTTCTGACACTTGCCAGTCCACCTTGCTCTCAGATAGGGTTTTTCTACGCAGCCCAGGCTGGCCTCAAACTCAAAGAGATCTAACCATCTCTGCCTCCCAGCACAGGACTAAAGGAGAGTGCCACCAATCCCTGGCAATTTGATTTGAACTGATCAATTGGTGACGGGCGGCCTAATTTGTTAGGGCTGTCAGGACTCAAGCTTTTTTTTTTTTCCCCCCAAGACAGGGTTTCTCTGTGTAGCCCTGGCTGTCCTGGGACTCACTCTGTAGACCAGGCTGGCCTCGAACTCAGAAATTCGCCTGCCTCTGCCTCCCGAGTGTGAGATTAAAGGCGTGCGCCACCATGCCCAGCCCAGGACCCAGGCTTCGACCTTCACTTTCTTTGGGGAAGGCGGGGAAGCTGGATGTGATGAAGAAAGCATCTTTAGTTTATGTTCAGTGCATGTTTGGCGGACGGTAGGGAAGCAAGCATACCTTGTGTATGCCTGGTGCAGGTGGGCACCCGACAAGGGTATTGGAGCCCCTGTAATTCAAGTTACACACAGTTGTAAGCTGCCACGTGGGTGCTGGCAATCGAACCTGAGTCCTCCGCAAGAGCATTAAGTGATCTTAACCCTTGTTTAGGTTCAGACCCCAAGGGGCTGAGGTGCATATTTCACATTCCAAAAACCTAGCCTCCAGATTTTCCCAGCATCCTTTAGTCCCTACCTGGCATACCGTGACTCCAACCTTACTCTGCTCTGGAGTCTGGGTTACCTTCCCCCTATATAACCTAGACATTTGGGTCTTCCCCCTCTCTCCTCTTTCTCTGCATGCACACACCTTCTCTCTCTCCCTGCCCACGATGACTTCCTTAGCCTCCTTCCCTGAGGCCAGGGAGCTTGCCCGAGAGCGGCTTCCCAGTAAACTTGAATTTAATATAATTTAATCTGGCTTGAATTGTCTCATTTCACCAGCAGAGAAATAACTTATCATGTCTAAGTCATCTCTCCAACCCAAAGCAGAATTTTAATTCTAGCACTCTGGAGGCAGAGGCAGAGGCAGGTAGATCGCTGAGTTTAGGCCCATAGAGGGCTCCAGAGTCCTTGTCTAAAACATAAAATAAAGCCTGGCCAAGTCAAGAAGCCCTGGCTGTGGGCGGATGACAGACTTTGTCCAAGTAGCTGCAGGGTATCCAGTATGGCTGGTTTCTGGCAGATGGGGGAGGAAGGTGAGGGGCCAGGCTGGAACAGGAGAGTCTGTTTTGTTTAGGTTCATGCAACGGGCATTTCCGGTGCTTTTCAGCCCAACCCGTGGCACTGCTGATGACACTATCGATGCCCTAGCTTCTGTTGGCCTCTCTCAAACAGAATCCTGCCCAGACATGCCAAGGCTTAGCTCCAGGAGTACGGCCTGGGAGAGGAAATATTTTTATCTCCCAGCTTCCTCATTCTGTCCTTAGGCCTAGTAGACCCTCTTCTAGATTTTTGTTGTTCCGAGTTTCTGACTTCTCCCAGGCAACTCCCTACCCCATCTTCTGTGACTGCCCTGCCCACATTTGAAAATGCAACTTCATTCTGAGAGTATTGATCTTTCCTGCCTTCTCTGAAATCCCCCAGGGAGGGACTGGGGGTGTGGCTCAGTGGTAGAGCCCCTGCCTAGAATCCCCCAGGGAGGGGCTGGGGGCGTGGCTCAGTGGTAGAGCCCCTGCCTAGAATCCCCCAGGGAAGGGCTGGGGGCGTGGCTCAGTGGTAGAGCCCCTGCCTAGAATCCCCCAGTGAGGGGCTGGGGGCGTGGCTCAGTGATAGAGCCCCTGCCTAGAATCCCCCAGGGAGGGGCTGGGGGCGTGGCTCAGTGGTAGAGCCCCTGCCTAGAATCCCCCAGGGAAGGGCTGGGGGCGTGGCTCAGTGGTGGAGCCCCTGCCTAGAATCCCCCAGTGAGGGGCTGGGGGCGTGGCTCAGTGGTAGAGCCCCTGCCTAGAATCCCCCAGGGAGGGGCTGGGGGCGTGGCTCAGTGGTAGAACACCTGTAGAATCTCAGTGGGGGCTGGGAGCATGGTTCAGTAGTAGAGCTTTTTCCTAGAATAGCCCAGTGAGTAATTTGAGGGTATAGAACCTGCCTGAGGTGCTGAGTTCCATCTTCAGCATCATAGAAAAAGAAAGCCCTAGCCTGCTCCACCCCTCAGTGTATGGAGTTGATCCAAGAGGATCCCATTGTCATCTTGAATGAACAGACCTGGACCTATGCCAGGAAAAGAGAACTATCAAAAATATTCAAGGAAGAGCAGTCCCCAAATCAGTTAGGAGACTGAAAGATGGAGCTCAGCTGACCTCTATCGGGTACCAGGGCTGAAGCAAAGGCCTCACAGACATGACTCAGTCTCACAGTCCCCAACAGTCACTGTAGTCTGATGGGGACGGGATCCTAGAGACAAAGCCATTTGATTATAAGAGCGGTGACAAAGGGTAGAAGGGTGGAGATGAGAAGCAGGTGAGCTGGCCAGCCAGGGCAGAGCACTGAAGTGACAGATGGAGAACTGGGGCACCGGTCTGGGGTGGGCACCCCTATGCAACACCCCACCCTTCTTCCGCCCGAGTGATGTGGAGAGGGGAAAGGGTGCCCGAGGGGTGGGGTTGGCTGGGTGGTGACTCACCTGGCTTGGTGACTCTTAAGAGCTCAGGTATGGCACTGCAGGGCACCTGTCCCTCACTGAGGGCGCCCACAATGATCACCGCGTCAAAGGTCCCTGCGTGTGGGGCAGGGTGGAGATGTGTAATGGTTACTGTTGTTTGCTAACCTGACAGGATCTGGGAGACAAATCTCTGGGCTTGTCTGTAAGGGAGTGTCTAGACTGAGGTCATTTAGGAGGGAAGACCTGCCCTAATGGTGGATGGCACCATCCCAGGGCTGGGATCCTAGACTAAGGTCAGAATCCAGAAGGGGGCACTGGATCCCCTGAGGTTGCCTGATATGGGTGCTGAGAGCAGAGCTTGATTTCTCTGTAAGAGCAGGAGGAGATTTTAACTCCTGGGTCACCTCCCCAGCCCAGTGTATGCACGTGTGTCTCTTGGTGGACGCAGGCGCTCACAGAAGCCAGAGGCATCCTACCCTGGGATTGGGGTTACAGGGGGTTGTGAATCACCTGATCTGGGTGCTGGATCCAAACTTAGGTTCTCTGTAAGAGTAGCAGGTGCTTTTCCCCAGGGAGCCATTTTTCCACCCCCTTAAGATGCTGTGTGAATATAATGTGGTGTGGTCCCTCGAACTGCCCATTCCACCCAGTATGCTCCTCTAGCTTTGGCTAAATTCCTTATTTATTTTTGTTTCTTTTAAGATCAAGTTTTTTTTTTGTGTGTGTGTGTGTGTGTGTGTGTGTGTGTGTGTGTGTGTGTGTGTGTATGTGTGTGTAGCTCTGGCTATCCCAGAACTAGTGTCTATAGTGTCTGTAGTCCAGGATGGCCTTGAACTCATAGAGATCCACCTGCCTCTGCGTCTCAAGGGCTGGGACTAAGGTAGGCACCACCATCTCCTGGCACCTCTTGCTACTTTCAGGTCTTGTTTTGTTTGTGACCCACTGAGTATTACTGGGGGTTCCTGCATGAACTTGGAGGAGCGGGGTGGCACTGGGGCACAGGCAACTTACCCATGGCTACATCACTGAAGAAAATGACTCTCCCTGCAACTGCCAGTAGCTCCCTGGGGATGGGAGGGGCCTCATGATTATGTTCCATGTGGTGCTTTGCCACAGCAGTAAGAGGAGGAACTAATAGAACATGTCATAGGTGTGTGTGTGTGTGTGTGGGGTGGGTGGCACACACCTTTAATCCCAGCACTTGGGAGGCAGAGGCAGGTGGATCTCTGAGTTTGAGGCCAGCCTGGTCTACAGAGTGAGTTCCGGGACAGCCAGGGCTACACAGAGAAACCTTCTCTCAGAAAACAAACAAAGATGTCCTATACACTGGGATGTAGTAGAACCCCAACACTGTGCATGAGATGAGGTGACATCAGACTCTAGATGGAGAAGAGGACTCCAGAGTGAAGATGGTGGCTGGACAACAGGGGATGCTATTCTTGAGAAGGTGAGTGAGGGGGGAGTGGGACGGGAAGTACCTTCAGGGTCGGGCAGCGGCTCCTGGCCCAGGGTACAGAGGCTAAGGTGGTGGTACAGGCCACGTGCCCGCGCCTGCTTCAGCATTTCCGGGCTTCCATCCACCCCCTGCACCTGGAGGAAGCCCCGAGCCTGCAGCTGGGAGAGAAGGTGGCATCAGTCATGGGTCATCCCCCTGCCTCAGCTCAGCTGGACCCTTCCTTGTATCTTGGGATCAATGAGCTTGAGGTAGAGGATGAGCTCTTGGTCAAGAACTGGGAGGGAATTGGAGCAGATGGGAGCTAGGTGTGGAGGCTTAGGCCTGTCTTCTTAGCTCCTCTGGAGGCTGAGGCAGAAGAATCCCCAGATCAAAGCTTGCCTGGGTTATAGAGTGAGTTCAAAGCCAGCCTTGAGACCGTGTCTCTAAATAAAAAGCAAACTAAAGGGCTCAGGGTGTGGCTCAGTGGTAGAGGATTTACCAATAATCCCCCAGCGAGAGTCTGGGGGCATGGCTCAGTGGTAGAGCCCCTGCCTAGAATCCCCCAGGGAGGGGCTGGGGGCGTGGCTCAGTGGTAGAGCCCCTGCCTAGAATCCCCCAGGGAGGGGCTGGGGGCGTGGCTCAGTGGTAGAGCCCCTGCCTAGAATCCCCAAGGGAGGGGCTGAGGGCGTGGCTCAGTGGTAGAGCCTCTGCCTAGAATTTCCCAGGGAGGGCTGGGAACATGGCTCTGTGGTAGAGCTCCTGCCTAGAATTCACTATCCAGGGCCTCAGGGCTAATTTAACAGTGGCATGTTGGAGGTCCTGGGTGCTGAAGGGAAGGCAGGATGGTGTATCAGATCTTACCTCCACAGCTACCAGGCCAGTGCCACAGGCCACATCCAAGATCAGGGCATCATGGGGTGAGCCCCGAAGGGCTCGACTGAGACAATCCACAGCAAGGCATGGGGCTCGGTACTTCAAAGCAGCCACATCCTGAGGAGATAGCACTTAGTCCAACAAAGTGTTTAGACGACTCACCTCATGGGGTGCCCAAGTTCTGCCAGTTTGAGCTTGTGTGTGTTAGAGTTTAGATCTTCCTAGGACCCCAGTAACAGAAGACCCGAGCTTGAGGTGTCTTACCCGAGACAGGGTTTCTCTGTAGCCCTGGCTGTCCTGGAACTCACTTTGTAGACCAGGCTGACCTCGAACTCAGAAATCTGCCTGCCTCTGCCTTCCGAGTGCTGGGATTAAAGGCATGCACCACCACGCCCGGCTTTGAGGTGTCTTACTGTGGCAGCTCTTAGCTGGTCTGTCTATACCGAGTGATGTCTCAATAGCGCCTCCTGCAGGCTCTCTCCCCGTGTTTATTGCGGGATTAATTAAGGGGTTGCTTACAGGTCAGCGGGGTGGATGGGGGTGGGGTGGTGCAGTTCTCTAAGGAGCACATCTCCCAGGTCTCTTTTCGGCTCCCAGTTTCCCTGAGATGCATGGGTACTATTCTAGCTTTGCTCATAAAAACAGAATCTGAGCCACAAAAGTCGAGGACCCACGTGCTTTCACCTGGTCATACTCCGGAGCCCAATCGTCATAGAAGCGGAGCTTGCAGGCCAGGTCGGTGATACCGTGGGAGGTTCCGACCCGGGCCAGTACTTGGGGCAGCCGCCCAGCCTCCTCCCGAGTCATTCTCCTGCGGGGGCAGAGTCCACCCAGTGATGAGGTCCTCCACAGTCTTCCGGTGGAGGTTATCAGTGCTCCAACGCGGTCCCAAGCTACAAACAAGACCTTGAGTGGGAGATGGCAGGAGCTGACCTGTATGCCATGGCACTGTTTGTAGGGGGAGGGGCTCGTAGAGCGGGGGTACTCCCGCGCAGGGAGGGAGGACTACGCCTCAGCCCATTATTCCCGGAGGTGGATCGGGGGCGCGGGTGGGGTTCTTCCTCACCACAAGGGTCTCCAAGGAGGTACAGGCTCAGAACTCACCCCGCAGAACCCCCTTCTCCAGGCCGACCTGCGGGAAGTGGAGGGGCGTGTCTGAGAGCCTGGCCCCGCCTCTAGCACATCAACGATTGGGTTCCCGGGAGAGAAAACAGCCAATCCGAGAAAGAAATGACAGACTACCCCTCCCTGAGCCAATGAGCGTAATGCTGTAGTCCTATTGCGTGAGAAGATCTCAAACTCTTGTGAGGATTTGTTTTTGTTTTTTCACAAATAAAAAAGTTTCTCTCCCTGCCTCGCTTCCTCCCTCGCTCCCTCCCTCCCTCTCTCTTTTTCTTTCTCTCTCTCTCTTTCTTTCATTCTTTCTCTTTCTTCCTTCCTTCCTTCCTTTCCTTTCCTTTCCTTCTCTCTCTCTCTCTCTCTCTCTCTCTCTCTCTCTCTCTCTCTCTCTCTCTCTCTTCCTTCCTTCCTTCCTTCCTTCCTTCCTTCCTTCCTTCCTTCCTTCCTTTCTTTCTTTCTTTCTTTCTTTCTTTCTTTCTTTCTTTCTTTCTTTCTTTCTTTCTTTCTTTCTTTCTTTCTTTCTTTCTTTCTTGACAAGGTCTTGCTATGAAGCCCAGGGTGACTTCGAACTCCTTATATAGACCAGGTGGACCTATGCCTGTTCCTGGGATATTGGGATTTAAGCGCTGTGCCATTGCTCCCGGCTACAGTATTTTAAAAAAGGAAAACAACAAAAACCCAATTTATTTTTTGGAGGGATCGTGTGTAGCAGCCAGAGAGCCACTTTTTGGATTCCTCCTCCTACCATGGGACTTCCAGGCATGGGACTCAGATTCTCAAGCTTGGCAACAAGTGCTTTGATCTGCTCAGCCATCTCACTGGTCCCCGTTTTTTTTTAGTATTTGTATGGTTTCTTAGGGTCTGAAAACCCAAGACAACCCATGCAGACACAAGAGTCCACGCAAAGCAAGAACTTTGAGTCAGGGGCAGAAACTGACCAGACAGGGACAACAGCACCGACTTGGGAGCAGACTGCGTCTTCCAATGTTCATCTTAGTATTTAAGCAGCTAGTAAAATTTTAGTGTACTCGGGCGCTGCTGATCGATCAGGACCGAAGAACAGACCTGGAAGCTGAACTTCCTCTCAGAGCCAGAATGGTACAGAGGTTTTAAGCTCGAAAGCCACAAATATCTGCCCCTATATGCAGTCACAACTCAGATTCATTTATTTGTTCATAATTAGAAACAATCATTATGTTTTGGGGGACAAAAATGAGGAAGTTCGCTAGCCATCTGGGAAGTCCTTGGCTCCCCTAGAGCCTGGGAACTTGATCTTCTTATCTCCTTAGAATCTAAACGGAGGAGTCTGAAACAAAACGGTAGTACTTAAGACTCATGTGTTTCATCCCAGCAGTTCCACATAGCTCAAGTTGGCTTTCAACTTTCTATGTAGCCAAGGATGTCCCTCAAACTCTCATCCTCCTGCTGCTACATCCCAAGGGTTGAGATTCCAGGTGTGTACCACCATGCCTGATATATGTGGTTCTGGGCATTGAACTCAGGATCTAGTGTATACTAGACAAACACTCTCTCAACTGAGCTATATCCCCACTCCTTGGAAGTATTTTATTTTAATTAATTAATTTAAAAGCATTTTTTAGGAAGGATTTTATAATCTTCACTGTTCATCAGAGGTTAGATATGGCCACGAATGGATATTGAGAATGCCAAATTGGTTAATGCATGAGAAAAAAATTAACTTTTACTTGCATTCATAATAATAATTTATTTATTTATTTAAAGATTTATCCATTTATTTTATGTGAGTACACTGTAGCTGTCTTCAGACACACTAGAAGAGGGCATTGGATCTCATTACAGATGGTTGTGAGCCACCATGTGGTTGCTGGGAATTGAACTCAGGACCTCAGGAAGAGCAGTCAGTGCTCTTAACCACTGAGCCATCTCTCCAGCCCTGTATTCATAATTTTTAATTGATTAATTAATAATTAATGTGTGAATTATGTTTTTGAGATAGGATTTCACTATGTAGCTCTGGCTGTCCTAGGACTCACTATATAGACCAGGCTGGCTTCAAACTCACACAGATCCTCATGCCTCCATCTCCCAAATGCTGGGACTAAAGGCGTGAACACTCTGCCCAGCTGTATTCATAATTTACATAGCTATCCTGGGTGGTGGCTCCGTTCCTGGATGGGGCAGTTTCAACCAGAAACTAAGCCTGGGGCTACAGCTCTATTGGCTGAGTATGTATCCCATGGGGACACAGCTCTGGGTGCTGTGGTACACTTGACAGGCCTAGGATGCAGAATCAGGAGCTCAGGGTCACTCCCTGTCCCTGGCTTTCTGCTCAAACTCAGGATGCTGCAGATGAGGTCATTCTACACAGGAAACCAAGGAGTGAGGCAGGGTTGGTTGGAGGAGGACATGCTAAATTTGAGGTTTCTGTGATGTTTGCAGCAAATCATCTAATAAAGTGTCAGAGAGGTCATTTTGTTTTGCTCTATTGTTGGGACATCTTATTCTGGAGCCCAGGCTGGCTCAGGCCTTCAAATCCTTTTTTTAGACAGATCTTCTCTGTGTATGTAGCCCTGGCTGACCTGCAACTTTATAGACCAGGCTGTTCTTGAACTCAGAGAGATCGGCCTGTTTCTGCCTCCCAAGTATTGGGATTAAAGGCATACATCTCCACTGTCTTCCTGGCTGCAAATCCTCCTTCTCTGGCCTCCACAGTGCTGCGATTGCAGGTGTCTGATACCATGACTGGTTCTCTGAGGCTCTTGGAACCCAGACCTGAGCTTGGAAGAGAAACCAAGCTGGGGACACATTTGAGGCTCCAGAGGGGTTCAGGATCCAGGCAAGGACCCCTCAGTACTTCATGGGACATTAGAAAGGGGAGCTTTGAGGGACTGGGTTGTGGAGTTCTTGTCTATCATGCAGGAAGCCCTGAACACCGTCCCCAGCACCACATCAAGAGGATGGGAATTTTAACCTTAGCCTGGCTGTGGTGGTGCACACCTTTGACCAAAGCACTTGGGAAGCAAAGGCATCTCCATGAGTTCAAGGCCAGCCTGGCATATTTTTAATTAGAAGTAAACAAAGAAAGAAGAAGCCTAATGATATCTTGTGCTGCATAACAAGTTTGAGGATAACCTGTGCTACCTAAGGCCATGTCTGGGAAAGGAAGGGATGGGGGAAACTGGAATGTTAGTGGAAAGGCAAGGCAGGGAGGACATGCACGCACACGTGTGTGCACACACGCACTCACACACGCACACGTGTGTGCACACACGCACTCACACACGCACATGTGAGTGCTGTGTACGCACTCACACAGCACATTTTAGAGAAACCCGGGGGCAGATCTGGCCTTATGTTGCAGAAGAGGGAACACTGAGAGCTGCTGAGGGCCATGGAGACTGCTTAGTGGACAAAGGCGCTTGCTGCTGAGCCGCACAGCCTGAGCTCCATCCTTGGCATCCAAGGGTGGGTGAGAGGGGAGAACTAATTCCTGCAGCTCTCCCCCCACCCCTCTAACAGACACACACACACACACACACACACACACACACACACACACACACACATAGAGACACTTTAAATATATGTAAAAAACATAATGCAAGGGTGGAGAGATGGCTCAGCAGTTAAGAGCACTGACTGCTCTTCCAGAGGTCCTGAGTTCAAATCCCAGCAACCACATGGTGGCTCACAACCATCTGTAATGGGATCTGGTGCCCTCTTCTGGTGAGTCTGAAGACAGCTACAGTGTACTCACATACATAAAATAAATAAATAACTCTTTAAAAAAGTAAACAATGCTACAGAACTGAGCACTGGGCAAGGATTCTGAGTTATGGAAGACCCCCTTCCTGTAGGCCCGACCACGTGAACAGAAATCTGATGTGTACCGAGCAGACCTAGAGCATGATATGGATGTAGATCTGTGTCCTTTCCTGAAAAGGCCTCCAAAACTCCAGAGTCGGTGGGGTCACTGGATGAAGGGGCTTGGATTCCCAAATGCGAGTGTGAGGCAGGGCCCTCCACACCCACCAGCAATATTCTAGAATAAGGTCCAGGCTTGGATTGTGGGGTCTGGTCTCACATCTACCAAAGACCACTAGGATAGTCATGGTTATTTTAGGTTGTGTTGGGGATGGGACCTGTGGATTCATCTATGCTAGGAAAGTACTTTTCTCTAATAGACACCCCAGCCTATGTTTTGGGTACTTTTGGTAATGGATGTGGAACTACGGAGAGTGGGGAAACCCTGATTTCATGGTTTAATGAAAATTCCCTGAAATAGGCCAAACCCACTACGAACACTCGACACGACTGATTGACAAGTTAGAAATTCAGTGTTTTGGGAAAGTTGGAATACCGCAGATCCAGACTCTTAGCTCCCTAAATAGGCATCTATTGCCCATCTCTGTGAGCCATCTAACATCCTTGTGATTGTCATATGAAACCTCTAGGGATGTATAACCACACCCCTACCTTCTACCAACCCAAAGCAAGAATGTTCCCAGAGGCCTGGAGCAGAGATTTGATTTAACTTGTCCATGTGGTGTACCCACAATTATATATATATATATATATATATATATATATATATATATATATATACACATATATATTTATATATAATGTATGTATGTAAAATATGTATATATATAAATATATATACATATATATTTACAGGGCCTGGAGAGATGGCTCATTGGATAAGAGCACTGACTGCTCTTCCAGAGGTTCTGAGTTCAATTCCCAGCAACCACATGGTGGCTCGCAGCCATCTGTAATAGGATCTGACACCCTCTTCTGGTGTGTCTGAAGACAGGAACAGTGTATTCTCATATATAAAATAAAATTTAAAAATCCTTAAAAATTTACAAAGTCAGGTGGTGGTAGCACATGCCTTTATTCCCATCACTCGGGAGGCAGAGGCAGGTGGATCTCTGAGTTGGAGGCCAGCCTGGTCTACATAGTGAGTTCTGGGACAGCCAGGGCTACAGGGAAACCCTGTCTCAAAAACAAACAAACAAATAAACAAAATTACATGTCTTTTCATTTATGCACCTCTCTCCCTCTCCCTCTCCCTCTCCCTCTCCCTCTCCCTCTCCCTCTCCCTCTCCCTCTCCCTCTCCCTCTCCCTCTCCCTCTCCCTCTCCCTCTCCCTCTCCCTCTCCCTCTCCCTCTCCCTCTCCCTCTCTCTCTCTCTGAGTGTGTGTGCATGCACATGCCATGCATGTGTGTAGAGACAACTGTGGTCTTTCTTTCCATCATGTGTGTTTGATTGAAGTCAGGTTGTCAGTCCTGGCAGGAAGAGCCCTTACCTCTGAGCCATCTTGACAGCTCTCATCAATGGATTTGGAAGCTGTTTTGATTTACGATTTTTTTTTTTTTGTTCTGTTATGACAAACACTTCATAAGAATCTGTGTTCCTGTGCCATGGTCACTCATATTTGGCTCCAGGGGAAAAAATTATCCTGATCCCTTTTGAGGCAATCTGTTTTTAGGTTGACTTCAGAATCCAAGGCCACCTGCCTCAGACCCTTGCAAAAGGTGATCAGAGGCAAACTCACTCCATCGGTCCAGGTATGGACGGCAGAATGTCTGCAGCTGGATCCCTTGTGGGAGAAATCTGCTAAGGATGGAGTCTACCGTTGTTCTGATGGCCTTCTGGGGCGTGGCGAGCAATGGGGCACTCCCTTGGTTAACAGAGTTTTTCCTTCTCTGACCTTGTTTGGAAATCTAAGCCCTCACACTTGCCTCTACCTGAGGAATGTCAAGTAGGCTCAATTAGTTTATAGGATCAATTTCCTTTCTCCTCACTAAACCTGTTTAGCCACCACCTGAAATTTCTGAAATGCCCCCCCCTCTGCATGCTAATGAGGTATGTCAGGAACCCTAAGCCTGGAGCCATTGACTTTGCTCATCGTGGATGACCCTGCCCTCAGTCCCCCAAAACTTCAATCACCCTAAGTGAAGTTGCTCTGCCTCCTGACAAGCGGTCCTGGTGTGGTCCTTCACCTTACACACTCCCACGGCTTCTGAACCCTCAGCTCGCTCTCTTGTGGACTGTATCGGTCAATGGTCTATGAAGATGAGGGAGACCCACGATCCCTAAACAAGGAGGGAGGCTCATGTGTAATCTGAGTGTCCAGGGCTGGCGCTGGGATGGCTCATTTGGGAAAGCACTTGCCTATCAAAGCCAGAGGCTCATCCCGAGAATCTCACCTGTGTGGTGGTGCCCACTCGCAATCCCAGAACTCTGTGGTGGGGTCAGGAGGATCAGAAGGTCAAGGTTATCTCTGGCTACACAGGACTTTCATGTTAGCCTCGGACACGTGAAACCCAGTCTTGAAAAGGTGTGTGCCGGTGTGAGGGGGCAGGAACAGGATGACTCAGTGGGTAGGGATGGTTGCCCGATGTTGGATGACCTGAGTTGAAGTCCCCAAACCTACGTGGCACAAGGAAGAACTAACTCCTGAAAGTTGTCCTCGACCTCCACGCATTTGCCTTGGAGCATGCACATACATGTACACACACACACACACACACACACACACACACTACATACAATACAAATTGTAAATTTTATTTAACAGCATTGACATTTTGCCTGCATGAATGTCTATGTGGAATTTGGAGTTCTGGACAGTTGTGAACTGCCGTGTGGGTGCTGGGACTCGAACCCAGGTCCTCTGAAAGAGCAGCCAGAGTTCTTAACCAATGAGGCATCTCTTCAGCCACCAATTAAGTTTTCTTTCTTTCTTTCTTTCTTTCTTTCTTTCTTTCTTTCTTTCTTTCTTTCTTTCTCTCTCTCTCTCTCTCTCTCTCTCTCTCTCTCTCTCTCTCTCTCTCTCTCTCAACAGGGTCTCTTTGTGTAGTCCTGGCTATCCTGCCTGTTCTGGAACTTGCTCTGTAGACCAGGCTGACTTGGAACTCAGAAATCTGCCTGTCCATGCCTCCAGAGCACTGGATTAAAGGCATGCACCACCATTACCTTTAATTCCATGTTTCTTTCTACTGAAGCCTAAGATGATGGGGAATGAGGGCTCGCTGACCCTTGTCTTAAGTCCTAAACCTGGCTGAGTTGTTCTAATCCTAACTTTTCACCCCATGTGTGAGCATTTGGAGATGTCTGGAGTGTCCATTCCTGGTCTGGGTTCACTGTGAGAAAGAAATCCACCAGCCTATCTGCCAACCTCTCCTACAGCGCCATCTTTCTGTCTTCTCTCTCCTGAGACAGTGTTACCTAGCCCAGCGTGGCCTTACTCCATGTATCTGAGGAGGATGATTTTGAACTCCGGATCCCTCGACTTCACCTCTGAATTCTGGCACGACAGGGTTTGGCCACCACAGCTGGCTAAGCAATGCCAGGGATAAGGTTAGAGCTATGTTAGGAGTGTACCCTACCCACTGTACCAGGTCGCTGGCCGCAGAGGGGTTTCTTGATACTGCATGGTGACTCTTGCCTAAGGTCCTCAGGATGCCTTTGTTGGCTTGGATTTAGATAATCATAGAAAGGTTAGCATGCTGGTGGCCTGCAAGAGAAATGAACTCCTGCCTCCTGCTGATACAAACCCTGCTGTCAGGAAGGAAGTTCCTTAAAATCCCTGGTTTTCAAGAAACTTTGTAGATTAGGCTGGCTTCAAACTCACTGAGATCCATCTGCCTGGCAGGAAGGCAGTTCTGTGGGCAAGTTTGTTACCCTGTCTGTCCCAGTCTCTGGAGACCCCTCCTGGTGGCAGCAGCAGCTCAGAAGGACTTCCGTTGCTCAGCGCATGGTTTCCCAATGGTGGCAGGCGGTGGATGTCTTTCTGGTCATGAAGGGCTGGGTGTGCACCATACTGAGCTGTCTTTTGCCCAACTGGCAGATGATAGAGTATTCCGGCAGTTATATCATCAGAGCATCAACTATCTGGAAGGGCCTGTGGAAGTCCTGCGTGGCACACAACATTCCCCAGGCTCAGTGCAAGGCATACGACGCCTTGCAGGAGCTTCCTGAATCTTGGTAGAAGTCTCAGGTCCTCATGGTCGCGTGTGTCATTGTCGCTAGACTGGGTTTGCTTCTGTGCATGGTCAGAAGCAAGTGTTTGAAGTGTGTGGGGAAGGAGAGCACCAATGTCAAGATCAGGATGTGGGCAGGGGCAGCGTGCCTGCTGGCTGGCCTGTTAGTGATGGTGAGTGTGTCCTGGGTAATGCATGACATCATGCAAGAACTCTCCAGCCAGCATACCCTCTGTGCAGAAGGGAAAGATGGGTACTGCACTCTACAATGGCTGGGCCAGCTCTGGATTGTTGCTTCTAGGAGGACCCCTGCTCTTCTGCAACTGCCCACCCCTCACTAACTGCCATCACTCAGCCAGGTACCATGCTGCCAGCTCCAGCAGCGTCTGTAGCAGTGGCCTCAACCTTCCTAAAGCTGTGACCCTCTAGGATAGCTCCTCATGTTGTGGTGACTCCCAACCATACAGTTATTTTTGTTGCTATCTCATAACCATAATTTTGCTAATCTCATGAGCCATAATGTAAATATTTTTGGAGATAGAAGTTTGCCTAAGGGGTCATGACCCAAGAGAACCACTGGCCTATAACAATCTGTAAGCCAGGCACCTTCTTTCTTTTTGGGGTCTGTTTGTTCCTAGGTTGACCTCAGCATATCCCGTGACCCTTCAGGATGGTCTTCCCAGGATCATTGACTGAGCCTGGCTGGAGGCTGGGAATTCTAGAGCTTTTTAATTTTTTTTAATTTTTTTTGACTTATTTTGACACCTTGCCAAGGCTTTCAATTGTCGATGAAAGTGACAGGCAGCTGTTGTCCTAGAAATCTATCCAGTTACTGATCATGTGGGACCAGGAACCTCAACCCACAAGGAGACTATGGATTGCTTTGGTGCAGTTTGGATGCTCTATGATCCTGGGAATTCCAAAGTCTTGATGAATTTCAATGCATCAGCCTCTCCTCTAAATAAATGTCATTTGCAAAATTGCTTGCTGGCTGATATGTTTGGCTGAGCGGGAAAGCTCTACTAGTCCTTGTCTTGGAAAGTTATGAGTGGTGACTGGTATGGAGAGGGGAGAGGTGACCATGGAAGGGCGGGATGGACTGTCCCTGGACATCTGGGTGACTCCCATGAACCTAGGTGTCTTTGGTACTTTTCTCTCTGTTGTCTCAGAATATTTGACAAAGCAACTCAAGGAAGGAAGGGTTTATTTAGCTCACAGTTCCAGGGCACAGTCTGTGATTGTGGGGAAGGCACGGCAGCAGGTGCGTGAGGCGGCTGCTCACAGGGCATCCACTGTCAGGAAGCAGAGAGACAGATGCTGGGGCTCAGCTCACATTCTCCTTTGTATTGAGTCTGGGAACTGGTCCCATGTGATGGTGCTGAGCACAATCAGGGTGGGTCTTCCCCCTCAGTTAAGTTACTATAGAAACTCCCTCACAGGCATCCCAAGAGGTTTGTGTCCATGGTGATTCTAAATTCTATCAAGTTAACAAAATTAACACCTATAGCACTGTAGGTGACCTGGCTGTCCCTGAGCATGCCCATCATCAGTACTTCATGGACGGTCCCTATGTGAGGGGTGGAGAAGGAGGATAGTCCCTTTACATGTTGTGGACTCGGATTCCCCTTGAATCCAGTACCAGTGATGGACCTGGTTTAGGATGGAGCAGACCATGCCACCTCTGCAGGATGCTGAATTCGTGGAAGAGATGAATTGTGTCCAGTCTTGGGCTACCATCAAACCCTGACCCAGTGAGAACTATCATGTAGTATTCAGCATGGGGATGGAGACTGGCCAGGGAAGGGTATGGGACCTGACCATCCCCTTGGGTGACCTTGGAGTGTCTATCATGTGGGCAGCGAGGGATCTCCTAGGCTGGGCAGAGTTGAGACCAGTTAAAGAGCAAGCAGCTAGGCAGAAGAGATCTCTCTTCACTTGGAAAGGTGTTGAGAGTGACTTTGGAGTGTCACACGAATGGAGAAGGACCTCTTGGCTCTGGCTGAGGTAGCGGTAGTCTCCCTGACTATTCGTTCCAACATCTCTGGGCTGTAAATCAACCCCAAGGCTACTGAGCTGTTCTCCTGTCCTCTGTTCTGAGACAGTAAGTTGAATGGTTGCTGATTATGCAATGTGGAACCGAACTTTACCAGGTTTTTTTTTTTTTTTTCCTGGCCTCTCTGAAACGAGGTCATACTATGTGACCCCAGGCTGGCCTGGAACTCAAGATGTCCCTGCTTCAGACTTTTCAGGATAATGAGCAGGTGTCAAATCACCATGCCCAGCTCCAAGGATCTCTTTGATTGTTGAGTGTTTTTTGTGTGTATGTGTGTACCTATTTATGTATGTGCAAGTGTGTGTGTGTGTGTGTGTGTGTGTGTGTATCAGTACACATGCATGTGAAGGGTAGAAGTCAGACAAGAATGTTTGCCCTCAGGCACCATTCACATTATTATTATTAGTTATTATTATTATTTTGAGCCGACTGTTTTCATTGGCCTGGAACACACAAATTCAGCTAGTCTGGCTGGCATCCTCCTGTCTCTGCTACCCCAGTGCTAGGATTACAAGCATGGATAGCTATACCTGACTTCTTTTTTTTTTTTTTTAATTTTTTTTTTTTTCGAGACAGGGTTTCTCTGTGTAGCCCTGACTGTCCTGGAACTCACTCTGTAGACCAGGCTAGCCTCGAACTCAGAAATCCTCCTGCTTCTGCCCCCCAAGTGCTGGGATTAAAGGCCTGCGCCACCATACCCAGTTATGACTTCTTTATTATTATTATCATTATTATTATTTCTGGGAATTGAATTTCGATCCCTATGCCTATATGGAAAGTGCTATTCTGATTGAGCCATCCCTTTAATCCTAGTGGCTGAGTCTTAAGCTCATCAGAGTGACTAGGCTGGGGAGGGGGAGCCTTCTGAGCAGAATGTGGCCAATGAGAGTCCTCACCAAGTGGGAGGAAAAAAAGGAGGAAGGGCTCAGAATCTATTGTGAGGACCCCAGGAACTTCCCAGCAGGTCAGGGCTACGCAGACAGACCTGCTCTAGACAGTCACAGTGGGCCACTCTCTACCTATGTCTATCCCTGGACTGAGCTCAGACCGTCTTGTGATGGTCTCTGCCGCTGTGATCTTTGAACTAAAAACGCTCTCTCTTGCAAACTCAGTAAACCTACAGGACGCAAGGCTGCCATTGGGCAGCCTGGGCCCAGAAAGGGCTTGTTTGGCTTAGAGGATGCAGCAGAGGTCCATCCTAGCAGTGATGGCACTGGGGCAGGAGCGTGAAGAAGGTGGTCCCATCTCCGTCGGGAAGCAGAGGGAGGTAAATGCTGCTGTTCAGGTCTGTCTGTCTGTCTGTCTGTCTCTCTGCTAATTCAGTTTGGTATTCTACATCCGGATAAGATGACAAGATGGAACATCACGTCAGATACAGCACTGCAGCGGATCCTGAGATGTCCCAGTGTGGTGTGCAGCTGTCTAATATATCTGTTCTGTATCGTCTCCTTAGATCCCTTTACAGGCCAGTGCCTATGATGGCCTTGGGAAACTATGAGACCTGTCACTTGCCTCTGCGGGATCCTGGCCAACGATTCTAGCCTTATCGGTGACTCCAGGCCAGTGAGGGACTGTATCTCTAAGGTGGTAGATAGAGTTCCTGAAGATGACAACAGAGCTTGTCTTCTGGTGTCCACAGACATCTGCATGAACATACACATAAATATAAAACCACACATATTATACACACATACACGTTAAAAGGAAGCACAGATGGAGCGTCTCTGGCTAACCTGAGCATGAGAGCATGTCTCTGCCCTTAGGCCTTGACCTTCTCCCCCATTCCCTCTGCCTTGCTAAGAAACCTAAGGACCACATTTCTAAAGCTGCCACCAAGGTTTATTCCCTTCTTGGGCCACTTCCTCCTCCTGAGGCTGACGACCAAGGTCCAGCTATCAAAATACTGAAATCCAGCAATTAAAAGCCCCCCATTGGCTTCCCTAATTAACATGCTCAATTAAAATTAAATACCTCATCCTAGCATGGAGTTTCCCTTTGTACTTTTGTACCTGCCTATGGGCCACATCTGTCTCCTTTCTATCCAGCGTCAGTCCTTTGTCCCCCCTGGACGAATATCCTTCCCCATCTCCCTTGTACCCTTTCTCTTCTCCCTTATCCTCTATGTCCTGTCTTTGTCTCTTATTCCCTGCCCTCTGTCCCTCTGGGGCACATAAGTCTCCTTGGTGCTGAGAACTTGGTCTTGGGGGGTCCTGAGTCCATTCTTTTCCTTTCAACAGAGATGTGATCACAGGAGGCCATTGCTCTGAAACTCCTTCCTCTGCCAAACCTCGTATTAGCTTAATCTTCTTCACCAGGTCCCCTTATCAGCTACTGATGTCATACCTGCTGGCAGCATGTCTGACTCTGTAGAGACACTTGTTCCTGGGGCTGGGTCTCAGGTCTCGTCAAAGTTCACCTTCAGCCCTTAGAATCCTGCAGCTGAGAGTCAGACCCTCACTGTCTCCTGTGTCCTGAGTCCAGCAGACAGTGAGCTATGGCTTGCCCAGAATCAGATGCGACCAGCTTCTCTCTGGCCATGCTGGGCTGGCTAGGCTCCAAATGTGAGCTGTGGCTTGCCCATCTGGTGTTTGAAGAGTCTTTCTGAAGACACGAGCATTTGGGAGGGCCTGTGGAACCTGTGTGAGACTCAAGACCTTGGGAGCCTGAAGTGTCTGATGAACATCTCATGTCCAATATAGCCGCAGGACCTGCAGATGTCTCTAGTTTACGTGGTCATCTGCGTCATTACCCCATGATGTTTGCTGCTGTACCCAATGGGCCTGGGATGACTGCATCACAGGGGTGCTGAATAGAACAATTGAAGAAATGATCATGATGGTGGCCAGTTGGTTGTTCCTGGGGTTGGCCTGCTGCTGGTGGTGTCTGTGTTCTGGGTAACATACAACGTCAACACACAATGACCTCAACTGGTCATGACTGGAAACCAGAGATGGGTGCCTTGCTCTAAATCTGGGCTGGCTCAGCTCCTCCCTTCTTCTGCTGGGAGGGGACTCTGTTTGGTCAACTGCCCAACCAGCAAGGACCAGCCCAGTCTCTCTGAGGGCCCCATGGACACCCCTGCCTCAGACAACAACAATGTATGGGTGGGGCCCCTCTCTTTTCTGGATTGGTTTATCTGTAGCCAGCTCAGACCACCTTGTGACTTCATGCTGTAGCGGTTTCCCTGTGACTGAAGAGTCCTTCCCCCAGGCTCTAAAGCAGTAAACTGCTGATGGGGATACAAGGAGAGAGAAAGCTCTTCTATGGAGCTACCTGCAAGCTGTTGTGGTTCGATTCCCATGGATACAGCAATGAGTATCCTAGGAACATGCGGTCCAACTGAAGTCACTGGTCCCCTAACCTGGACTTGGATGGCGTCACTCCATAGTCTACAGTAACCATCTGTATCTGGGCTAACTGATTAGGATCAGATTAAAAGGAACAGAGCTGCCACTGGGATGTCAGTGCCAGAGTGGCTGGCGGTTGGGGGATGGGCAAGCAGGGACTGAGCCAGCCTGGTGCCAGCCTGGTCTGATCTGAAACACTCCCGAAGGTCTTCATGTCACAGAGCTCAACTCTCAAGTGACTGATAGTCTGTGTCCCTGGCACTCCTGCCGCTGGTCTGGAGAAGATAAGCCTGGGTGTTGGTAACCACCTTCTCCTGGCTGCCTGTCACTGTGGTAGAGGATCTGTAGATTCTGGTCATCCCGGGGCTGGAATGACTGGTGACAACCAGCCATGCTCACTCTGAGGGCTTTTGGTTTTAGTTTTTAAGACAGGATCTCAGCTGGCCTTGACCTAGTTCCTTTGGGGTTGACCTTGAGTGCTGGCATGACAGATGTGACCCACCTTGGGCTATGGGTCTCAGTTATGAGGTGCTGGGGATGGGACCCAGCCTCTTCGTGTTAGGTTAATAACTCTGCCAATTGAATTACATCCCTAAGCTCTCCGTGTGTCTCCTGGGGAGCTGTGCTTTGAACTTAGGATAGAGTTCAGCCTTGAGTGGGGGGGGGGGGAGGAGGGAGGGCGGCAGAGCGTGACTGTGCCCTTAATGTCTGGAGCCAGTGGGTCTGTGTCCAGTGAATGGAAAAGGCAGGGAAGGGCTCAGGATTTGAGGGGAGGCCCCCTCGCCCCCCATAACTGCTGGGTAGGTCAGGAAGTGCAGCACTTTGAGTCCTGGAGAAACACAGATCATCAGGAGGTAAAAGGAGCAACGTTTGAAAGACAGAGTAGAAGGCTTATGGCTCCACAGGCCATAGAGGCACCATATGAGCATGCTCAGAAGGTGGGCGTGGCCACTGTGGCTTTTGGACAAAGAACAAGACTACAATCCCCATGGACCAGAACCTACAGATCTGATGCTCTCTGGAGATGGCGCCATCTAGCTGTCACCTTGTGGAGCCGATGCTGAATGTGTGAAGCAGAATGGTGGCCTTCTCCTCAATGCCACTGCCCTGTGGCAGGAATGAAAAACAGACTTTCACCGTGTGAACCGTGAGACTTGGGTTAGTTTGTTTAATAAATTCCTGTCAAACCTGTTGTACGCAGCAATCCTTTCTCCTTTTTTGTTTTGTTTTTGTTTTTGTTTTTGTTTTTGTTTTCGAGACAGGGTTTCTCCGTATAGCCCTGGCTGTCCTGGAACTCACTTTGTAGACCAGGCTGGCCTCGAACTCAGAAATCCACCTGCCTCTGCCTCCCAAGTGCTGGGATTAAAGGCGTGCGCCACCACCGCCTGGCTTTCTCCTTTATTTTTAATTGTATGTGTAAGTATATGTGGTGGTTTAAATAGAAACGACCCCCATGCATTTGAATGCTTAGTCACCAGGGAGTGAAATCCTTTGAAAGGATCAGAAGGGTTAGGAGCTGTGATTGGGTAGGGGGCTTTCGGGGAGGAGCCATGTGAGGAGGGGCTGAGATAAGGATGTAAAGTGAATAAATTAATGGGGAGGGGGGGGAGACAACAAGGGTGTCATTGAATTAAAAACTTTTGCTTGTCTCTGCATTCAGAGGTCTGGGATCCTTCCCAGTGCTGGTCAGTGGTGGCACCCGAATTGGACTCCAGTTCTCAGGGCAGAGGCAGGAGGATCTCCAAGACTGAAGCTAGCTTGGTCTACAAAGTTGGTTCCATAATACTCAGGGCTACACAGATAAACTCAGTCTCTAAACACAAAACAAAACAATGGGAGAAGTCCCCTTTGCTACAGAGGTGAGGGATGGTTAAGAAGGACACATAGCCCTGCAAAGAAGATCTTGTCCTATCAGGAAACCCCCATGCTGAACCTTTAGGTGTTTTCCATTGGCCAGAGAAGAGTCTCAGGGCCACCATGCCCTGCAAATTCTTGGCATTGAGTTGAGAAAGGAAGCCAGGCCCAGACTCTGCTGTTTCAGTGGCCTGATACCCTACTGAGGCCAATAAACAAGGGCAGAAAGGCGCTGTCTTCCCCTTTAAATTATGTTGTAGTTATGTTTTTTAATGTCTATGAGTGAGCATATATGGATGGTAGCTGTCTGTGTGTGACTGTGGGTACCCATGTAGAGACAAAGGGGGATTTCTTCATATCAAATGGAAACTCTTATTCAGAATTGAGGTTTTAAGGTGACTTTGCTGGGTCTGGGTTCAGAAGTCCACGGTTCCAGAGTTGGGGGTATAGATCAGAGGGCCCACGTTCAATTCCCAGAACCCCCATAACAATGTTGGATGTGGTGATGTTTGGTGGTAAACCCAAGGCCATGAGGTAGAGACATGAGGCACTTCTGGGCTCACTAGCCAGCTAGTCTAGCCTCATTAGTCAGCTCCAGCCTAATGTGATTCCCAGCACGCAGGCGCATACACATGCATGCACACATGAGCATGCGCACACATTTAACAGGTATGCTCAGGGGCACACATACTCATTGTGAAAGTCAAAAAGAAAAGAAACCCAGGGATCTCGTCCAGAGAAGCAACAGGAACCGAAGCTCCTCCCCTCTGCCCCACCCTCTGACAGAGCCTCCTGGAAGCTCAGTCTTTCACCAGATAGGGTTCTGTGTCAACTGCTGTGCTCGCACTTGCTGGAGCTCGACATTTGACTACCTAGATCATCGTTGGTGGCAGTGGCCTCTCATACGTGCTGGCCCCCGATACTTTAAAATTCCATCCTCGGCTCTTGGAAACCTGCATCTCTACAGCTGGACCCCTGACTCGTCCTGGTCCTGCCATTAGCAGACTCTGAGCCATGGTCTTCAGCAAACAAGAGGCCATCAGCTTCTCTGTGACTACACTGGGTTGGGTGGGTGCCATTGTGAGCTGTGTGCTGCCCGTTTGGAGGGTGACATTTCCAGATGATGAGACAGATCCAGGTGCCATCATTTGGGAGGGTCTGTGGCACATATGCCAGGTTCGGGAAAACAGGTGGATACAGTGTACACTGTATGACACCCGGCTACTGGTAGCACAGGACATAAAAGTGTCTCGAGTCTTTATGGTCATCTGCACCATTGGAACCTGGCTGGGATTGCTGCTCTGCGTGCTTGGGGATTGGCGCATCAATTGTTTCATGAATTTTACTATTGAAGAGAACCTCTTGAAGGTAGCCGGTGGGATGTTTCTTAGTGTTGGCCTTCTGATGCTGGTACCCCTGTCTTGGGTAACACACAACATCATCCATGGCTTCTTTAACCCATTGATGGGCTTCTCGAAGAAAGTACAGATGGGCACTTCACTCTACCTGGCCTGGACCAGCTTCCTGCTGCTGTTGCTGGGAGGTATCCTGCTCTGTGTCAACATCCCAGTGTGCAGAGACTTTCCCAGTTGCATTGAGATCCCTGGTGTCAGACCTTCAGAAGCCAACAGCAATACCCCAGGTAAGTGTCTCTCTTCCCCCCACCCCCACCCCCAGACGGAGTTTGTCTGTGTGGACCTGTCTGTCCTGGATCTCTGAGATCCGCCTGCCTCTGTCTCCCAAGTGCTGGGATTAAGGACATGCACCATCACTGCCCGGCATCTCTCACCTTTTTTTTTTTTAAAGATTTATTTATTTATTATATGTAAGTACACTGTAGCTGTCTTCAGACACTCCAGAAGAGGGAGTCAGATCTCGTTACGGATGGTTGTGAGCCACCATGTGGTTGCTGGGATTTGAACTCCGGACCTTCGGAAGAGCAGTCGGGTGCTCTTACCCACTGAGCCATCTCACCAGCCCCCCATCTCTCACCTTTTGAGTTGCTTATTTTTAGACTGACCTCCGATCATCTTCTGACCCTATTCTACAGATGTTTGATGGCCAGCACACTCACGCCTGGAGTGGAAAACTTCCTCAAGAGGCCTCTCTCCAGGTTCTAGAATCATTGAACTGGAAGGAGGAAAGACAGGTCACCAGGCGCTACTCTGAAATTACTGATAGCCCTTTGTCCCGGCACCTCTGCTGCCCACAAGCTGTGCAGTGGACTCTGTGGATGAAGCTAGCTGTGTCAGCACCATGCTGAGGTGGGGCTTCCTGGTGCTGAAGCTGCCCGAGTCTCCTATCTAAGGGACCCCAATAAAGTCATTGTTTCCCTAGACTGGACTTGGATAGAGCTGTTTCTTTGTCTGTAGTTGTTGTCTCAATTTGCGGTGACTGGAAATCAAGAAAAAGGGAAACAATAGACCCCAGAACAGTCATGCTAGGGCTTGTTGGTTGTTGGAGGATGGGCAAGAAGAGACTGAGCCAGCCTGGTGTCATCCTGGCTCACTGTGACACTTTCCTGAAGGTCTTGTCACCAGGCGCTACTCTGAAATTACTGATAGCCCTTTGTCCCGGCACCTCTGCTGCTGACTTGCAGAAGTTAATCACTGATATTGATAACCACCTGCTCCTGGCTGGTAGTCACTAGGGTAACACATATGCCAGCCCTCAGGAGACTCCAGCCTGGCCCCATATATCATGTGTGTGTCTTACATGTATGTGTGCTTGTCCACATGTGTGATGGGGAGAAAACATGTGTGGAGGCCAGAGAGAGAGATGTCTTTCTCAAGCCTTTCTCTGCCTGATCTTTGAGATAGATTCAGTCACTGGAGCTTGAATTCATGGAGTCTTGTAGACTTGCTGGCCACCTGCAAGCTCCAGCGATCCTCTTGTCTGTGCTCTGTCAGTGCTAGGATTGCAGGTGTGCGCCTCCACATGTGACCTTTCACATGGGTCTTGGGCTCTGAACTCAGGTCCCATGCTTACTCCCTTCCTTCAGAAGTTCTGAGCTGTATGGTGAGGAGGAGGAGGGGGTGGAGGAGAAGGAGGAGGGTTGTATGTGTGCAAGGATAGGGGTGGGTGTCCCTCCCATGGCTTGGTGACTCCTGTAAACCCAGGTGTCTTTCTTATTTCTTATTTATTTCTTAGTTGCTCTGAGCAAACACCTGACAAAAGGTACTTTAAGGAAGGGTTTATAGTGGGGAGGTGATGGCCCATTCCTTTGATCCCAGCACTAGGGAGACAGAAGCAGGCAGCTCTCTGGGTTCAAGGCCAGCTTGATCTATATAGAGTGAGTCCAGGATATCCAGGGCCAGAAAGAGAAATTCTGTCTTAGAGAAGGAAAAGGAGGAGGAGGAGAAGGGAGGAAGGGAGAAGGAGGGGAGAAGGGAGGAGGGCAGGAGGATGGGGAGGAGGTAGAGGAGGAGGAGGAGAGGAGAGGGGGGAGTGGGGAACAGGAGGGGACAGAGGGAAGAGGAGCAGGGCAAAGAAGGAGAGGAAGAGAGTAGAGGAGAGGGTCAGGAGGAGAGAGGAAGAGGAGGAGCAGGAAGAGGAGGAGGAGGAAGAAGAGGTGGAGAATCTAATATGTGGTCGTGTGGAGAGCCGTGCCGTGAGCAATCACCATTATAAGATGGCGCTGGCTTCTGCTGTGCCTAACTAGTAAACAAGCTTTGTGCATAAGTGCGAGAGTGAATTCACGCCCAGTCACTGCCCATCTCGGGGCGTAGTAATGAGGTGATGGGCGAGCAACTAATCAGGTGCTGAAACGCCACGCTGAGGGCTATATAAGCAGCACCATTTTCCGGGTTCTGGGTCTTCCCTCCTGAAGAAGCAATAAAGCTTGCTGCAGAAGAATCCGGTTGTCCGAGTGTGTTCTTGCTGGCGAGAACGATAGCTCAGGACATGGTTAGGGACTGAAGTTTCCCTCTCTGCCCTACCCTCTGACAGTCATATAGAAGATCAGTACCACTGGATCCCTGTGTCACCTGCTGTGACCACACTTGCTAACTCACACATTACACAGATACTGGTGTTAGTGGAGTCTCTGACTAGCTTTGACCTCACAGGGAAGGCTCTCTCAGCATTCCTCTAAAGGGCACCATCAGCTCTTAGAATCCTGTAACTCAGAGCTGGTCTGCCCATCACCCCCCACCCACATCCAGTTTCCCTGTCCTGACTCTCAGGGACTCTGAGCCATGGCTCCCCTGGACCTGTTAGCCAGTCAGCATCTCTCTGGCCACACTGGGCTGGCAAATGCTCCTGTGAGCTGTGTGCTGCCCATGTGGTGAGAGATGAAACATTTGGAACGTGAGATGGCCGTAGCTGTCCGTTTGGGAGGGCCTGTGGAAGATCCGTGAGGTTCAAGGGTGTGGCTAGATGCAGGGCCTTGCACACAGCGCTGCCATAGGACACACATGGCTCTCATGGGCATCTGCATCATTGTAACAGGCCTGAGTTTGCCTCTGTGAGGCACTGGAAATAAGTTCAGTGGTGAAGGCTGAATGAGAGAGTCAGGCTCAAGATCATGACGGGGTGGTTTAGCTGCTCTCGAGAGTCCATGACCTGGGTAATACACATCACCCATGGCTCTGACCCACGATTGGTCCAAAACCAGATGTGGGGCTGTGGTGGTTTGAATATGCACAGCCCAGGGAGTGACACTATTAGGAGGTGTGGCTTTGTCCAAGTAGATGTGGTGGGGGTGGGCTTTGACGCTTCCTCCACTGTAGAAGAGAATGTCTGTTTCTGCCTTCTTTTGGAGGAAGATGTAGAACTCTCAGCTCCTCTAGCACCGTACCTGCCTGCAGGCTGCCATGCTTCCTGCCATGATGACAATGGAGTGAACCTCTGAACCTGTAAGATAGTCCCAGTTTAGTGTTGTGCTTATAAGAGTTGCCTTGGTCGTGGTATCTCTTCAGAGCAATGGAAACCCTCACTAAGTAAGAGGCCTTACTCTACATGGGCTGGAGCAGTTCAGTCCCCCTGCTGATGGGAGGGTCCCTGCTCTGATGCAAATGCCCACTTTGCAGTGGCTTTTCCAGTCTCCCTGACGACTCCGAGGACAGACATCAAGGCATGAGCTAGCCTCTACCTTCTGAGGCTTCTGGTAAACAATTACCTCACACTCTCTCTCTTTTTCTTTTTTTGATTTATTTATTTACTATATGTAAGTACACTGTAGCTGTCTTCAGACACTCCAGAAGCGGGCATCAGATTTCATTATGGATGGTTGTGAGCCACCATGTGGTTGCTGGGATTTGAACTCAGGACCTTCGGAAGAGCAGTCGGCGCTCTTAACCACTGAGCCATCTCGCCAGCCCTACCTCACACTCTCTTAAGAGTCCCTTCTGTAGTTGTTCCCTGAGAACAGAAACATTCTCTGGGAGACTCAGGAAACTTACCAGACTCCAGAGGCCCCTCCCCAGGTTCTAGATGTGGCCAACTATTGCTGAGGTAGGGGAGAGGAGACTGTTCTAGGGAGCTTTCAAGTTGTGTAGGAAATCCCGGGATAGCGTTCTCTTGGGTTGTCTTCATTCTGTGATGGGTTGTCTGAGTCACTGGTGATTCAACGAACATTCCATCCCTCACCCCCCCCCCCCAAGTTGGACTCAGATCAAATCATTTCATTATTTTCTGTTTGGAGTGATCAGGAATAGCCTAAAAGGAACACAGTAGATGCCTGGGATGCTAAGGTCAGTACTGATGGCTGTTGGGGGGATGGGCCAATTAGGACAGAGCCAGGCTAGCACCACCCTGGCTCAGTCAGACACTTCTCTAAG
The DNA here is from genome assembly GCF_978045245.1 of Mus caroli. Classification (NCBI taxonomy): domain Eukaryota; kingdom Metazoa; phylum Chordata; class Mammalia; order Rodentia; family Muridae; genus Mus; species Mus caroli. Next base: position 139,120,268 of record NW_028227259.1, on the reverse strand, counting down.
GCTCCCCTGATTGTCACTGGTCTGGCATAAATGAATAGATTATAAAGAGACACCTTAGCTAACAGGATATTAAAGCAAGGAACCCCAAGAGATTGGGATGTTCCCAGGAGTCTTGTGCTAGGAGAAAAGTCTGGTCCAGCCAGAGCTGGGGGAGGCAGATTGATCATCCCCCTGGAAAGGAAATTTACAGCCTTCTAGAGATGGTGGTGAGCCAGTGATGGGCAGGATTGCACTTTAATGGGCACGGCTTGGTTGTACTCATCCCTAGCTCTTTATTAAGTGTTAATATCACTTCGGGACCCGAGGGTTTCACTGGATCTCTCTGTCTGTTCTTCAAATGTGGGTGCATTTAACAAATCCACATTTTAAATTAGTTTAGTTTTCCTAATTGGCTTATTGAGGACAGAGTATGAACTTGGCCTCATGGGGCACAGACTGCTAGCTGATCAGTCTGGCATCACTGCTACTTGCCTGCAGTCTGTAAGTTGTGGTGCTGACCACCTGCTCCTGGTAGTTAGATTGTACCCGCTATCCCATCCCACTGGCACTCCAGCTTGGCTGAATGGAGATGCTGTGTTGGCGTGTGTGTGTGTGTCTAGATATGTGTGGTTCTGTGTCTTAATTTTCTATTGTTGTGACAAAACACCATGACCAAAAAGAACTGGGAAAGGAAAGGGCTTATTTAGCGTATACTTCCACAGCATAGTCAAAGACAAAGACAGTCAGGGCAGGAACTCAAACAGGACAGGAACCTGGAGGCAGGAACTGAGTCATTTCTCTCCTTCTGCCGCGGGCTTCTTAGACTTTGAACTTAGGTTGTAAGGCAAGTGTCTTTAACTGCTAAGTCAAGGCTTCTCAACCCGTGGGTCGCAACCCCTTTGGTAAACTTCTATCTCCAGAAACATTTCAATTATGATTCATAATTACTTTGTAATTACAGTGTTGAAGTAGCAACAAGATTAGTTTTACGGTTGGGGGTCATCACAACATGAGGAACTGCATTAAAGGGTCACAGCATTTGGAAGGAGTTGAGTTTATTCAGGGATTTTTTTTTTTTAACATCCAGTCTTAGGATTTCCATTGCTGTGAAGAGACACTATGACCATGGCAACTCTTGTTTTTTAAAAAATATTAATGGCCGGGCGTGGTGGCGCATGCCTTTAATCCCAGCACTCGGGAGGCAGAGGCAGGCGGATTTCTGAGTTCGAGGCCAGCCTGGTCTACAAAATGAGTTCCAGGACAGCCAGGGCTACACAGAGAAACCCTGTCTCGAAAAACCAAAAAAAAAAAATATATTAATGAATTTATTATTTAGTGTATGTGAGTACACTGCCGATTTCTTCGGACCAGACGAGGGCATCGGATCCCATGGCGGACGGTTGTGCCCTGTGTCCCATTTTCCTTCTTCTGGTTTGTCTTCTCTTGCTTCCTGATCATTTCCCCTCTGCTTGGGTCTCTTCCCCCTACTTAGTTTCCATCTCATCTTCCGGGTGGTCTAATGGTTGCCCACGCTGACCTCAGACTCAATGTGTAGTCAAGGGTGACTTTGAACTCCCTGGCCTCTGCCTCTGTCTCTGCCTCTGGAGCATGGGTAGGAATTACAAGCTCGTGCCAATATATCTGGTTTATACAGGGCTGAGAGGACCAAACCCAGGGCTTTGTGCAGGTTGGGCCATCATTTTACCAACTGAGCTACATCCCTGGTCTAAATTTCAATCTCTCTCTCTCTCTCTCTCTCTCTCTCTCTTCAAAATCTTTAAAAAAGATCTATCTATCTGTCTGTCTGTCTGTCTATTTATGAGTACACTGTAGCTGTCTTCAGACATACCAGAAGAGAGCACCAGATCTCATTACAGATAGTTGTCAACCACTATATGGTTGCTGAGATTTGAACTCAGGACCTCTGGAAGAGCTTTCAGTGCTCCTAACCTCTGAGTCCAGAGACTGTTAGTTGATATTGTTTTTCCTATGGGGTTGCAATCCTCTTCAGCTCCTTCAGTCCTTCCCCTAACTCTTCCACTAGGGTCCCTGGGCTCAATCCGATGGTTGGATGTTAGTATCTGCACCTGTACTGGCCAGGGTCTGGCAGAGCCTCTCAGGGAACAGCCATGCCAGGCTCCTGTCAGCAAGCACTTCTTGGCATCAGCAGTAATGTCGGGGTTTAGTGTCTGCAGGTAGGATGGATCCCTAGGTGGGGCAGTCTCTGGAAGGCCTTTCTTCAGTCTCTGCTCCATGTTGTTGTTGTTGTTTTTGTCTTGTCTCTGCATATCCTGTGAGCCTGGGTGTATCAGAACTCCTAGGGGTCAAGCTGTAGCTGGGTATGATTGGGGTGGGGAGTGTTGGAGTACAAGGTCCACTATCAGGTGCAAATGCAAACCAGGATTGTGTCCCTGGTTGGGTGGGAGTTCCTGAGTCCCCCAAGCCTGGCAAACATATATTAATGCTGTCACGCTACAGGTAGCTCCTTGGAGCTTCCTCTTTTCACTTAACCTTATTTTCCAGACCTTTCTACGTCAACCCAAACAGATTTCATTTATTCCAGCCAACCTTAAGTCATCCCTCAAAGGAGTTTCCAATTTTATTTATCCACCTCTTTACTGATGGAAAGACCTGTCTGTAGTTCTGCACTTATCTTTACTCATGAGTAGACGTTTCCGTAGGCGTCCTTTTGCCAGTGGGGGTTGTGAAGTAGGGTCAGTAGAAATTAGAGCAAATGTATGGTAGGTTGAATCTTCCAGCCCCCTCCCTGGGGGATTCTAGGCAGAGGCTCTACCACTGAGCCACGCCCCCAGCCCCTCCCTGGGGGATTCTAGGCAGAGGCTCTACCACTGAGCCACGCCCCCAGCCCCTCACTGGGGGATTGTAGGCAGGGGCTCTACCACTGAGCCACGCCCCCAGCCCCTCCCTGGGGGATTCTAGGCAGGGGCCCTACCACTGAGCCACGCCCCCAGCCCCTCACTGGGGGACTATAGGCAGGGGCTCTACCACTGAGCCACGCCCCCAACCCCTCACTGGGGTATTCTAGGCAGGGGCTCTACCACTGCGCCAACCATTCAGCTCTTGGTCTATTTCTAGTTTTAGTTGTCCACATGTTCATGGGCAGCATTTGCATGATCATTTCCTGTATGGATCTTTAAGATCCTGCATCAGGCTCTGGGCTCTGCATGAATTTCAATTTGCCCTGTAAAGTCACTGGTGCACAGTGTGCCCCTGATTCTTTCGTTTTTGCTAAGGAAGGGGAGATAGCATCTTGGTGTGTCTTTAATTCACATTTCCCCCTGACGACTAATGAGACTGGGCTATGTTTGCACAAACCTCATGGCTTTTTTGGTTTCTTTTGTTGTTAACTTTCTTTGCTTCTGTGCTTCATCAGGTCCTTTGTTTTAAAAAAGAGTTTTTAAGCTTCTCTTTCTTTTTCTTCCTCCCTCTTTCCCCCCCTCTCTCCCTTCCTTCTTTTCTTCTTTCTTCCTGTGCTGTGAGTGCACACATGACAAAGGTCATGTGGAGGTCGGAAGACAACTTGGGGCAGTAGCATCTACTTTTCCACCATGTGGGTTCTGGGGATGGGGCTAAAGTGATCAGGCTTGGTGTTAAGTACTTTAACCTCCACCTCTGATCCCTTTCTTTTCTTTCCTTGTTTTCCTTTTCTGTGTTGGGCGTGAAACTCAGTCTTGCACCTGTTAGCCGCGTACTTTACCACCTCCAAATTCCAGCAGAATTGGTTCTCTCCTCATACTGTGTGTATCTCTGGTCTGGGGCCAAACTCAGGTCAACAGTCGTGACAGCAAGTGCTTTACCAACTGGCCAGGTATTTGATTTCTTTTCCTTTTCTTTCTTTTTGAGACAGGGTCGGTCTCTCTCTCTCTCTCTCTCTCTCTCTCTCTCTCTCTCTCTCTCTCTCTCTCTCTCTATCTCTATCTCTCTCTCCCTCCCTCCCTCCCTCTCATTTTTTCAAGGCAAGGTTTCTCTGTGTAGTCCTGGCTGTCTTGGAGCTCACTATGTAGACCAGGCTGGTTTTGAACCCAGAGATCCACCTGCCTCTGTCTCCCGAGTATTAATGGCATGTGCCCCTATGCCTGGTTCCATTATTTTATTTCTAACCCACTCTTTGATTATTTTCTGAAGTATACAAAAGTCTGCGATATACCGTCATGCGCATTCGTATGGAAACTTGTATTTTTTTTTTTTTTCTCGCTAAAACCAGCTCTTTCCATTGGGGCCAGAGATAAGAAAAGTGTCTGAAGATAGCTACAGACAGCTATAGTGAACTTACATATAATAAATAAATAAATCTTTTTTTTTTTTTAAAAACCCAGCTTTTTCCAAGCCACAGAAATTAAAAAAAAAAAAGTCACGTTAAAAAACTGGAAATAGCAGGAAGCGGGGCAGAAGACTCAGAAGTTTGCCTTAGAGACACGGAGAAATGGAGGCCAGGTGGGGTGCATGGCTTGCAAAGCCCCGTTTTCAATCCCGAGTTCTGCACATATTAACAAGAGGGTTAAGTAAAAGGAAGACTCTAAGCCTCATTATCTCCGGGTGGTTCCCTTCTTGTAACCCAGGCATTGACTGGAAATGCACAGGTAGCTCTCTCGGGTGTCTCCAGGAGGTTGTTACCAGGAAATCAGCCTTGCAAAATGAGAAACTTTCTCCTGCCTGCCAAGCGCCCTGCTCGCCCCCGCGGTGTCTTCTGCCCTCGCGCGACCGCATCGCGGTACTGCACCCGCTCGGAGCTCTTTTAGGTCTTGTTCTGGGGATGTGAGCACGCTTCTCCAGGAAGGAAAGCAGAATGGCGCCCCCTGGCGTGGTGCAAGGCAGCGTACACTGATTCCTTTGTGCCCCCAGCTGGTCATCCCTGCTCCCAAGACTGCACACTGGTTCTTCAGCCTGAAATTGATGGGGAGAGGGAAAGGACAGAGAAAGAGGCCTGGGGGTGGGGGGTGGAGGTGAGGACAGAGGGGTCTCAGTTGAGGATGCTAAACTGAGGCTTCTCCTATGGGAAAACTGCTACCCTTGCGGTCCAACTTGGAAAGTAAGGCCATAGAGAGCCCATCTCCTCCCTCCTTCATTTTGTTCTCCTTTCTCCACATCCCTATCTCCCTACCACTCAACCCCCCACGTCTGGCAGTAAACTAGGCGATTCTGAAATGGGCTCTGAGTTTTTTCCCAGGTAGTAGGTAGACAATTGATCCTAAGGATAGACATCTGTGATGATCATGGAGCCAGACTTGAGCTCAGAGGAGCAGGTAAGGGGAGCTATGGCAAAGGGTAGTGTGTCATGTGGCAACTGGGTCCCCATGGCAACTGGACCCCCACCCTATGGCATCTGTGAGGTCACCCTGCCTCTCCTGGCTGGAGGAATGGGTGGAGGCCAGACATGGAGGCCGCTCCCCGGGTCAGATCTGGCCTTCTCAGAATTCTTCTGCGGGCTGGGAGGCTCTCTGCACTGGTAAGCAGGGTATGGAGAGGGCACCTGGAGATTCAGCCATTCTCAGCCACCAAGGAATAAACAGTCAAGTCCTGAGAGCCCCATCTCCCAAGTGCTGTGGCATCTTGCTTCCTTCTCCTCCTCTCCCCCTCCTTTCTCTTCTCTCTTCCGTGTGTGTGTGTGTGTGTGTGTGTGTGTGTGTGTGTATGTGTTTAAGATAAGGTTCTATTATGTAGTCCTGGTGGTGTCCTGGTACTTTCTGTGTAGACCAGGCTAACCTTGAACTCAGAGATTTGCCTGCCTCTGCCTCCCCTGTGCTGAGACTAAAGATGTACATTGTTATTCCTAGCCCTTCATTTCTTTCCCTTAAAAAGATTATATATTTATGTCTATAAATAGTGTGTGTGTGTGTGTGTGTGTGTGTGTGTGTGTGTGTGTGAGTCCTCTCCTTCCACCATGTGGGTCCTGGGGATTGAACTCAGGTCGCAGGCTTGGCCGACAGTGCCTTTACCTGCTGAGCAATCCCATTGGCCTACATTCCCTTTCCTTTCCTCTCCCTTGCCCTTCTCCCTCCCTGGCCTCCTCTCTTTCTTTCTCACCTTTCTGTCTAGTGTGCATGTATGTGGGTGTGGGTATGATGTATATACATGTGTGTAAATGCCTGTGTGTGCACATAGAAGCCAGAGGAGGGTGCTCTCTCTCTTTCCCTCTCTTTCTCCCTCCCTCCCCTTCCCACTCTTTCTCTCCCTTATTTCTTTGATCCTTGGAACTTGGAGTTGATACATTTGTTTATTCATTTTATTTTGTCCAGCAGCTTTGCAAGCCACAGATATCCTCCTGTCTTCAACAATACCTTCAGTACTGAGGTTGCATGCATGCACTGGGCCATGTGTGTCCTGAGGCATACATGCACTGGGTCATGCGTGTCCTGAGGCATACATGCACTGGGTCATGTGTGTCCTGAGGCATACATGCACTGGGTCATGTGTGTCCTGAGGCATACATGCACTGGGTCATGTGTGTCCTGAGGCAACATGCACTGGGTCATGTATGTCCTGAGGCATACAATGCACTGGGTCATGTGTGTCCTGAGGCATACATGCACTGGGTCATGTGTGTCCTGAGGCATACATGCACTGGGTCATGTGTGTCCTGAGGCATACATGCACTGGGTCATGTGTGTCCTGAGGCATACATGCACTGGGTCATGTGTGTCCTGAGGCATACATGCACTGGGTCATGTGTGTCCTGAGGCATACAATGCACTGGGTCATGTGTGTCCTGAGGCATACATGTACTGGGTCATGTGTGTCCTGAGCCATACATGCACTGGGTCATGTGTGTCCTGAGCCATACATGCGCTGGGTCATGCCTGCTTTGGTTTATTCTGTGGGTGCTGAGACCAGCACTCTCTGATCCTCATGCTTCACCAGCAAGCACTCTCCTCCTCCTCTTCCTCATCTTCCTCCTCTTCCTCTTCCTCCTCTTCCTCTTCCTCCTGCCCCTTTTCCTCCTCCTCTTCCTCCTTCTCCATCTCTACCTCCTCACCTCCCCTGCTGTCTCACTATGTGGTCCTCAAACTCACCATGTAGCCCAGGCTAGTTCCAAAACTCACTGTATAGCCCAGGCTAGCCTTGAACTCTTGACCTCTGTTCAAGAGCAGTTATGTGCACCAGGCCTGGCTTCTTATCCTGGTCCTTCAGAACCCACAGTTCCTAGACCCTGAGGTTCCCATGGATATAGGGTACTAAGGGGTCAGTCCAGGTTGATCATCTCTGTCACCTCTGGGCTGGAGGCTTTATGCTCTATCAGAGAGGCAAGCTCTTCATTGAGGAATTCTCAATTACAACCTTATCTCCCCTGCAACTTATCCCACTTCCTGGTGAATAGAAGACACCTTGAACAACCTGCCACTCAGATGAGAGACCTGGAAAGCTGTCTCTCCTCCTCTCTGTCACAGTAGGTCTCGCATTAAATCTGCCACCCCTCTCCCATATCTCTACATCTCCCTGTCCTTAATGATACTTTTATGCCCAGATTCCCTCATGCCAAGGGCAACCAGGATTCTAGGCAAGCCCAGGTATTTGGGAGAAGTCAGCCAGCCCTGTGCTCGAATTTCACAGAGTTAATTAGAGGGGAGGTCATCTCTACTTATTCGTTTTTTTATTTTTTATTAATCATTATCATTGTGTGTGATGTGTTTGGTGGGTGCTTGCTTGCCACAGCACTTGTGTGGGAGTCAGAGGACGATTTGGGGGCGTTGGTTCTCTCCTCCCCCCTTTCCATGGTTCTGGGATCAGACTGAGGTCACCAGGCTCGTGGGGTGAGAACTTGAGCCACTGAGCACTCTATGCTCCGTCATTGGTTTGGTTTCATGTAGATGAGGCTAGTTTTGAACTTCCTATATAGCCAGAGGACCTTGAACACCAGATCCCTCTGCTCTTACCTGCAAACTGCTGAGACTACAGGCATGCACCACCTCTCTTAGTTTTATGAAGAGCTGGGGCTTGAACCCAGGGTTTCATGCATGTTAGACAAGCACACCACAGCCAAGCTCCATCCCCATGCTTAAAAGTCAGAGGACAAAGTCAAAGTCTCTTACGGGGCAGGAGAGATGGCTCAGCAGTTAAGAGCACTGACTCTTCTTCCAGAGGTCCTGAGTTCAAGTCCCAGCAACCACAAGGTGGCTCACAACTATCTGTAATGGATTCTGATCTGCAACAGCATGCTTACATACATTAAAAAAAAAAGTCACTCTTAAAAAAAATCTTTGGAGGTAGAGGCAGGTAGATCTCTGAGTTCAAGGTCAGCATGGTCTTGTTCCAAGACAGACAGGGCTACACAGAGGGGAAAAAAAGATCATAGGCAGGGCACGGTAGCACATGCCTTTAATCTTAGCACTCAAGAGGTAAAGGCAGGAGGATCTCTGTGAGTTCAAGGCCAGCCTTATCCACACAGCAATCTCCAGAATAGTCAGGATTACCTTGAGAGCCCAGGTCTCAAAAGAAACCAAAATCAAATGAATGAATGAATGAATGAATGAATGAGAAACTATTCCTGTGTATCACAAGTGAATTGAGACAGCTCACAATGACCGAGCAACCCCTATCTCTAAAGCACTGGTTGGGTTTCACCCAGGTTGGTGACACTGGTGTCCCCATCTTCCTACAGCTGATCCAGAACCGCACTCACTTGTACCGCTTTCTGCTCCTGAAGATGGCCATCTTTCAGCACTGGGTATTGGGGCTGGCCCAGGAAGCCCGGGGTTCAGGCAGTGACCAGGCCCGCCTGCTTCAGGAAGTCATCATAACCTGTGCTCTGAGATTGGCCCTTCGAGCTGGACTGACATTGCTGTGGGTCCCCATGTGGCTGCTGCTCTGGGGACCCAGGCTGGCATACAGAGTCGGACTGTGCTGCACTCGTACTGTGAGGCTGGCCCTGGGGCATCTCTGTGCCTGTGAACCTCTCGGTCTGTCTCCAGCCACCTTCAGGGACCTGTTTCTATCCTGCCTGCACAGCCTGATGCTGGTAGCTTTGCTGATGCTGCTGCTAACCTGGAAGCTGATGCAGAAAGCCCATCACTTTAGTCTGGGCTGGCTACCCAGCCAGGTGGGTTAACAGGGATGCAGGCGGATGAGCCTGGGGACTTTGGGTGTGGCCACAGCTGGTCAGTACTGGCCATGGGAAGGTCCTGGGGGGGGCACTTAACATGCTGTCTGTCTCTCTTAAATTTTCTTATTTTAATGTGTGTGCGTGTGCGTGCGTGCGTGTGCGTGCGTGTGTGTGTGTGTGTGTGTGTGTGTGTGTGTGTGTACATGCGCAGGTATCCTCAGAAGTCAGAAGAGGGCGTTAGATCCTCTGTAGCTGTAGTGACAGGCAGTTGTGAGCTTGTACCTACATTACTTAATGTGGTTAATAGAGACCAAACTGGAGTCCTCTGTGAGAGCAGTACTTGCTCTTAGCCGCACACCCATCTCTACAGCCCCGTACAACATTGCTTTTAACTTTTTTTAATTTTTTTCCAGACAGTCTCTTTAAGAAGCCCTGGCTGTCCCAGAACTCCATCTGTAGACCAGGCTGGCTTTGAATTCTTAAAGCTCTGCCTGCCTCTGCCTCCCAAGTCCTGAGGATCCAAAGGGGTGCGCCCTGCCACCAGGCTCATAGAGTGTTTCTTTAAAAAATTTGCATGTTGCACACAAGTGGGTGTCAGAGAGCATCAGGGTTTGTTTCTTCCACAATGCTGGGGCTGAGGCCAGGGCTCAAACTTGGCCGACTTGAACCATCCTTCCAGTCCTTACCAATGCTCTTGCCTGGCCGGACCCTCCTGCAGAATTCTGTGTTGCTGGAAGCCCCGGCCCTGCTGAGACGCCTCTACCTGTGGGTGGAACACAAGACCACACTCACTTCCTGGAACCTGGCCTATCTTGTCACTTGGATGACCTGCCTTGCTTCCCACCTGCTTCAAGCTGCCTTTGAACACACAACCCAACTGGCCCAGACCCAGGAAGTCAAATCCCAGGAGACCTCGGGGCCCCCTCCTCAGTTCTTAATTCCAGAATCCTCCACTACTGAGTCTGGACCCCTCCCACCCCAGCCTGAAACCCCTGGAGAATAAATGTGTCCCCCACCTGCCCCTCCGACTCACCATCTTTTTACCTCGCTATTCTGTGGAAGTCTATTCTGTGTCATGTGTGCACATGTGCATCTGTGTACCCGTGCTTGTGAATGTACAGGGGTGAAATCCCGGGCTCAGCACTTCTGGAAGGAAATCACATTCCTCACGTGCCTCTCAGGTGTCAGGCATCAACCTCCTCGGATACTTTACACATCGTTTAGTTCGTCTCCTAGCAACCCTAGCATCTGGCTTGACTCTCATTTTCCATACTAGAAAATTGGGCCTCTGAGATTGGACATTCCCAAGGTCATGAAATGTCAGTGTCGGCTCAGGTCTCCAGATGGCTTTGTTTCCCAGGTTGCTGTGTCTAAATCTATGCCCCTGGTCCTTAGCTCCCCAGGGATTTAAAGGGAGCTGGGCAGTTAGAGGCTCTGACCTCTTGGGGGTGCCAGGACCTCACAGTTTAGAGATGTAGACAAAATTTTGGAGTAGCTCTCTTCAAGTCTGAAAGTAGCTTATCCATTCACCCACACATAGGAATGGGTCTGCATGCTCACTGTTACATATACACACCCACCGACTATCCAGAGGACCTCTCTCTCCTCCTTCCCTTCTTCCCACCTTTCCCTCTTTCCCTCCCTCCCTCCCTTCCCCCTCCTTCACCTCTCTGCTCCTCTCTTCCCCATCTCTCCCTCCCTTCCCCTCTCTCCCTCTATTCATCCATCCCTCCAACTTTCCATCCCTCCTTCCCTCTCCCCCTCCTTGCCTCCTTTCTTCTTCCCTCTATCTACCCATCCCTCCATCCACTCAAAATTCACCCATTTATCCATCCTTCCAAACACCTCAAATTCATCCATCTATCCTTCTATACATCCAAAAGTTCTGTCACCCCCTCACCCACCCACCCATCCATCCATCCACCCCCAAATTCATTCTTCCATCCCTTTGCCCCTAAATCCATCTGTCTATCCCCAAATGTATCCCCCATCCCACCCCCATCTACCCATCCTGCTCCCCCCCACACACACATGCATTCTTTTGCTCTTTTCTCTTTCCAGAAACGTCATAGCACAGACTATCAATCTCCCCCAGGCAAGGGAAGACTTCTCCAGTCTCCTCAGCCTCTCACTGGCAAAGGCAGGCTCCTTCAGACCCAGGCTAACCCAGGCTGTGCAGAGCCCTGGCCTTACATGAGTGATGCGTATGAGGAAAGGAGGGGCTGATTTCCCAAGGGTCAGCCGTCACCTCTCACCCCTATCCCTAGCTCAAGACCTGGCATCCGTGTGTGTGTGTGTGTGTGTGTGTGTGTGTGTGAGGTTCAGAGAACCTACGTTCCCCAGTCTTAACACTGTTCCTCATCTTCAGGGCAGCTAGTGCCTCCCTTATGACTGTAAATGGTCTAGGTTAGCTGTGTCTTCCACGTTCTTCCTCCAAATACAAGAAGCAACTTACCTGCCTTCGAGAGACCTGAGTGGGCTCTTTTTTGTTCAACGTGGCTGGAGCCTGTGGAATGACCTACAGGCCCCTGATTAAAGGGCAGTCTCTTCTGGGTTCCAGAGCACCCACAACTTATTGGGAGGACCTGGGTACCAAACCTGTGAAAGTGCTTGAGCTGCCAGGAACCAGGGTTAAGGCCTCAGCATTGAGACAGAAACAGCAAAAAACAGGTGGAGAGGAGTTCAAAACCCAAGAAGGGAGAGGAAGGTGACAAAGGTCTGAGTGGGGTGTGTGTGTGTGGGGCACAGTGTAAGCAGGGTGGGGCTGGGGGGCCAGGGTGGAACCAGCCCTGGCATTGAACTGAGGTGAGACCGTCTCTCTGTGGGACCGACACTGGCAATTGTTTTTTCATTAGCTCCCCTGCTTCCGTGTGGCATGAGTTCATTATGTGTGCACATGTGCAGACATGCATGTGGTGGCAGGAGGTTGACACTGGGTGTCCCCTCTATGACTCTCCTCCTCTCTCCTTGCACCTGAAGGTCGCTGATTTCGCCAGACCAGCTGGCCATTTACAGCTCCAGACCCCTGTTTTTAGTTTATTATTGATGTTGTTTGTTTTTTGAGATGACATAGCCCTGGCTGGTCTGGAACTCACAATGTAGACAGAGACCTGCCTGCCTCAGCCTCCTTAGTGCTAGGATTAAAGGTGTGTGCCATCACTCCGGGCTTCTTTTACTTTGAGATAGAGTCTCAGCAATTGGTCCATGCTGGCCCTGAAACTGCAGTCCTTTCTCGGTCTCCCAAATAGCTGGGCTAACGGGCCTGAATCACCAGTCCCGGCTCTGGAAGCCCCTTCAGGCTTTGCTCTTGAATGCCCCATTTGATAGCTAGTAGTCTACCTGCAGACTGCTTAGGCAGACCTCTGGTATATACATCTCTGCCCACTGGATCTTTACATAGCTACATGGGATCTGATCTCTGGGGTCTCTGGCCCCAAGATATCGCTGTATTTGCTTTAGAGCCTTGGAGATAAATACCCCAGTCCTTTAAAGACCCTGGTGGCCTGGGACACGGGTTTGGGAGAAAGGACTAGCATATCCTTCCCGTTGCTGCTCCGGCCCCTGCCCCTCGGCTCATTGCAGGACTATCGTCCAAGCTGAACAACCAACCATCTTTTGTGTCTGTGTGCAAAAGATTCCCATGGCTGTGCTGGTTCACTGCTGGCGGTCCCTCATAGATGGGAGGGCAGGGAAGTCTCACCAGATCCTCTCACCTGATTTTCAGCCGTTTGTACACAGTCCTGCCCTTACGGCACATGGCTTTGGCAAGGTTGGAGTACATAGGCTGGGGAAGACTATGGGAAGGGGATGCCAACTCTATGGTCACAAGGGAGTCATCGTCAAGCTGCATTGTCACATTGCATGCAGACCTTCCAGGGTAGCTGCTTTGAGGTCACCCATTCTTGTGAGCCCATAGTCTTTCGCTCAAACTGTATAGGAAAACCTAATAAACTTATTAGTTCTCTGGGAAGAACTTTGGTTTGTCAGTGGAACCTTGGGAAGAAGGGAATAAGATGGTCACACTCCTCCATGGAAGGGATTTTAGCAACACACACATTTGTGTGAGTGTAGGCGTGTGAACTACACAGCACATGTATAGAGGTCAGAGGACACTCTCTGGTATTGGTCCTTGGCTTTTGCCTCATTTGAGACAGACTCACACTCCCTACTTTATATAGCAGGCTAGTTGGCCAAGAGATCCTCATGTCCCCACCATGTCTCATCCCAGGACCACTTTCATCTGGGTGCCATTGCACCCAGCTGTGTGGGAGTTCTGGGGATTTGAACTCAGGTCTTGCTGCTTTTGTGGCAATCACTTTATCCATTGAGCCATATCCTAAGCCTCCCTCCCCCCCCCCCCCCAGCTGCACAGAGCAGAGACCTAGGAGTGAGAACACCTTGGACTGGAGCCATAGCTCTGGAGTCTAAAGTCTAGACAATCTTGGCTATGTGAAATGGCTGGGCAAAGTTAACTCTGCAAGCCTCAGTTTCCCCATCTATGCTCAGCAACAAACCGCAGCCTTCCCAGGGCTCTTGTGTAGCCTGTGCTTGTGTCACGATGTTCTCAGCTGGCCCCACTGCCCATGGCTATCTCTTCTAGAGTCACTGGCTTCCCAGGGGCCACAGCCTGATCAGGATTCTGAGGCTCTATGGCTGAGGTCACCAGTTCATCTTCTCAGGCCTGCGAGTGTGGAATGGTCTCTGGCTTTCGGGAAGAAAGCAAATGGGGGAGCGGTGAGGAAAGGAGGGGGGCCTCGGGCGGGGGCAGCAGGCTGGAGGGCTGGCCGGCAGCTTCACGCAATCTGTCTGCTATGCAGCCTCGGCCCGGCCTGTATTTATTTATGCTGCGCGTATATTTATACCAACCCCTTTCTCATTATTACTACAGGAAACGGCTAGAATTGTTACATACCTGGCGGCCGAGGGGTCTCGCTCAGCCAAGACACACAGGGCCCTTTGGCTGTCTCGCCATGATTGCGAGAGGGCCCCCCATCCCCAGACTCTGGCCCTTCACTGACCTTGCTAGCACCGGCTCCTAGCTTTCTCTTCTCTCTAGGGCCATAGCTTGGGTGAGGGATGTTTAAGGTTCTCCCCATGTGCCTGGTCCTTATCCAATCTGACCCCAAACAAGGCCATGATTTCAGGGGTTATATAGATGGCTGGCTGGAGATGAACACCCCAGGCAGAATAATAGATTTGGGGAGGGGGAGAAGTGACCAAGGTCCCCCAATTTAGGGAAGAAATCTTAGTTATTCTGGTGTAAGCGTGGGGCTGGGCTCTCTGAAGATTAGCTTCCCACCAAGCCCACCCAAGCCCACCCAAGCCAGGATAACTTTCCACCTGTGGCTTCCCCCCACCCCCAGCCCAGGAGAACACTCCCCACACCTCTCCTTTGTCCCAGGCTTGGCAGGAGTTGGGGGGCTCAGCTGTGGACTGCCTCCACCCCTGGGACCCGCATGCTCCACTCAGAGCCGCCAGTCTCTCTCCAGCCCCAGCTCTGGGCTTGGCCCCAGGTGGGGCTTGCCAGAGAGGCGCGGCCCCCTCCCCAGAGCTCTGGCCTGACACAACCTGTTAGGACTTCACGCCTCAGTCTGAAGGCTCCCTGGCTAGACTCTCCACCCAAGCCATGTGATGGCCGCTGACCCTGGTGTCCCCAGCGGGTTGCAAAGAGCCCCCTGTATGCCCTAGAGCTTCCGCAGCAGGGCTTAGGGACTGCTGTCTATCCACAGGCCTCAGTTGCCTTGTGGCTGCATAGGCTTGACCTTTGACCTCTGCCTCCTATGGCCTCCATGCCTTCCTGCTTCCGAGTCAGGAGGGGATAGGGTTTCCCTCTTGTCTTGTTACCTTTGCTTTCCAATTTCTGTGCCTGGTAGGGTTGGGAGGTTCTACTTGCGCAATTCTTAAAAGTTAAAAAGAAAAATGAGGTTGAAGGGCTGGAGAGATGGCTCAGAGGTGAAGAGCACCTGTCTACTTTTCTAGAGGATCCGGGTTCAAATCCCAGCAACCGCATGGCAACTCACAGTCACCTGTAACTCCAGTGCCAGGGGATCAGAGACTCTCTTTGGATGTTCACTGGTATCAGGCACACATGTGGTGCACAGACATACAAGCATACATTTATTCATTGGCTGTATTTTGTGTGTGACACACGCAAATGCAGAGGTCAGAGGACAACCTACAGCTTTCAGGAGTCAGTTCTCACCACATAGCACGTGGGCTCCTTGGTTCTCAAACTTGGTCACCAGTCTTGGTTGCAGGCACTTTACCCACTGAGCCGAGTCGCCAGCCTTGGGCAGTTCTGGATATGCACAGAGGCCTCTAGCTTGTTTGGAGAGTATAGCTGCAGCCTTCCTCCCCTGCCCCCCTGCTCAGGGCAGGTTCAGGTCCTGGGCTATACTGTTAGCAGGAGTTGCTGGTTATGTCTGCAGTGTGACCCTGGGGCTCCTTTTAGAGACCCTCTTGGAAACCTTCTGGAGCCTCTCTGCTTCCACTGCACTACTTCATTCAATCAGTGGGTGCGTGTGTGTGTGTGTGTGTGTGTGTGCATGTGCGTGTGTATGTGTGTGTGTGTGTGTGTGTGCGCGCGTATGAGACAAGCTGGTCTTGAATTTATTCTGTAGCTGAGGATGACCTTGAACTTGTAATCCTGCTGCTTCCAATTCTCAGATGCTGGGATTACAAGCATGAGCTATGTAGACAGTGCTAGGAATCAAACCTAGTGCTTCAGGCATGCCAGGCAAGCGCTCTGCCAACTGAGATACACCCTCAGTTTACATTACCTGCGCTCCGAGGGTAACTTATCCTTCCTCTCCACTGGGACTCAGTTTTGGCTGGTCTCTGGCTTATATAGCCCTGGGCAGATCAGGCTTAGCTCTTACTTCCACCACAGGACTCTGTTAACATCTGCAACTTAGCATTTGTGGATCTTGAAGCTTTCCTGAACCAGGGATCAGAGTTCTGTAATTAGGGGTTCTAGAGGGACCCCCCCCCAAGTCTAAATAGAATAGAGAAATTCGAGCCTAGCCTTCAGGTCCCTGTTGCAGCAGCTGGATCCTGCAGCCATTCTTGTTCACAGTGTGCACATCTGGGGTGATGTACTCCTCACCCACCCCCAGCCCAGGCTTACATCTGGAGACCAAAGCTGGCTCTCTGGCTAAACACAGAGCATCTGGATGTGAAGAGCTGTTTCTGGGTTAACACGGCCCATCTGGGCCCCTGGCTGCTGCTCCGCCCCGTCTCCACAGCGGAATGCTGGCTGCACATCTGGACGGCTGGAACCCGTGTCCAGCTGGGTCAGGAGCCGTGTCTGCCACCATCACCCACCCCCCTTCTCTGTCTGCTTGAGGTCCTTGCCCTGAGGTAGGGGATCTGTATTCAGAGAGTTCCCCAGACTGTCTATAAGGCACTGGTCTCTGGGTTTTGCCTGATGGGCTTACCTTGGCAACAGATTCATCCTAATATACTCTGTACACATGTCCCTTGTCCAGATTGGTGACAGCTGCCACTCTACACCAGCCCACCCTAGGGAGGGTGTTGGCATGTCTTGAAAGAGCCTCTGGGGCCACTGGAGTGCCTGTCTGCATGCCCTCTCTCAGGGTTCCACCAACTGGAAGGCAAGGGTCTCTGCCTTGGAGCCCACCTCACGGGAACAACCCTGAGCCTAGCCCTCTACACCAACTTCCATGCTCGGCTAGAGGGAGCCGGTAGTCTTCCCAGAACCCTGCGACTCACATGAGGGCAACCTGGGTCAAAAAGGCAACTAGAGGAAACTGGGCTAGCCTGTGGAAAGGATGACTACCCAAGAGGTGAGGGACCTCCTGACATCGCACAACTGGATTTTTTTTTTCAATGAGAAGGGTCTTTCTCATGTAGCCCAGGCTGGCCTCAAATTCCTTATGTAACTGGGCCTGATTCCCAATCCTCATGTATACTAGGCAAACACACCACTGACTGAGCCACACCTCCTCAGCCCCTCAACTGGCTCACGTTTAGCTCAGTCGCTGATAACTATTTTTTAAAATTACATTTATTTATTTATTTATTTATTTATTTATTTATTTATTTATGTGTGTGTGTGCGCAATGCATACTGTGTGTGCAGAAGTCAGTTCTCTCCTTCCATCACATGGGTCCCGGGGATCAAACTGAGGTCATTAGGCTTGGCAGCAAGCCACTCTAGCTACTAAGCCATCTTGCTTAGGTCCTAACCCTTCAGACCTCAGGATATGCAACCATCAAGAGCTAAAGCACTTGGGACTCCAAAGTTACACGACCTCTACCACGAAGGGATGGATCCATGTGTCTCTGTCACTAATATGGCAGATGTTATGTTCTGTATTAGCATATATTAAATCCATAGTAATGAGTTTCATTAGGCCATCTTCATATGTATGTGTAATGCATTTTGATTAAAGTCACCCCAACACTGTCTCTTGCCCCCACCCACTCCTGTTGATCCCCCCCCTCAGATTCCCAACTGGTCCCTCTTCTATTTTCCCACCTCTTGTGTGTGTGTGTGTGTGTGTGTGTGTGTGTGTGTGTGTGTGTGACCCTGTGAGTTCAATTCAAGTTGCTTACAGGAGCCTGGTTATTTACCAGAGTGGCTGCACCACTGGAAGGAATCTCTCTCCCTCCCCCCAGTAACCGTTCATGCTTATAGATCTCTGGAGAGGGTTGGGGTCTTGTGAGTCCCTCCCACACCCTTGGTGGAAGGCATGAAGGCCTGGTCTTGTGCGGGTGAGTTCAGAAGTGTAACAGTCATGACATGCCTGGAAGACAGCATCTCAGAGCCCTTTACGCTGTCCTCTGCTCTTCCATCCTCTTCTGAGTCTGTTGATACTATCATCCTATTTTGGACGGAGCATTCAACAGGCAAAGGTTACCCTTGCAGGGAACCAAAGATATAAGACAACTTTTAAAGGTCAAGCTTTGGAGCTTTCATTCTGAGAGTTCTGTGGAGGGAGCACGTCGTGTGTGCATGTGAGTGTGTGTGTGTGCATGTGTGTGCATGCAAACATAGGGTGGGAGGACAGATGTTTGATGAGAACGGTGGATGAGTGGGTAGGCACAAGGAAAAAAAAACACCCCCCCCCCACACACCAACTCTTCCCCGGAGTCCAGAGCCTGCCTGCTTTGAATGGCCCCTGTTCTGGTACTGGCTTACAGCATCCTCAGCCTGGGATGTATTCTCTGAGCCTGGTGATACTGCATCCTGTGGTCCAGGCTTATCACAGCATCACTGGCTCCGATTGAAAGGAATTCTTTACAGCTGCAGCCTCTAGCCTGGGGGCCCTGGAGCAGCAAAGCAGCTGAAAGCAAAAGCCTTCTCCTGCCCCTCTCTGGCCACGGAAAATGTGAGCTAACCAACACGTGAGTTGGAGACAGTTGTGAATAATAATGGACATGGGCAAGGATTTTTTTTTAATCTTAATTCATCTATCTTTCATGTGTATGCATGTGTGGTATGCATGGTTTGGTTTAGTTTGGTTTTCTTGCAGATGGTGGGCACACACATGTAGTTGGGA
Organism: Mus caroli; assembly: GCF_978045245.1. Lineage (NCBI taxonomy): Eukaryota > Metazoa > Chordata > Mammalia > Rodentia > Muridae > Mus > Mus caroli. The sequence continues at coordinate 139,101,708 of NW_028227259.1, read as the reverse complement.
ACATGTGTGTTGATGTCAGGGCTCTTCTGCAACTGATTTTCACTCCATGTATTCAGATAGGGTACCATTCCCTGGGAGCTGGAGAGATGGCTCACCAGTTAAGAGCACTGGTTGCTCTTCCAGAGGACCTGGGTTCAATTCTCAGCACCCACACAATGGCTCCAGTCGGTTAACTCCAGTTCCAAGGACATCTGACGCCCTCTTCTGGCCTCCACAGGTACTGCACACAGGTGGTGCACAGAATTTTGTGCAACAAGATGCCCACACACATAAAATAAAATAACAAACACACCTTGAACAAAACAGGGCATTCCACTTGAACCCAGATCTTGAGGGTTTGGCTAAGCCTAACTAGCCAATTTACCCTGGAGACACCCCCTGTTTCTGCCTCCAGAGTGCTAGCTAGTATTCTCTCTGCCAAGTGCTGAGATTACAGACTCACCACAGAGATTAGAGCCACCACACCCAGGAATTGGAATCCATAACATCTCCAGGCAGTGGTGGCGCACGCCTTTAATCCCAGCTCTTGGGAGGCAGAGGCAGGTGGATTTCTGAGTTCGAGGCCAGCCTGGTCTACCGAGTGAGTTCCAGGATAGCCAGGGCTACACAGAGAAACCCTGTCTCAAAAAAAAAAAAACCAAATCCACAACATCACCTCCTATATACTGCCCCCAGTGCCTTTGACAGGAGAGTCACTCATCACCCCTATTTTCTGGTTATGGAAACTGAGGCTCCACAGAAGCAATCATTTGATCACATGGCTGACAAGTGTCCCAGGTCAGTTCGAACCCTCTCAGAGAGTTCCTACCTAGTACTCGCTATCACGAGGGCTGGGAGGAGGCCCCGTCTCCTTCTCATATCCTTTCCCCTCCCATGTTCCTCCTGTAGTGGGAATTACTACCCTGAGCTTGGCATGGTGGCCAGTGCCTGTATTCCCACCCCTCTGGAAGCTGAGGCAGGAGGATCAATCGTTTGAGGACAGTTTACAATATGTAACAAGAGCCTGTGCTCTTTTTAACACAGGGTTTCCTGTCGCCCAGACTAACCTCCGACTCTCTATAGTCCAGGATGGACTTGAACTCCTGATCCTCCTGCGTCTATCTCCCAAGCACTGGGATTCCAGTTAGTGCTGCCTGCCACACCCGGCTTATACAGTGCTGGGGAGCACACTGGGCAAGCACACTCCTCGCTGAGCCACACCCACAGTCCAAGACTGTGTCAAACAACAACAACATCAACAATAATAATTAAAAAGCTGGAGCCGAGTTTTGTGCCCCCACTTCCTAGCGGAGCTGGCTGGCTTATGCCCCTCCCAGCCTGGCCTGTGAGGGTGGGTCAGGGCGCAGAAGCAAAATCAGTCGGGCAGCAGGAGAACAATAGAAAAGAAAAGAACGGAAACCCTTTAGGAAGCCAGCATGGGGAAGGAGGCCAGGCTACATGGTGTCCCAGACGGGCTGGGTCCTGGGGTCTCTAGAACAAGGGGCACCGTGAGGACAAGGAGTGCCCAAGTGGCCCTCTGTCACATTGCAAAGTTGAGTGAGGTTTGTCAGGGCTGCTTGAGACCCTGTGTCTGCAGCAGCAATAACGAATCTCCCCTCTGCGTCCCAGTGAGCAAGCTCCTGTTGCCTGTACACCCAGAGCCCTCCTGCCGTCCCTTGCCGAAATCCCAGTGCACGTCTAGCGTTGTTATGGGATGCTTGCTCTGTTGCTGTGTCTGGTCTCTGGGACTGGGTATTTCTGCATCTACAAGCTCTGGCTGGTACCATGAGAGGATGTGTCTCCCCAGTTTCCCAGGCTCTTCATTGGCCTAGCATGCACAAAGACCAGGTTCTAGTCCCGGCTCTTCATTAACTAGTCACAGCAGCACACATCCCTGCCTCTGCCTCCCGGAGGTCATGGGTTCAAAGCCAGCCTGAGCTATGAGACCCTATCTCAAAAAACTGATAAAATAGAGAGAAAGGGCCCCTGTGTTTTTTCTCTCCTCAAGACCCAGCTAATTCTCCCAGACAAACCAGGCCAGTCCAAAAAGAGGCCACCAAAATAAGGAAGGATTGCGAAACTCACATCCAGGGAAAGAGGCCACCAGAAGTATCTTTCCAGGACAGGGGGCCATGACACGCAGCCAGGCCTGTGGGTCATAGCCTGCCTGGGCTGGAACTATTTCTGTCTGGGGGTGGGGGTGGGAGTCATGGTAGGAGTGGGGGCTGATGGAACTCTTTGTCTGACCCAAACACTTTCGCCCTTAAGCCGGGGCTGCATGTGGTTCAAATTCATTGTCACCTAATTCAGCACTCAGGGTTCCGTGCAGCCCCCCTTCCCCCGCCCCAAGGAAAAGATGAAAACATACAGTTGCTGGCAGGCGAGGTGGGTGTGAGGGGCTGTGACAAGCAGGCTGGCTGCCTTGACCTCATCTGCCCTCTGCCTGGCTGTCCCTCCATCTTCTTGGCTCCTTCCATCCCAGTCCCTGTGTCCCCAAAGGCAAGAAGAAACAGGCATCTGTCCAAGTCCCAGCATGGCTGAGAAGGGACCCTGAGGCCACCAGCTTCTTCCTTTCTACCTTGGGACTCAAGGAAATGGGAAGTGAACATGCCTAGGTTTGTGTAAGGGAATGTCCGGGCTCATGTATGGTAGTGTCACAAGTCACACATGGACCTGTTGGCATCACGGAGTCAAGGAAGATCCCTCCATCCCCTCCTCTCCCCTCCATCTTCCTCTCTTCTCTCCTTTCCTTCCCTTCTCCTTTCTTCCCCTTCCCTTTCCCCCTCCCCTCCCCTCTTCTCCCTCCCCCCTCCTCTCCCCTCCTCCTCCCTCCTTTCTCCTCCCCGCCCCTTTTCATTTCCCTTTCCTTTTAAAAAATGACCTCTTCACTATTTTGTGTGCACCCGTATGTGCCTGAGTACTTTATGTGTACCACGTGTGTGTAAGCATCTTCAGAGCCCAGAAGAGGGCGTCAGATCCCCTGGATCTGTAGTACCAGGTGGCTATGAGCTGCCCAGTGTGGGTGCTGGGAACCAAACCTGCATCTTCTCCAAGAGCTGTGAGCATCCAGCCCTCTACTTCTCTTTCTCTTTGTTTTTTTGAGACAGTCTCAATGACAGTTAAGCATAACCTCCAACTTCTAATCCTCGTGCCTCCGTCTCCCAAGTGCTGGGGGTATGAGGTGTGCACCATCACATCCAGTCTTTGTGGTGTTGGGAATCCAACCCAGGGCCTGTGGGTGCCAGGCAAGCACTCCACCAAGCTACATTCCCCAGTCCTTTATCTCTTGAGACCTGGTCTCCAACTGTAGCTGGGACAGATCTCAAATTCCAAAAACCTCCTCCTGCCTCAGCCTCCCAGGTAACCACAGGTGCCTGTCCACTGCCAGACTTTCTTTTATTACTATTGAGACAAAGTTGCACACTATAGCCCAGACTGACCTGGAATGGTCCATTCCTCTGCTTCCAGTTCTTGAATGCTGGGATTACGGGTGCCTGAAGGGCCAAAATTATTCTGCTTTTCATGTTTGTTAGCTTACACCTGATGTTTGTCGCCTAGGGGCAAGATTACTGAAGCTCAAATCAGAGAGGATCATGGGAAGGGTAGAAGAAAGGAGAACTCCCCAAGAGCATGGGAATCTATCTATCTATCTATCTATCTATCTATCTATCTATCTATCTATCTATTTATTTACTTTGTGTGTGTGTGTGTGTGTGTGTGTGTGTGTGTTATCTACATGTCTGTGCAGATGTGTGAATGCCTGAGGACATCAGGTGTTAAATGGACACCTGAGTCACATGAACCTGGAGCTAGGTTAATGACCAATCAGTTCCCGAGATCCTTGTTATCTGCCCTATACAACACTGGGATTACAGGCACGCCCTGGGTGTTGGGGATTTGAACTCAGGCCCTCAGGCTTGGACAGCAAGGAATCTTACTTGCTGAGCCATCCTCCTAGCCCTGACTATTAACATTTTAGTCAGCCCTGGATGGGGTTGGGAACTGAGGATGTGGCTCGGTTGGTGGAGTGCTTGCCTAACACGCATGGTGTCCTGCCTGGGCTCTCTTCTCAGCACCACATAAACTGGTTGCACTGGAGAATCCGAAGCGCAAGGCATCCTTGGCTACGTTGAGGATTTCAGGCCTGGGCTATCAGAGGCTTTGGCTCAAAAACCTGCAGAGTGGAGGATAGTGGGTGTGCCTCTGTGTGTGCGTGCATGTACGCTTGTGTTTGCATGTGTGTGTGTGTTGGTGGACACATGGCATGGCACACGGGGATAGATACCTCCAGCTTTGTAAGCTACTGACTAAACAATGAATGTCATCTCTGGAGACACTGGACGCCCCGTTCTCAGACTACTTCACTCTCGTGTGCGTTCATCTATGGGATCCTTAGCCAATAGAAGCTTGGCATTTCTCAGGAGGAATCAGCTGGGGACAGACAAGAGCCCTCCAAGTCCACATACACACGTCTGTCTCCATCCCCCACTACCCCCTCCTTCTACTGTAGGTCTTTCCAGGACAGGGTGGGACTGGTCCACCCAGGATCTCCAGTGCCCAGCTGGGTCCAAGGGTGCAGAATGCTTGTTGAATGAATTAATGCATTTTTCAAGTCAAGTCAAAGTGCTATTTTTATGGTTTGTAGGCCAGATTAACCCAGGGCCATGATTTTCTAGATAAATATTGGCAATACAGTTGCAACACATTTTCTATTGAGACCGACTTCTCTCCCTCGTCTCTCTCGCTCCATCTCTGTCTCTCTCACCCATCTCTGTCTCCTCCATTTCTGCAGCACTCTCTCTCTCTCTCTCTCTCTCTCTCTCTCTCTCTCTCTCTCTCTCTCTCTCTCTCTCTCTCTCTCCCCTCTCCTGAATCAGAGTGACCTTAAATTTACTCTGTAGCCCAGGCTGGCCTGGAACTTGGTATCCTCTGGCCTCAGTCTCCCCAGTGCTGAGACGACAGGGACCCCATTCTGTATTGTCCAGGTATACAAAGCAGTTCCACAGCAAGAGAGGCCATTCCTGAACTCTCCATTCTCCCACGTTAGGGTGCTGTGGCTTGCCATGTGCTCTGGTGACCCTCTGCTGGGCTGTCCCATCCAGCAAAGCAGACAGAGGCAGCCGCAGGGTGGGGCTCCCGGAGGTGGCTTTCCTGGGCAGGGTCACAGTTCCTGGAGCTGCAGAGCTGTTTGGGCGCAAACATTTCCCTGTATTGTCCCATTTCCCAAGACAGCCAAGGGAGCAGAGGGAGGAGGGGGTTGTGGCTGGCTTTCTCTGCCCTCCACCTCTAACGAGGACAAAAGCCTCCTCCTTGCTGGCAGCTGCAGGTTCTCAGGGCTGCAGAGAGACCGGGAAGATGGAGTCCGGTGAGACGTCCACACAGAGTTGAGAATTGAGGATCTCCTGCGGACATGAGTGCATGTATGCATTCAAGTCAGCACAAGACAGGGTCTCCAAGAGGATGACAAAGGGGTGTCCATGCGGAGGCCTTGTGTCTCTTTAAGTCCCCCCCCCCCATCTCTGCCTCAGACCTTTCAGGAAGGCGCTTCCCTGGCTTTCCTTTCTCACCCTGGAACTCTGGAAAGCTGCTCTGTGTTCTGGGTGTGCGCTCATGAACCTTCTTAGGGGAGAAAACACTAGACGTAATTAGCATTGTATCAGCAGACATATACCTTGCATGCAGGACTTCTCAGGCTCTGAATGTTCATAGAGCTTTTAAACCTTCTAAGAAAGAGTCTTTGGCATCTGAGTCATTTTCCCTTCATGGATTCCCCCGCCCCTCTTTTCAGGACAGACAGGACATCCTCTGGATAATGCTATAGACTGAGCAGGCGCCTCCAGGATCGCCGGCTGTGAAATAGCAATTCGTCTAGCAACTGCAATGGCTTTGAACTAGGTTGATGCTTTTTGGTTTTGTCGTGGACATGGGTTGCCTTTGTTTTTGCTTATGCTTTAGACGTGGTTCTGCTGTGTAGCCCATGCTTGGGATCTTCCTGCTTCAGCCTCCCCAGGACTAAGATCATACCTCGGCTACATGTTTCTCTTTGGTGAATGGAAAATTATACTTCCACCGTTGGACAGAGTCAGCCGTACAAGTTTCCCTGGAAACCTTGTAGTGAGGTTGTCCAGCCAGGCAGTGCATCTTCTCCCCAGATTCTGAAAGGAGTTAGGTCAGCTGGTTGATGGGACAGGGTGATGACACAGACACAAGCCACCGTTAAAACACGTGTAGCCAAAGTTGGAAGAGACCCAGGCTGCTTCTGTCATCAGCTGACTTGATGTCCCCAGCCTCAGGTGGTACCTTTTTCCAAGGCGATACTTTGGGATGAGTTAATGGAACTCAGAGCATGCCCAGGCTGGAGCTGGTGGTACAGGGTTTCCATCCCAGCTCTGAGGGAAGTATGTCAGGTTTGAGGTCAGATGGGTTGTAGACAGAGTTCAAGGTTGGCTTGGACAACTTGAGACCTTGTCATAAAATAGATAGAAAAGTGGCTGGGGCTATAGGTTAGTGGTAGAGCTCCTGCCTAGAATCCCTAAGTGAGGGGCTGGGGGCATGGCTCAGTGGTGGAGCCCCTACCTAGAATCCCCCAGGGAGGGGCTGGGGGTGTGGCTCAGTGGTAGAGCCCCTGCCTAGAATCCCCCAGGGAGGGGCTGGGGGTGTGGCTCAGTGGTAGAGCTCCTGTCTAAAATCCCCCAGGGAGGGGCAGCTTTCCACATCCTACTATGTCTGGTGTCCTTGAACCCCACTCTCAGGTTTGAGACGCTGGGTCCCAATTTGAGTTTCATGAAGGGAGGTTTCTATTGAAAGGAATTTTTTGCTTGCTTTTTTTTTTTTATTTTGGAGACAGGGTTTCAAAATGCAGCTTAGACTGGCCTTGAACTGTTTGACCTTCCTGCTAGTATTATAGTCATGCCCCATCATGCCTAGCTTCCACAGAGGATTTACAAACAAGTTAATTTAGTGCTCATAGGACTGCCATTCAAGCTGGTATCCCAGTTCAACTGGCAAATTCAGCTTTTTCACTCAAACCCTTCTTGTCTATTCTTCCTTGGCAAGGGTCTTCCCTGTGTACTAGAGATCCTCCTGCCTCATGTAGGACTCTGAAGAATCTTCCCTCTCAGGCCTTCCTTACACCTTAGCACCAGCTGGGTATATAGGAACCATTTGACTGGAGCCTGAGACAATAGCCAGGAGGCCGTCTCCGTCTCCGTCTCCGTCTCCGTCTCCGTCTCCGTCTCCGTCTCCGTCTCCGTCTCCGTCTCCGTCTCCGTCTCCGTCTCCGTCTCCGTCTCCGTCTCCGTCTCCGTCTCCGTCTCCGTCTCCCTCTCCCTCTCCCTCTCCCTCTCCCTCTCCCTCTCCCTCTCCCTCTCCCTGTTTCTCTCCTTCTCTCTGTGTCTCTCTGTGTCTCTCTCTCCCTCTCCCCATCTCTCTCTCTCTCTCTCTCTGTATATATACATACAGAGATCAGGGGACAATCGTGGGTATCATTTTTTAGATATCCATCTTTTTTTTTTGAGGCAGGGTCTCTCACTGGCCTGGAACTCATCAAATAAGTTAGTTAAGCTAGCCTGCAAAGCCCTCAAGAATGCACATATCTCTCTAGTGCTGAGATTATACATTCCCAGCTTTTAAAACAACAACAACAACAACAAGCCTTGGTGTGGTGCCACATGTTTTAATCTCAGCACTCAGGAGGCAAAGGAAGGCGGATCTCTGAGTTCGAGGCTAGCCTGGACTACAGAGTGAGTTCCAGAACAGCCAGGGCTACACAGAGAAATCTGTCTTGAAAAAACCAAAAATTCATGACAACAACAACAACAACATCAAAAAAAAAAAAAAGTAAAACCCCAAGCAACAACAGAAATAAAGTGGGTGCTAGGACTCAAACTCAAGCCCTTCTGCTACACATCAAACGCATCACAACCTGCGGTCACCCTCTCCAGATCCAGTCTTGAAGTGCTCACTCCTGCTCATTAGTCATGCATGACCTGACATTTCTATCAGTGCTGGCTAGGTTGAGCAAATTGTATTTAGGTTAGTAATCCCTAAACTTGAACTTGAGTGTGTCTCAGATTCCCTTGAAGGTTTATTAAATAGGTTTTGATCCAGTTGGAGTGGAATAGGTCTTAAGGACAGCCCCACCCCCGCAACACACACAGCCCAATTGGATGACTAAATACTCATTCCTGAAATCATTTATGTACAAACAGCATCACTCAGACTAAGCAGCTCATAGTTATCTAGTTATCTAGCAGCAAATAAAGAAAAGGAGGCTGGAGGCCATCGATTTGAGAGAGGACAAAGGTGACTGGGGAAGGGGGCTGGAGGCGGGCAAATACTTGTCTGAGTTACTGTTCCATTGCTGTGGGGAGACAGCATGGCCAAGCCAACTCATTAAAATAAAAGGCATTGAACTGGGGCTTGCTTACAGTGTCGGAGGCTTAGTCCACAACAGTCATGGCGGCGAGCCATCAGGCAGTAGCTGAGAGCTTTTACATCCTGAGATGCAGGGAGCAGGCAGAGAGGGATGGACACTGGGCCTGGTGTGTGCTTCCAAAATCTCAGGGCCCACTCCAGTGACACACTTCCTCCAAAAAGGTCATACCTGTTCCACCTAGTTCCTACCTCCTAATCCCTCTAGTCCTTCTCAAATAGCTCCACTCGCTGGTGACTAAGCATTCAAATATATGAGTCTATGCGGGCCATTCTCATTCAAACCGACATGATAATGTAATTATATTTAATTTCAAACATTTTTCAAAAAATCCTCAATATAATGCAATTTCTAAATTAAAAAAAAAAGAATTTCCTTTCCCTTCCTTGTCCCTCCCCACCCTACATTCTCTTCCCTTCTTCTCTTTTAGTCTATGAACTTTCTGTCATCCTGGTTCAACCTCCCAGGTCCCTTTATAGACCTGCATCATTTACCGACCCCTGTGTGTGTGTGTGTGTGTGTGTGTTTATGTGTACATGTATGAGTGCACGTGCACATACCTGTTACCTGTGTGAGTGGGTCCATTTGCCTTTGTAGACACATATGTAGCCCAGAGGTTGACACTGGAATGTCTTCCACAGTTGGCATTTCCACCTTTAAAAAGAATTAGCATTACTTTAAATTATATTATACAGGCAGTGCCCTAAGAGGCCAGAGGTGCAGGGTCCCTTGTGATCCAGTCAACTGTAATGCTGGGAGCAAACTTGGACCCTCAGCAAGAATAATATATGCTCTTAACCGCTGAGTCACCTCACCAGCCCGCTATCTTACATATTTGAGACAGTCTTTTAGTGAACCTGAAGTCCATTGTTTTGGCTAGTCTGGCTGGCCAGTAATTCCCATGTCTCTGGATTCCAGCCTAGGGGTTACAGACATGCCATGTCACAGACAACGTTTCATGTGGGTGCTGAGAATACAAACTCAGGTTGTCATGCTTTGACGAGGACTTTACCCACTGAGCTATCCCTCCAGTCCCCAGGCTTTCTATTTTGGAGACACAGCCCTTGCTATGTAGTTCAGACTAGCCTCCAGCTGTGCCTCCTGAGTGCTGGGATTCCAGATGTGAGCCACTGTGTGCCCAGTCAGCATCGATGTGCTTTTTAAAGCAAGCATCTAGGGGACATTGGTGTTGTGGGTCCTGGAGACCAGAGAGGTATTAGCTATGCTCAGCATTGAGCATCCACATTGAATCCAAAGCGTTGGTTCGCAGGAGAAACTTACACAGAGCAAGGCTTGTGAAAGGGCTTGGAACATGAGGTTAAGAGGGGCCATGCTGCAAGAGGCAGAACCAGGTTCACAGAGCCAGTTGGAAGCCAAGGAGGTTAGGTGTTGTCTTTTTCCTGATCCAGGCTGGGGGGTGGGGTGGGGTGCAGGCAGACATGAAGGTCTGGGACAGATGGGAGGCAGGCAGGCCTGGGGAAGTCTGGAGTCACGCTGAGACTGGGCCAGAGCCCAGTGCACCTGACCCTGGGGCTGGGAACAATGGCCAGGCCGGTACTGCCTGGCTGGCTGCCTTAGGACATGTGAGTTCTGTCTTCCCAAGTTCTCCTTGGCTCTCTCGCCAGCGCCCATCCCCAGCCACTGGCCCCCAGACAAATGCTTTTCTCCAGGCTGATTTCTTCTTAGTGACTGTGAGCGTACATCCTCACAGTGAGGCAGGATGCGTGGATCAGGGACTGGGGTGATGTTCAAGAATGGGGGCACTACATGAGGCTTCTGGGCGCCCTGGACTCTTGAGGGTATTTAAGAGGACTCAGAGTCACCTGTTTCCTTGTTTCCTATGCTATGGGGACTCCTCCTCCGTGTGTCTATGAATGGCTATATCAGCCGGGCACCTGCAGAGCGCTGCCCCTGTTCTCACGGAGGTGCTGACCAGGTGTTAGGTTTTCCCGGGTCCAATCTTGGGTGGGTTTTCCCTCTGCATGGAGTCTGTTCCCTTTGCCTTCAGAGCTGATGTAGGGGAATGTAAATGTTCCTTGTCTTGCCAGGACATCTCTGCCTGGCCCCTCTCCTACCATCTAAAACAGAAGCAGGAAGGCTGCTAGCATCTCAGCCCCACAGACCTGGGTTTTATTCAGTAGCTGAACAGGGTCTTGTTATGGCCTCCAAACTTCTGATCTTTCTGCTTGAGCTTCCCGAGTGCTGGTATAGGCACGCATGTCTGTGCCCAGCTTCCTAACCTGCAGGCCGAGAGGGTGGGGCTGGCCAGGGACACAGTTTGTCAGTCAAGGACTCTCCCTCCTTAGACCTGAGTGGTTCCACCATTATGAGGAACAGCCACTCACCTGGCAGCAAAAGAATCAGGATTTGTGTCCTTTGTCCCCACATTGACAGTGCCCCCTGCCCTTTGAGATAGGGTCTCACATAGCCTAGGCTAACCTTAAATTTGATATGTAGCTAATGAATGTTCAATACAAACTGTGTTTCTTTCACATAAAATTAACTGGTAAGTTCTTTTAAAAGTGATTTATTTAGTTTTAGGAATATGACTATTTTGTCGGCACAAAAGTGCCGGTGGAGGTCAGAATTGGGCATCAGGGGCCCTGGAACTGGAGCTAGGATGGACGTGGGTTGCCATGTAGATGCTGGTCACTGACCTGGGTCCTGTGCAAGAGCAGCACGTGCTACAAAACACGGAGCCATCCCGTCAGGCTCATCATTCATTTATTTGTTTGTTTATTTTTGAAACAGGACCTCACTATCTCACTCTTTAGCCCTGGCTGGCTTGGAACTCGTTATATAAACTAGGATAGCTTCAAACTCAGAAATCTGCCTGCCTCTGATTCCTAAGTGCTGAGATTAAAGGTATGCACCACCATACCTAGCCTACAATAAAAATATTATTATTTTTTTCATTAATTAATTTATTTAGTTGGAGACAGGGTCTCACTATTGTAGCCCTGGCTGTCCTGGAACTCTCTATGTAGACCTCAAGCTCATGTTGATTCAACTGACTCTGCCTCTTGAGTACTGAGATTAAAGACGTGTTCCACTATACCCAGCTTAAAATTATTTTTATTTGTTATTATTCTCTCTCTCTCTCTCTCTCTCTCTCTCTCTCTCTCTCTCTCTCCTCTCTCCTCTCTCCTCTCTCTGTTTCTCTCTGTCTCTCTCTCCCCTCTCTTGTCTCTGTCTCTCTCTGTCTTCTCTCTCTCTCTCTGCCTGCCTCTCTCTCTGTGTATGTGTGTGCATGCACGTATGTGTATAGTCACAGCACACACATGAAGGTCAGAGGATAACTTGTGGGAATCAATTCTTGTAGTGAGAATTTTGGTTTCTTAAACACACACACACACACACACACACACACAGAGAAATGTTACAAGAATATATTTTTGTTTTAATCCCAGGTGTGGGATGTGGGGCTGCTTCAGCTCATCCACAGCAGGTGACTATGATTTGCCTCGTGCTCTAGCCGAGGTGTGATTTTGCCAGTGCCAGATAGTTTCTGTGATTGTGTGATGTTTGGAACTCTGGGGACTTTTCAGAGGATGTACAAATGCTAGGGCCCCTAGAGGCAGTGTAGGTTGTTGTTGGTTGCTGTAGGCTGTTGGTTGGTTGTTATTGGCTGCTGTTGGTTGCAGTTTGTTAAGTAGTCATGCACAAAGAAGAAAGGAGGTGGAGGAGGAGGAGGAGGACGAGGAGGAGGAGGAGGAGAAGGAGAAAATAATTAGATGTCCTGACACTGAAGGCCAAACTTGCTCCAAGAAACTCAGTACCCTGATCGGCAGGAAGTAGTCTAAAGATAACATCTCCTTCTTTCCCCTCTATCCTTTCTTCTCTCCTATCTAGTATTAGGGGCTTGAAAGGGTGGGAGAAAAAGAAACCCACAAAGTAGCCAAAGCCTGGCTAAATGTTCTGTTCAACTGATCAAACCGAGGCTGCCAGGTTTGTTGGTGAACTCCTCTACTCACTGAGTCACCTGCCTGCCAGGTTACAGTCGTGGGGCTGCCATGCACAACCTCCAGGTCTTCCTTGGTCTTTGTGAGCTGGGTCAAGGCCCTATCTTGGAGTCAAATTCAGTCTGGGGCTGGGATGAGGATCAGGGTTTAGTCTGACAATGGGATTAGAGCTGTTCTGTTGGGTTCTGGGCTCAACCTATCTTTTCAGGACAGAGTAGAGCTGGGATTCAGTCTGAAAATGGGCTCTAGGATCGTCTAGGGCAAGAGCTCAGTCTAATGTTGAGATCAGACACGGCTAGGGCCAGAGTTAGAGGTCTAGGGTTGGCATCAAGGCTTAGATTAGATTGGGGCACAGTGTGGGACCATGCCTGGAGTTTAGTTTTGGATTTAAGGCAAATTAAAGTCAGGATTCAGCCTAAGGTGTTAGCCTTTTGTCTGTGGTCAAGATTAGACTAAGTTTTGGTCAAGGCCAGGAAGTCTATGTCAAGAATCAGGCTGGGTCAAAATCAGATCTAGGCTAGAGTCCAGGACAGATGCAGCCTTGATGGTGAGGGGCCATGGCTAGTGCTCTCTCTGCCTGGTGTTATATGTGAGTTAAGTCTTGTGGACATATTGGGCTCACTGGGGATATGGGCTAAGGCTGTGTCTAAGCAGGCACTCAGTCTAAGGAGCTGACAGAGCAGGTACATACTGAAGGGGGTCCCTGTGGTCTCCCACACATCTGTGTCTGACCCCCAGCCCACAACCCACTGTTCCCGGACTCCCAAAGCTTAAGGGGTCAGAGGCAAGAGGAGGGATATAACTGGGTTTGGCCGCTAGAGAAGCAGATCGAATTTCTTCTTTACACTCTCTCCTGGCTTCAGTTTCCCCGTCTGAGAATCTCGGGGTTTGGGGGTGGCTGTGCCCTAGAAACCTGGAATAGTTGCTCAATCAGCTTGAGGACTAGGGGCTTGGGGATGTGGCTCAGTTGTCAGTGTCTGCTCTGTGTGTAGTTCCATCCTTACTACTGTATAAACTGGACCCATCGACACAGGCCTGTAACCGTACACAGTGACAGTGACACGTTATAGGTGCACAGTGCTTGAAGAACAGCATCCAGGGTTGTCCTCTGGCCTCCAGATGCACCTGGACACACAGGACACACCAAGTCTGTTTGGGTAGGCTCTGGAGTTGGAGTCAAGAGAATCAGAAACTCAAGTTTATCCTCAGCTATGTAGGAAGATCCAGGCTAGCCTAGGCTACGTGAGACCCTGTTTCAAAAGGAAAACAAACACCCCCCCCCCAAAAAAAAGGATTAGAGACTAGAGGGCAGTTGGAGACCACACAAGAACCAGTGATTGGAGAGAGTTGACTGAGGATGGGTATGGAGGAGGGGAGTCAGGACAGACCTTCCTGAGTCACAGAGACATCTACTGTTCCTTGGCGTCTAAGGGACCTCCGTTTTGGGGTTTGGAGGTGGGACTTGGAAAGGGGTCATTTTGTGCACTTTGTGAAAGCCCTGAGATGCTCCCAGCCTCTGTCCCGATACCTGTGCTACCCTCAGGGTCCCTGAACACACCAAGCAGAACCACCGCAGGTCAGATGAGCTGAGGGCACTTGGCTCTGACTCTCTGCCCACCCTCTCTCAGCTCAGCTCCCTAATCTGCCCCTCCCCTTCTGTCAAAGCCGCAGACACAGAGGACAAACCCGTATTGACGTCAGGGGAAGCGCCCACAGGGCCTCAGTCTCTCCCAGAAATTTGGCTCTGGTGCCCACGCGTCGGATGTCTGTGGTTTTGAAAAGGTGAAAATAGGCCACAGACTTGATTCTGTTTCTAAACCTGGCTAGGGGGTAGGGAGATGGCTCAGTTGGTAAAGGGCTTGCCTTGCATGCATGAGGACCCGAGTTCAATCCCTAAACTTGATGGTATATGTAATCCCAGGCTTGGAGGTGTATGCTTCTAAATTCAGTGATGGGGGCTTCCTGGGGCTTCCTGACCAGCCATCTAGAACTACTTGGTAAAGCTCCAGCCCAGAGAGACCCAGCCTCAAAAATAAGTGCACAGTGCTTGAAGAACAGCATCCAAGGTTGTCCTGGACACACATGACACACCAAACCTGGCTGGGTAGGCTCTGGGGTTTCAGGGTCTCCTACCCCCCACCCCCCACTTTCTTGCAGACCCTTCTTTCTGTCTTCTTGCTGCCCTGGATGTTCCTCACCTGGGTTTCCCCCAGGTCCTACCTTTCTCCTCTGTGGCCCATGACACAGTACACGGTCTGGCATGTAGTAAGTGATGAGTTAAACATCCGTGGGTGAGAGTGACTGGATTGTCTTTCCTCCAGATTTTCTGTCTCTGCCGCTCACGTATTACCTTCCCTTCCCATGCACATCTGAATCACAAATTTCTTTGCATGTGTGGATATGTTCAAGTGGATGTTTGGCTACCCATGGGTACATGAAAGCCAGAGATAACATTGGCTGTCGGTCCTCAGAAGACATACGTCACCTTGTTTTGGAAGACAGAGTCTCTCTCAATGAACCTGGAGCTCAGTGATTCTTCTAGGCTGTCTGTCTTCTAGGCTGTCTGTCTGGGGAACCCCGGGGATGCTTGTGTCTCAGTGTGCTGCCCCAGTGCTGGGATTACACGCCCACACCACCTAGCCTAGCCTTTTCACATGTGTTGAGGGGGATTGAACTCAAGGCAAGTGTTCTCCTGACTGAGCCATCCCCACCCAGTCCCAAGTCATTGATTTCTGTGAGGCTTTTTTTTTCTTCCCTTGTCACTGATGAAGAGGCTGAGAGGAGCTCAGGGAGCCAGATGACGCTGCTCCTGGATGCACTGACTGTCAGTGATGAACTCGGTCAACATGACCTGGTCCAGCCACAGTGTGGATGGACTCTTCGTCCGTGAAGAGGGCTGCAGTCATCAGGTTTGACCAGGGTCAGCACGCGGTCAGCAGGCTTGTCTCTCCTCCTTCTTCTTCCATTTTTAATGTTTAGGAATTGTTTATTTATATTTGTGGATGTTTTGTCTGCATGCACATCTGCAGACTAGGAGAGGACACCAGGTCCCATAGGACTAGAGTTGCATGGCTGTGAGAACCCAGTGGGTGCCAGGAATTGAACCCAGGACCTCTGCAAGAGCAGCTGGTGCTTTTAATACCTTGAGTCATCTCTCCAGCTCCTTGCTTTGGTTCTTGATGCTACCTCTGAGGACCAACCTCCTCTCTTGCCCTCAAGGGACCTATAGCTGTCTAGGATGGATGGGAGAAAAAAAATTGAGCCACTCTTCTTTCTGGATCCTATGTATGTATGTATGTATGTATGTATGTATGTATGTATGTGCATGCTTATGTGTGTGTATGTATGTATGTATGTATGTATGTATGTATCTATCTATCTATCTATCTATCTATCTATCTATCTATCTATCTATCTACCTATCTATCTATCTATTATCTATCTAATCTATGGTCTCCTGTAGCCCAGGCTGGCTTCAGACTTGTGGTGTAGCCGGGAGCGACTTTGGATTCTCGCTCCTCCTTGCTTATGTGTGTGTGTGTGTGTATGTATGTATGTATGTATGTATGTATGTATGTATGTATGTATCTAATCTATGGTCTCCTGTAGCCCAGGCTGGCTTCAGACTTGCGGTGTAGCCGGGAGTGACTTTGGATTCTCGCTCCTCCTTGCTTCTGCTTCCAGAGTGCTGGGATTGTTGGCATGTGCCACCACGCCCCATTTGTGTGGTGTTGGGACTGAACATGGGAATTTATGCATGTTAGGCAAGTATTCCACATTCTAGCCTTTCACCCCGAGCCTTCTAAAGCTCTGCTGGGACACATGGCTTCACCACCCCCTGTCTGGACTCTGTGTCTCTGACTGTGATGTCCTGTCATTATGGACTGTGATCTGACACGGACTGTTCTGCAAGCTATCACCACTGTCCGCGCACATCCATGCTCCCTCTCCCACGCTCCTTCCTCCCTGTCCATCCACGGCTCCTCCAGCCTCTGTCAGCACAACTGTGTCTGTAGCTTTCTCCCAGCCCCTCCACAGATGCCACATCCGTACTCAGCTAGCAGCAATGAGCCTCCAGCTTCCTATGTGGATCGAGGATGACCTGAAACCTGTGCTCTTCCTGCCTCTACCTCTCATGTGCTGGGATTATAGGTGTGTACTTCTATGTATATGGTCAAGAGGATGGAACCTAAGGTTCATGAATGCTAGGCAGGCTCTGCCAGCACAGCCACACAACCACATCTCCAGCCCTCAGGCTCACTTTCCAGCTGTGATCCTGTCTCAGAGTCCCCAGGTGCTGCGATGACTGGTGGATGTGAGCTGCCTACTTGGCTGTACTTTTTCTTTTGTTGATCTAGTGCTGTCCCTCCCTAGAGTTACTGCCTCTTCAGTGAGGGTTGGGGTTAAGGTTAGAGAGGATTTGCCTTTTAGGAAGAACACTGCTTCCAGGAAGCAATCAGGATTTTTCCCCACATCAAGCCCCACAGGCCAGAAATACCAGCTGCTGGTTTTATTTTGATTTTGCTTTCCTTCCTTCCTTCCTTCTTTCCTTCCTTCCTTCCTTCCTTCCTTCCTTCCTTCCTTCCTTCCTTCCTTCCTTCCTCCCTTCCTCCCTTCCTCCCTCCTCCTTCCTCCCCCCTCTCTCCCTCCCTCCCTTCTTCCTTCCTCCCTCCCTTCCTCCCTCCCTCCCTTCCTCCTCCTTCCTCCCCCCCTCCCTCTCTCCCTTCTTCCTTCCTTCCTTCCTTCCTTCCTTCCTTCCTTCCTTCCTTCCTTCCTTCCTTCCTCTCTCCCTTCCTTCCTTCCTTCCTTCCTTCCTTCCTTCCTTCCTTCCTTTATTATGTTTGAGCATCAGCTGGTCTTCTGAGTGCCATTGTTAGAGGTCTGATGTGGAATTTTGTATCCATCCTGGCTTTTCTGGATGACCCCTAGCCAATTCTGGGCCCAGTTTATGAATATGGAGAATGAAGGCATTGAACTTGTCTCCCTTCCTTCTCTCCCTTCCTTCCTTGCTGTGTGTGAAGTGCATGTGTCTGTATCCACGACTGTGTGTGTGTGTGTGTGTGTGTGTGTGTGTGTGTGTGTGTGTGTGAAGGCCAGAGGTTGGCATCAGATGTCTTCTTCAATAGCTTGCCCCTTTAATTTTATTAGCATTATTCTATGTGATGGGTGTTTTGTCTGCATGTATGTCTATGTATCATGTGTGTGCAGTGCCTGAGGAAGCCAGAAGAGGACATAAGAGCCCCTGGGACTGGAGTTACAGATTGTGAACTACCATGTGGGTGCTGGGAATCTAACCCAGGTCTTCTGGAAGAACATCCAGTGTTCTAACCTGTAAAGCTATCTCTCCAGCCCTGTCCACTTATTATTATTATTATTATTATTATTAATTTATTTTCCCTGGAACTTGTTCTGTAGACCAAGCTGGCCTTGAACTCAGAGATTGGCCAGCCTCTGCCTCTCGAGTGCTGAGACTAAAGGTATGCACTGTCACTGCCACCAGCACCCACTTTCTACACCTTCGTTTCTGACAAGGTCTCTTGCTGAACTTGGACCAGTTCATGAATCCAACTGCACTGGCTGATGACTCAGCCCCATGGATCTCTGTCTCTGCATCCTCAGTGCTGGGGTTAGAGCTGCATGTGACCACACATGGCTTTTCCCATAGGTTCTCATGCTGCCAAGGCAACAACTCACTTTACTGATGGAGCCATCTTCCTAGCTCCTCTTTTTCTCTTCTTCCCTATACTCTTCCTTCAGTTTTTTTCTTCCCACAGAGTCTCACTCTGTAGCCCAGCCTGGTCTTGAACTCATGGCCACAGACTTCCAGGTACTGATGTGAGCCACCATATCTGGCTAAACTTGATAGTTTTTTTTGAAATACTACTGTCAGTCCAGACAGACTCACTGAGCCCAGCATCTGTCTCAGTGGCCCCCAGTTGTCAGCACAGAGTGTAATAGAAAGAAAGAATCCAGGAACAGAACAGCAGTCCTGGGTGAGAATTCTGCATCAGAGTACAGTGACTATTTGATCTCAAGTAAATCCTGTAATGAGCCTCAGTTACCTACCAAGTTTGGGAAACAGCCAAACCTGGCTCTCTCCTTGGGTTGTTCAATATAATCTACCTTGGCTGCTGCCGACCAGGTGGATGCTCTGAACCAACTGCCCTCAGCACCACACACAGCGCCAGGCCTGGTCCGATGACCACGTGTGGTGTCCTGTCTAGGGAACGTGGCAGGTGTCTGGACGCCACGTCCCCAGGCGACTTGTGTGGGCAGAGTTCCCAGCAGTTGATGCTGTGTTCCCAGCCGGTCCCACTGTCAGCTGGGACAGCCCCTGAGCCTTGGAGGAGGTTGTAACACCTCCCTCTACTGATGGTGTGTGTGTGTGTGTGTGTGTGTGTGTGTGTGTGTGTGTGAGGGGTGGGTGGAAGACCGATTGGCACCATCCCAGCCTGGCTGGCCTCCTTCCCCATGTTTTGTTCGAAGAGTTTGGAATGTCCTGGGACACAGAGCTCTGCTCCCTGGGGGAGACACTGGTGCCATCGCCTTGATCTCATTGCTGGACAGGTTTTCTCCTTCATTCCAACTCCGGGACTCGGCAGGCTCCCAGCTCCCAGCCTCTGCCAGGCCCAGCTCGGCTGAGTCTGTCTGTCCTGCCTCTGGCAGCCACAAGCCTGCAGCTGGGAGTGGAGGGCTTCCCGGGGGGGGGTGTCCTCCAGCCAGGGCTGCGTGGGCCCTGGGCAAGCCTTTTCAAACTGGACCAACCTTTCCCCAGCTGCCCTTCATCACAAGCTCCTTCGAATGTGACCCCCCCCCCCAACTCATTCCTCTCACCCCACCAGCCCCCCCCTTCTGGGGGTCTGAGGTCTTTGGGAAACCATGTTCTCAGGACCTTGGAGACTTGGGACAGGCTAGCGTTTGCCAGCTGCCCTCGTTTCTGCTCTTTAGTGGGACAGACTGCACAGGGTGGGGCCTCTGCTCAGCGTGTGGTAGAACTGGTGTCCAAGACAGAATGATCCTTGCACGTGCATGCCTTGTGCTTCCCCCACAACCCCCAAGCTTAAAATATCTCCTGACTTTGGGGGTAACTTGTGGGGCTCACTAATTACATCACAGTATCAGGAGGAACAGCCTATGAGAACATCAGGAAGCAGCAGGGCTTACCTGGGTCATTGTGTGTGTGTGTGTGTGTGTGTAACTATGACTGCATTTTTGAGACAGGGTCTCATTTAACAGAGGCTGGCCTTTGAGCCTGCTACGTGACCAAGGATGGCCTTGAACTCCTGATCCTCCTGCCTGTAGTTCCAGTGCTAGAATGAGAGGTGTGTGCCCCAGGCCTAATTAATTTTCACCTTTTCTGGTTACTGTCTTTGAGGAAAGGTCACGGGTAGCTCAGGCTAGCTTCCAATTCACTATGTAGTCCAGGCTGACCTTGAACCCCTGACCCTTCTGCCTCCACTTCCCAAGCACTACCACACGGAGCTCTCATCTGGTCAATTTAAACCTGTGGTATATTCCCTCATGGGGGTGGGGCAAGACTCTGCATCCCAACTTGGGGTCCACCTGGCTAGAGAAAGGGAAGACAGAACCAACATTGTGGTCAGAGATGTAGACACATATGTGTGTATAGACGCTGACTCAACACACGTGTGTGTTCTGGAAGAACCCTGTCCTTACCTGGCCAGTTCTCTACCTGACTGTCCTGCGTGGGCGAGTGAACCATGCCAGCATCATATCCCACCTGGCTGGGATGCCCCATCTGGTCTATTATTAACTGTAGTGTGATGAGGATACCTCCTTGGGTGGTAGTGGAGGTGGGTGGGACCACAGCTCAGGATGGTCCCCCATGGCCGGTCCTCTTGGGAAATTCCTGCCTAGATGTAGGTTAGGTTCCGCCCCAGGCTTGGGCAGACTCTCCTCTTTCCACTTGGTTAATGAGAAGCCTAAGTAAGTCCGTCTTTCTGGAAGCTTTCTATCTCCCCCACTCCCAACCCCCAGTACCCCTGGCAGTCTGGCTGGGGCTGTTAATATTCCCTGTGTTTATGACCCCTTGGCCCTGAGAAAGACTCCTTTCTGAAGCCATTGAAATTAATTTTGTGAATCATGAAGGGGGGGGAGTGGTGGCTTGTTAGAAACCAAGCTGATGACATCTTTCTCTTCCCCTGCGGTGGGTCCCACTGGCCAGTTCGAGAAAACAGCCTGTGTTCAGCCCAGCCTGGGGCTGCTTGCCTGGGCTTGGGTACTGTCTCATGCATTTGCTATGTCTTCTCTCCCCCAGGAGGGGGCTGGCCACAGTCTGGATGATTCAGGTCTCCTGACACCTACATCAATGTCAGTGGGAACCGAAGCCCTGGGCTCTGTGACCTTCTGGCCCATGGCCCCATGCCCAAACCCTGCACAGGCCTTGGCCTCGGATCATGCCTCTTATATACTTCCCATGGAAAAGGGCTAGCCTGGAGACTGAGCCAAGGCTGACAACCTCTGCCTCGTGTGTCCCCTCACTGGGAGCTGCCCTGGCTGGCGCTGAGCACCAGTTCTAAAATTAATATGAGGGAATTTAGGGAATTTGAGAATGAGTTCCCAGACAGCCATGGCTGCCCCAGGGACAAGGGTCCTTGCTTTCTCTCGTCTTCTCCCAATCTCATTCCTCCCATTTCCCAAATTACCTCAGTCCTCACGGGGAAAACACTACATGCAGTAGGGTCTCTCTCCTCCATCCTCCTACCATTTCCAAGTCTCTCTCTCTCATCTTTTATTTTATGTGTGAATGTGTGTGCACATATACATACACACTTGAGTCGATGAGAAGGCAGGCAGTGGTGTCAGATCCTCCGGAGCTAGAATTACAAGTGTTGGTGAGGGTCATCTGGTGCTGATGTTGGGAACCAAACTCGGGTCATGAGAAAAAGCAGCAAGTGCTCTTAACCACTGAGCCCTCTCCAGCCATCATCCCCTAAGTCTCTCATATGCAGCATCTCTTAGGTCACTTCAAATACGATTTGTAGGGCTGAGGAGATGGCTCAGTCAGTAAAGTACTTGCTATACAAGCAGGAGAAGCTGAGTTTGGAATTCTCAGCATCCACTTACACACACACGCGCACACACACACACACACATGCACGCACATGCATGCATGCACACATACATTGGATGTGTAATCCCTGAAGCTTGCTGGTCAGCCAGACTTTCTAGTCTGTGAGCCCCAAGTTCAGTGAAAGACCCTGTCTCAAAAAAAAAAAAAACCCAAAAGGTGGAAAGTGATCAAAGAATACACCCAACACCAACCCTTGGCATCCACACATGTGAGTGCATGTATGCACTTGCACATGCTAACACATACCCTCACAGACACAAACACACACACACACAAATAAAAAGATAAATACACAATAACACACAATTTGCATATAATTGGGTTCATCAAGCACTTTTTACTGACTGAGCTGTATTGGGCTTCATGCAAATTAAAAACTTTAAAGGACTCGATCTAGAAACAAAAAGACAAAGGCTGGAGAGATTGCTCAGTGGTTAGAGCACGTGCTGCAGTTTGCAGTTTGTCTGGTAGCACCCACATAGAGCGGTTCACTACCACCTGTAATTCCAGTTCTGGGGGATGTTTTGATCTGTTTGAACCTCTGCAAGCACCCAAACTTACATGCACATACATACATACATACATACGTACATACATACATACATACAGACAGACAGATGTATACATACAGCCAGACACACACAGCTAAATAAAAATAAAACAAATTAAAATACAGACCTGTAGGACAAAAGAAATATCTGCAACCCCCCCTCCCCATGACCAGGTCTTGCCAGGTAGCCTGTGCTGGCTTGCAACTCATTGCATTACAGCAGGCTTAACCTTGAACTTGTGGCAATGTGCCTTTGCATCTTGCATCCTCTTACTGCAAGTGTGCGCTACCAAGCCCGGTTTCTGCGGTGCTGGGAAGGAGCTCAGGGCCTCATGCCTGCTAGGTGAGGACTCTACCTCAAGCATTCAACCAACTGAGCCCCAGGGTCCCAAGTTCCTTCTTCATATGTGAAAATCCAACTGTCCCAGCCTATCTGTTTAAAACACAAAACAAAACCATCCTTTCTCCCTCTAAGTAGCCTGGGCACTCTTGTGCAAACTCTATCGGCTGGAATAGCAGTAATTGTGTGCTGATTTTATTCCATTGGCTCTGTCTGTTCTTATACCTGCTAACAGGCTGTCTTGATTAACATAGTTTTGTCATATACATGAACACACACATGTGCATATATCTTTCTTCTTTTCCTTCTCCTTCTCCTTCTCCTTCTTCCTCTTCCTCCTCTTCCTCCCCCTCTTCCTCTTCCTCTTCCCCCCTCTTCCTCTTCCTCTTCCTCCTCCTCTTCCTCCTCCTCTTCCTCCTCCTCCTCCTCCTCCTCCTCCTCCTCCTCCTCCTCCTCCTCCTCCTCTTCCTCTTCCTCTTCCTCTTCCTCTTCCTCTTCCTCTTCCTCTTCCTCTTCTTCTTCTTCTTCTTCTTCTTCTTCTTCTTCTTCTTCTTCTTCTTCTTCTTCTTCTTCTTCTTCTTCTTCTTCCATCTCTAAAGACAACACGCTTGGATTTGCTGGAGTTTCATGTAAGTTATTTTCATCAGCACGGCCACTGGCTTTGGACACAGTTGCCATCATGATGGTATGCAATCTCCTCCACAACCATGGGGTACCTTCCCATGTATTTAGACACTATATTTCTTCAGTGATATTTTGGTTTTGGTATACAAGTTCATTTCTCCTAGGTATTTTTTTCATGCTAATATAAGTAAAAGCTCTCAGTTATTTCCCATCCCCCCTTCTTCTTCTCCTTCTGATCTGAGTAATTTAAAACAGGATTTGATGTTTGACATCTTCAGCCACCAAAGAAATGTAAATCGAAACCTCTTTGATGCTAGATGTGGTGGCACGAGGCTGTGGTCTCAGTGCCTGGGAGGTGGAGGCAGGAGGATTGCGAAATTCAAGATCATTCTCAGCAGATAATGAGCCTGGGCGGTGTGAGATCTTGTCTCAAAAGTAAGGCACGAAAGCAGAGGAGAGACTGGGAAGAGGAAGCGGAGTCTGACAGGAGTATGATTTTTATCATATCTATGATATAAATTTGATCAGGCATACAACATATGCAAGTATGAAAGTGTCACAATAAAATCCTTTTTGTAAAATTAATACATATTAATATTTTTGACATTAGGGATTCATGTAGCTCAGGTTGTCTCATCTCATCTATAAGAAAACTGAAAAACCTCTTGGCCTTTTGTACACATGTGTTGTATGTATGTGTGTAGGGTGGCTGCACTCACTTGCACATACATGTGTGATGGCTATAGGTTGACAGAGGGTGTATGCCATCTTTCTCTTCTTTTTCTTGTGTCTGTGTGTCTGCAGACAGACAGACAGACAGGGACAAATACACAGACACATAGAGACAGAAAGGGAGACAAACACAGAGAGAGAGAGAGAGAGAGAGAAAAACCTACAGAGGAGGCTGTCCAGTGTCCTCCTCTATCTCCCTCCTCCTCATTCCTTATGACAGGTCTCACCGAACTTGGCACTGGCTGGGCCACTAGGAAGCCTCAGAAATCTTCCTGTCTTCTCTGTGACCACCACTGGAGCTACAAAGTGTGCGTGCTCGCCCCTGGCTTCTCACACGGGAGTTGAGGACTCAAGAACAGGTCCTTGTTTGTCTTCACAGTGAGCACTCCTACACAACTGAACCATCTTCCCATCCCCTATGTCTCTGAGACAGTGTCTCACAGAGCCTGAACTGGTTGCCCAGAGAACACCTAGGATCAGTCTGACTCTGTCTCCCAGCCCTGTTGATTCAGAGGCATCCACCACCATGCCCTGTGCTAGGGATCAGAACTTGGGTTCTTATACTTGCACCACGGCAAGCAAGTGACCAACTGGGCTACTTCCCCAGCAGTTCTGTTTGTACCTCATTCTTTTTCTTTTTTCTTTTGTTCTTTAAAACAGGTTTTTGCTAGAGCTGTCCTGGAACTTGCTCTGTAGACCAGGCTGGCCTCACACTCAAGGGGTCCGCCTGCTGCTGCCTCCCGAGTGTTGGAATTAAAGGCAACCCCCACCCCACCCCACCCCCGGCAAAACTTCCATTCTTATTAAAGATTTCAGCGGTCAGCTCCACACCAAGAAGCCTTTTACACCAACATGTTCCAAACCTACTGTAGAGTCAAGGGCAAAGGAGATTAGCCAGATCTGGTCCAGCCCAGCCTCTGTTGTCTCCACCCCCTTCCATAGCACCTCCATCCTCTCCCCACAAGATCCCAGCTGCCTCCCTCCCATTGCTTACCCACCTCTTCCTCGTTGTCCAATCCCACACAAGCTACCACCCTCTGGACCTATTCCTTCTTCTTCACCTATCAGTCCCTTGCTTGAGCAATCACAGGCTGACAAAGTGATTCATGTCCTCTCTGCTGCCCGGGGATGTAGGTAGCTTGCCAAGCATGCACAAGGTCAACAGTTCGAATCCCAGCCCATGCATAAACCAGTAACACATTACTGCATGCTTGCAATCCCAGTACTGGAGAAGTGGAGACAGGAGGGTCAGAAGGTCACATTTATCCACTGTTAGTTCAAGACCAGGAGACCCTGTATCAAAACATGTGAATAGGTCTGGGGAGACAGCTTAGTTGGTAAACTGAGGACTGAGACTTGGATTCCCAAAACCCCACATAAAAAGAAACTGGGTGTGGTGGCATGTGCCAACAATCCAGGTGCTGCAGACTGGGGGGAAAGGGGTGGGGGCCTGGACGGAGGGGGGGGGAGGGACAGGAGGATTCCTGGAAACTAGCCTGGACGAAGTGTTGAGGTTCCAGGCCAATGAAAGAACCCATCTCAAATGTGAGGGGGAAGGATCCTGAGGACAGGTTGTCCTCTGACTGTCACCCCCACTGCAAACTAAAGGAAATCAAACCCAAACTGGAGATTTGCTGAAGGACTGAGTGGAGTTGATGGGGGAGAAACTGGGGGATCTGTGGAGCCTTGAGAGGCGTCGGAAAGCACAGATTATTTAGTGCAGCGTTGATCTGAACTGTAGAGACCCGTGACCAGTAGCACTCTGAGCAGGGTCTGCAGATGTCCTTTGTCACCTTAGCTTCTACAACAACTCTGGACTCTCGAAGACAGGTATGTCCCCGTGCCGCAAGTCCAAGCATTTCCCAAGCATTTCAGGGTCTGAGCGTGGATCCTGGAGCTCTGAGCTGCAGCAACCATCCTTTCTCCTCCCCCACCCCCGACCCGTGTCTCCTGCCAGTGCTTAATCACTTCCATCTGGGGCTGTCAAGGCTCTAAAAATTTCCAAGATCCTCCCCACCCTGCCCCTCCCGGCTGCCTCCTTAGCTTTGCCCCACCGTACCCCTGATGGCATCCTGTAGGACACCCCAGATTCTCTTTTACATGTGGATTGCACAGAGGGGCTTCTCTGAGGTGCCACGCAGGAAGGACCCCAAAACCCCTCACCCTTATCCCAAGGGAGGGCTTGTCTGTGCTGGAGAATGTGAAAGTTGAAAGCCTTCTGTCAAATAAGTTGTTGAGAAAATGGATCTGGGCTGACAAGAGACCTCAGTAGGTTAAGGCAGTTTCAGCCAAGCCTGGAGACATGAGTCCAATTACTGGACCTACACAATGGAAATGGGAACCAGGGGACAGTCTGCAAGTTGTCTCCTGACCTCCACATATGCACTGTGGCGCTCTCTCTGTCTCTGTCTCTCTGTCTGTCTGTCTGTTTCTGTCTCTGTCTCTCTCTTTCTATGTGTGTGTGCCTCTGTGTGTCTCTTTCTCTTTCTTACACACAAATAAAGTATAATAAAATTTAAATAATCTTAAAAATAGAGATGATGGGTCTGTCTTACAGATGGGGAAGTTGAGACTAGAGTCGGACAGGTTGGATCCAGATTGCAGGGCTCAAACCTAACATGTTGACGGTCAGCCCTCCTTTCTCTTCCCCAGTGACAAGACATACTTAGGAGCCGAGAAGTGGGGTCTTCCCACGCCCCTGGAATCCCCCGGAAGGTGATCTACTTTATAGGGACGTTTTTGTACCTCACCAGTGTTCCCAGGGACACTGCGTTCCTCAGGGTGAGGGGTGGGGTTAAGGGGAAGGGACTCATCCCTCTTGGAACCTCCCAGGAGACCTGCAGTGCCCCGGTTTATGGGATTTGTAAGCCGCCTTGACCCTTGTGGTTGGACTTGGGTGTAGCCCGAGGAGGGCTGCAGGAACCCACTGGCCCTTCTACATGGATGGAGTATGTATGTGTTTGGGTGTGGTGGGTGGAGCAGAGTCTAGTCTGGAAGTTTCCATAGCTTGAAAGACAGAGCAATTCCCAAGGGCCCCTCTTTCTTATTAATGCTGGGATCTTGTTCCTGACAGTCCCTCACCCACCTGCAAGCCTCTGTCTACACCCTTCCTCCGTCAGCAGGACTGACTCCCTCGGTCATGGCATTCCCACCCAGAGGTGTGCCTCACCCTCACCCTGCTGTAGCTCCCACTCGGAATCCAGACACCTCCATGTACCCACTGCTACACCCCTTCTGGTTTCTTTGTTCAAATCCAGTGAGAGGACCATGCTTCCTCCTGCAGGAAGCCTTCTTGGGGTGACAAACAGACAGACAGACAGACAGACAATCATTCTAAAAGGAGAGCTCACACCAAAGTTGACCACTGCCTCAGGGGTCCAGTTCACATCAGGGCTCTCTATGAATCCAGTTTATACTGGGAGTGACCACTGTCTCATCAGGGGCAGGTCAGCTCACACCCAGGACTGACCCCTGCTCCGTGCATGGTACCAGTTCACACCCAGAGCCGACCACTGCCCCACAAGGTCAGCTCATCCATGGGTTGATCACTGTCCATAGGGTCGACTTATATTCCAACTGACCACTGTCTTAAAGGGCCAGCTCACACCAGGGTTGACTACTGTCCCATGGAGCAGCTCATGAAGGCATATAATAACCACCACTGTACCATTGGGCCATGTCACACGAGGATTGACCACCCACTGCTGACTGCCATCCCAAGGGGGATAGCTCACACCATTCTTGCTTCCCCACATGGCCACTTCGTACTCAGAGCACTCACAAGCCTACTGCACCTTTTCAAAGGAGACCCCCACGGCCCTGCCTCATGGCCCGAGAGCCCAAACAGAGCCTAGGGTTCACACCTACCTGGCTTGAAGGCCCAGAAGTGTTTGAGATGCTCTCAGTGGGGCCCAGCCTTGGATTATTCTTCCCAGGAGTTCACTGAGGCCCGAGAAAGGGAAGACAAGGTAGAATGGCTCTAGCCTCCTAGCCAAGGGTGGGAGGCTAGAGGGTAGAGTTTGGTGCATGTGACAGGGCCTGTGAACAAGGACATGAGATTAGGAAGGGGAGCGAGGAAGGGCCTGAGTCCCCCATTGCAAAGGTCAATGTTGGGCTCTTCCTATGCCCCTTCTTCTCTTTGTCTCCCTACTTCTGAGTTCCCCCGTTCCTATGAAGCCCCTTCTCCTTCATGAACCCCACATAGCGGAACGCTGAGTATTGGGTGGCCAGCTGTCACCCTGCTCCAGGTCTTGGTTCGGTGGCCTTTTCCCAGGGAATGTTCCAGAGCCAGGCAATTTTTTTTCCCGGGGAGCCTTCTAGCCAGATCCCCCCTCCCGTGGCATGCTGGGAATGCAGTCCCGTGCACGCAAGCCCTTGTGCTTGCCCGGTGGACTTTTAAGGAGCGAACAGGGAGAGAGCTGAGTCCCTGGGCTCTGGTCTGGCCTGACTGTCATCAGGATCTGGCCCAGGCCTGGCAAGGACTTGGCTGGGCGCCCCCTATGGGGACAGGTCTCAGAGCTCCCAGCAGGACAGAGTCTGGGCAGGAAGTATGCAAGCTCAATTTGGGCTTTGTTCCTGTTCCCTCACTAGCTAAAGTGTGCTTCAGGTTCAGCACCCCAGCTTTTCCATGGTAGGGGCACCAGGGCAGGAATTTGGGGTCCCTAGGCACTTCTCAGAGTGGCCTGAAGCTTGTGAACATAAATGTGCCCTGGTTTCATTGCCAGCAGCGCTTTTCAGCCTTAGCCTAAGCTGCTCCCCAACTCTCCCCAGATCTGACAGTCTTTCCCATTTCATGATTAGAAATTAAACCTTGGAGGGATTAAATACCGGGCCCAATGCCTTGGGAGGAGGAAAGATAGGATTTTAAAACCAGGCTCTTCCTGGGTGTGGTAGTATGCACCTTTTCAGAGACCTCTGGAGACTGAAGCAGGAGGATTGCCTCAAGTTAAAAGCCAGCCTGAGATATACAATGAAACTTTGTTCCTGGCTCTAAACAAGGTTATCCCTTGCCAAGCTCAGTGGTACAGGGATATTAGTCCAGCTACTTAAGATGCTAAGGGCAGGAAGACTGCAAGTTTAAGGCTAGCCTGGACAACTTAGTGGTACACTGTCTCAAGGCAAAAAGTAAAAAGAGAGCTAGGGGTGTGGCTCAGTGGGAGAGAACCCTGCCTAGAATCCCCCAGGGAGGGGCTGGGGGCGTGGCTCAGTGGTAGAGCACCTGTCTAGAATCCCCCAGGGAGGGGCTGGGGGCATGGCTCAGTGGTAGAGCCCCTACCTAGAAACCCCCAGTGAGGGGCTGGGGGCGTGGCTCAGTGGTAGAGCCCCTGCCTAGAATCCCCCAGGGAGGGGCTGGGGGCGTGGCTCAGTGGTAGAGCCCCTGCCTAGAATCCCCCAGTAAGGGGCTGGGGGCGAGGCTCAGTGGTAGAGCCCCTGCCTAGAATCCCCCAGGGAGGGGCTGGGGGCGTGGCTCAGTGGTAGAGCCCCTGCCTAGAATCCCCCAGTAAGGGGCTGGGGGCGTGGCTCAGTGGCAGAGCCCCTGCCTATAATCCCCCAGTGAGGAGCTGGGGGCGTGGCTCAGTGATAGAGCCCCTGCCTAGAATCCCCCAGGGAGGGGCTGGGGGCGTGGCTCAGTGGTAGAGCCCCTGCCTAGAATCCCCCAGGGAGGGGCTGGGGGCGTGGCTCAGTGGTAGAGCCCCTGCCTAGAATCCCCCAGGGAGGGGCTGGGGGCGTGGCTTAATAATGGATCACTTGTGCATCATTTGCAAAGTCCTGGTTCACTCCCCAACACGACAAGGTACACAAATCTGTCCTTCTATGTCCCAGTCTCAAAGCACAAAGCACAAGGCAGAGGTAGCTCATGCTAGCCTTCAACTCAGCGCTCTCCTGCCTCAGCTTCCCTAATCCTGAGACAAGAATGTACCTTCTCACCCAGCAAACAAGGGACTTGGCTTAAAAAAACAAACAAACATGATTTTACTTCTTAAAAGGCTGATTTGCATTACGTTATGCAGGTGTCTGTGTCTCTGTGGGTAATCGTGTATGTATGTGTGCAGGTACTCAAGGAGGCCAGGGCTGTTGGGTCTCTGGAGCTAGACCTGCTGTGAGTGCTGGGAACTGAACCAGGGTCCTCTGCTGGAGCAGCAGTTGCACTTACCATTGAGTCACCCCTCCATCTCTCTGTCTCTGTCTCTGTGTGTGTGTATGTGTATATGAGTGTGTATGTGTGAGTGTGTGTATGTGTGAGTGTGTGTGTGTTATTGTGAATGTGTGAGTATGTATGTGAGTGTGTGTGTGAGTCTGTTCCTGTGTATGTGTGTGTGTGTGCTGTGTGAGTGTGTGTGTTTGTGTAGGATGGTATGTGAGTATGTGTCTGTGTGAGTGTGTAATGTATGTGTGTGTTTGTGTGTATGTGAGTGTGTGTGTATAAGTGTGTGAGTGTGTGTTTGTGTATGAGTGTGTGTGTGTGTATGTGCAATATCGATGGAGTCAAGAAGAGGCTTTCAGACTCCTGAGCTTGAGTGATTATAAATGGTTATAAGTCATCTGACATGGGGACTAGAAACTCAACTTGAGTCCTCTGGAAGAGCAACAAGCACTCCTAACGATGAATCTGTCTTTCCACCCACAAACAGGGACCTCCTAACATCTGCTCTTGGCCCAGTAAAATTCTCTGGGGACTTTGTGAGCACAAAGTGGGTGGGGACCCATCTCCTTTTTCTCTCTCCATTGTTCATCTGCCCACTCCTCTGTCCCATTTCTCTCTCTCTCTCTCTCTCTCTCTCACACACACACACACACAGAGAGAGAGAGAGAGAGAGAGAGAGAGAGAGAGAGAGAGAGAGAGAGAGAGAGAGAGGGAGACACTTGCTTTGAAGATTATGGTGTGAGTGGGAGGCACAGGTCTGGCTTGAGACGACAGGGCTGGGAAACATAGCCGCAGTGTGTGGTGGACTCGGCATACATTAGGGTGCATTGGTAGTGTGCACAGCTGTAGCTTGTAATTTGTAATGTTTTCATTTTTTGAGAAGGGCTTATATAGCCCATATATAGCAGAGGCTGACCATCAATTTCTGATCTTCCTGCCTCCACTTCCCAAGTGTGTGGGATTACAGTTGTGTGCCACCATGCCTGATTTACACAGTGCTGGGGAAAGAACTGAGGGACCGAGGGCTTAGCGATGCCAGGCAAGGAGTTTACCAACTGAGTCCCATCCCAAGCTCATGATTTGGCTTTTGTTTTGTTGTTTTGTTTTCAAGACAGGCTCTTACCCTGCAGCCAGGCTGACCTAATTCATGCTAATTCTCCTGTCTCAGCCTTGGAGTTCTCAGCTGAAGGGCTAGGCTGGCCTCAAACTCACAGAGATCTGGTCTGCTCTTTCTCCCCGAGTACTGGAATTAAAGGTATGCACTATCATGGTATGCATGGGACACATGAATTCAAAGGAGATATGGTTTACTCTGAAGTGATGGTCCGACACTAGGATTGGCTCAGATCTCTATGCCAGCTGATGAATTAGAACCGAAGAGTCTCAGCCACTTTCAGTCCCAGGTCTCCACATCACCACTTGGGATTATGTCTTTCCATCCACTGGGGGAGTCTAGGTTTCTGCTCAAAATGGAGATTCCAGGAAGAGGCTGGTGTCAGGGCATGGCAGTATAAAAGGGGGCTCACGGAAGACAAATAGCTGGCGTGGGGGTGGGGTGACAGTACTATTTGTCTCGGTGTCCTGGCTCCCTTTCCATCCCTGGACATGGAGTAGTTAGCTTCTCTTCCTCACATCCACGCCCCAGCCTATGCTGTCTGGTTCCCAGACGTGGCCTCAGTTTATGGGGCCACGTTCCCTCCCCGGCCAACTTGGCGGCCACTTCAGACACTGCTCTCGTGCCTGACCACCCCCTGCCTTGAAGAGAGCTGAACACAGTCTGCAGTCTCCCACCCAGCCGCCCCCACCCTGCTAATCCTGGGCGCACCGAGAGGCCAAGAATGTCTCTCGCATACTCTGGCCGGCTGGGCTGGCCATAAAAAAAGGGGCATGAATCATGGGGGTCCCTGCCTGCCAAATGTTCACTTGGGATATGTTCGAGGCTGGCTGTGCCCAGAGTGCATGGGATGGAGTGGGGTGGGGAGGGGAGGGGGAAAAGGGAGGGAGGAGTTGAGCTGGCAGCTGGGATGGATGCAGAACAATTCGGAGAGGGTGAGACTGTCTGTGGCACCCATGCCTGGAGGGAACACGGAGATCATGTTATAGAGCCCTAGGGTTCTGGAATGACCCTCTGTTGGCTCTCCTGAATCTCACGAGAGTGAAATGCAAGATACGTGGAATGCTACATGCACACCCACCTATATAGCTTATGAAGGCCAAGCATCTGGCTTTACAGGTGGGGAAGTAGAGGCTCCAAGAGGGTAGAGGGTCCAGCCTGGACTCAGGCATCCTCTACAGCTACTCCACGACTATGACATGCACTCATGCACTCGCAGGTGACCTCCACTGTCTCTCTACTTTGCTCCAAGCACTTAAGTATCCCACGAATAGTGTTGATTTGTGTTCATTCTCTAGCTATAAAACCTACATCTGCCTATCTTTCTTCTTCCATGTATCCTTGATCTTGGAGGGCACCCAGGGATGCCTGGTCTTATCTGTCCCCCCAGTCACTTGTTCAGAAAATATCTACCCACATCTGGACATCCACGGGAAGTAGTGGTCACCCTGGGCAGCTGTGCCCTCACTCTCTCAAGACTGCCAGTGCTCTCTGGCCCTCCCCAAAGCACTACCTGTATATTCTTGTCCTAACAGTAACATTTCAAACAGTCCCTTGTAGGGCCAGGTGCTGCTACAGCTGCCTCCCTCTGCCCTGCAACAGTCAAATTTCTTCAAAGCTGTGTTCACACCCCTAACTTCCTCACCACAGATCCTTCCAGAACTCCGGGGCTCTGTTCTCCTTTCTTCATGTGTAGATGGATAAATGGAGCTGGGGCAACCTGCGTTGGCCACCGTTCCTCTTCTCCCCGTCCCCTTCTGAGCCACCATTTATTGCTGACATTCCTCCCATCAGGCCTCAGCCTGCCTTCTGACTCTCTTCTCAGCCCCTCATATGAGTAGCCTTGGTTCACGTCCTCTTCTCTTGTGGCCCTTGTATTTGGACAGATTTCTTCTCTTTTTTTTTTTTTTTTTTTTTTTTTTTTTTTTTTTTTTTTTGGTTTTTCAAGACAGGGTTTCTCTTTATAGCTCTGGCTGTCCTGGAGCTCATTTTGTAGACCAGGCTGGCCTCGAACTCAGAAATCCGCCTGCCTCTGCCTCCCGAGTGCTGGGATTAAAGGCGTGCGCCACCACGCCCGGCTTCATTTCTTCTCTTTCTGGACTTGGTACCAAACACACTAGGCTGGGATCACTAGCCAGGTCCTTACCAGGGCTCCAGATTGGTGTGCCTGGAAGCAGGCTTGATGCACTTGACAGAGAAACCACAGGATCTCACACTTGAGACCTGGGCTCAGCCCCTTGCTGCCCTAGCCCTGCTTCTCTCTAGGGTCAGGTTCCAAGTGAGGGGTTCCAAGCAGAGAGCCCACTTGTCCTCTCTCATCCCCAGTTTTGGTCTTACTGGTCAACCTTAGTCAATTGGTTCTACCTCATGAGTCTATTCTTCTGCATTCTTAGTGCTGGAGAGGGACTCCAAGGTCTCCAGCACACTGCAAATGAACTACACACCCAGACCCTAACTAGAAGATTCTAGGCTGGTATTCTGTCACTGAGCCACGCCCCCAGCCCCTCCCTGGGGGATTCTAGTCAGGGGCTCTACCACTGAGCCATACCCCCAGCTCTTCACTGGGGGATTCTAGGCAGGGGCTCTACCACTGAGCCACATCCCCAGCCCCTCCCTGGGAATTCTAGGCAGAGGCTCTACCACTGAGCCATGCCCCCAGCTCCTCACTGGGGATTCTAGGCAGGTGCTCAAACACTAAGCCACACCCCAGCTCAACACTTAGGGATTCTATAGGCAGGTGCTACTGAGTTCTGCTTCCAGACCATCTTGAGCCCATTTCATTTGCCATTGCAGTGTCTACCTCTTTGCCTCTGGGCTCTGCCCTTTTCTAGTCTGATCCTCCACAGGGAACCAGAAGGGGTTCCCTCAAGTATAAATGTGACTTCTCTTTCTCCTCAGCTCATCATCCTGTATTGGATCTTCAGTGCCTGTCATTTCTGGTTCCAACACTCTCCCCTTCCCCTTCCCCGATGACATCTCATCCCCTGCTCCTCCTTCCACCTCCATCCCCCCACGTTCCATCCAAGTGCTCACTCCCCCTGTACCCCCATACAGATTACTGACTGTGCCTGCCTTTCACCTGCTGCTCCCTTCTGTTCTCCTGACACAGTCTGCCTGAGTCAAGTGTCTTCTCTTGGTTGGTGCTGGGAGATGGCTCATCGGGTTAGAGCACTCTACACAAGAGTTAGGACCTGACAGAAACCCCAGCATCCATGAAAGGCCTTAGCTGTGACTCTAGGCATCTGCAGCCCTAGAGATGTCAGACAGCAGAGGCAGGAGGAGTTCTGAGGTTGGCTGACTACCAGTCTAGCTCCAGGATCAATGAGAGAGCCCATCTGAAGCCACTAAGGTGAAGAGTGATAACTCAGGATGCCCCTCCCCTCCTCGTGCACAAGGGTGCATACGCCACACATACTCTCTCATACATACACACCCTCCTCCAAATTGTTTTTAGACTCTTTTCTGATGGTGGCAATACAGAAGTACAGTCTCAACGTGGTGGTTGTGATTCCAAAGCCCAGCAGGCCTATATAAGACTGTCTCAAACCAAGCCACCTCCTTGGTTAAGCCTTCTGGTATTTCTCCTTTGTCCCTGTGGCACCCAGTACTAAGACTGATCTCTCACATTGAGACCCTGCTAGACTAAGGCCTCTGAGAGCCTGGGTGAGTCTATCTATCCTTCAGATCCTTCCACAGTCCCTGGAATGGAGCAAGTGTTCAACAAAGTCTACTAGGCGACGACAAGATGAGATGACTCACTCAGTTGGTAAAGTATTTGCTTTGCAAGCACAAGGGTCAGAGTTCAATTCCCCAAAGCCATGTCACACGCTTATAACCCCAGCGTTGGGGACACAGAAGCAGATAGATTGTTGGTCTCACTGGTTGGCCAGCCTAGCCTAGCTTACTTAGCGAGATTCAGACTGGTGGGAGACCCTCTCCCAAAATAAAACAACAACCAAACCTAGCTCCCTGGAGGCAGAGGCAGGTGGACCGCTATGAGTTCAAGGTCAGCCTGGTCTATAAAATGAACTCCAGGTCATTCAGGGCTACATAGAGAGACCTTGTCATAAACATATCATAACAGAACAGAACAGAACAGAACAGAACAAAAAGCAGGCTGAATGGGGACTGAGGGAGAGCAGCTGAGCTAGGGTCTCCCCCAACCCCAGGTGTCTTGCTCCTCTCTGGAGACCCCTCTGTGCTGAGGCCAAGTGCCTAGGCTGTATCTCAAAGCCCCAGCAGGTCTGAATCCAGAGCGTGTTTACCGCTCTCTCGGCATTTTGTTTTATTTTGAGGCAGGCTGGTTTGTCTCAAACTCACAGAGGTCCACCTGCCTCTGCTACCCGAGGGCCATGTGTGTGCCACCATCCAAGCCTGAGAGCCAGGGATGGAAAGAGTCACGTCAGCTGACCAGTCACTCAGTACCTATGAGTGGTACTTGGCTCCACTCTAGAGGCACAAGGGGCTTTGAGGCCCCAGGAAGGGGATACAAGATCCATTTCCCCATTCTTTGCCAGGCCCATCCTGGAAACCCAAGCTGAGAAACAAGGCGGATGGAAGCCATGAGGGAGACAGATTTTTGTGCAGCGCCCTTCAATCTGTTTGCAATAAAGGGGAAATGGAAAAAATGTTAATTTAATTTGGACGGGGCCCTGGGGAGGACGCTCATGCTATGGACTCTCTACTTGCAGACTCCAGTTGGGGAGGGTGTGCAGGGCCAAGGGTGAGATGCCAGAATGTTCTCCCAACCCCCGATCTGGGTCCAGATTCTCCCTCCACCAAGCAGCCTGCTCACTGCTTCTCCAACCTCGTACCTTCTAGTCATGCGTGAGAACCTCATTTGGGAGGTGGGAGATCCAAGTGACTTCGTTGAGCTCACCTCCCTGAGGACAGCTGGTGCTCTGGAGGGGACCCCGACCTGGGGAGATAGCACAGTCATCAAACACTCGCCTTGTAAACATGAGGCTATCAGTTTGAGCCTCGGGACTCAGGTGAAGCAATGCTGGTCCTGATAGGTAATCTATCTGCTTGGCATCCCAGCTCTGAGGAGGCAGAAGGCAGCTCCTGAGACTTCCTGGCCAGCCTGTCTAGCCTAACCAGCATGCTCTGGGCCAGTTGAGAGAGCCTGTGCCACAAACAGAGGTTTGGAGTGTGGATAGAGGAGCAGTGAATGGCTCAGTGGTTAAAGGTGCCTACCACCAAGCCTGGACAACCTGAGTTTGGTCCCTAGGACCCACATGGTGTTAGGAGAGAACCAACTCCCACCGTCCTCTGACTTCCATAGGCACCCCACACAGTCAACAAGTGTAAGGAAGGCACCGAGGACCAACACCTGAGGCTGGTCTCTGACATCGATACTTATGCACGTATATGTACCTGCCATCAATGCATAAATCCACACATGACTTCCCTAAGCTAGGACATTCTAGTCCCTTCTTGTCTAAGAAACCATTTGGCACCTCTTCTAAACTTCTATAATCCTTACATTAACGCTAGAGCCTGTTAGTTGGTGAGCCACATTGATGGGAATACCAGCAGCTTCTCAGTAACGCCTGCCCCTCCCTGACCCTGGGTATCATGGCTTGGATGTGAAGGGTCCCCTTGGAGGCTTGTGTATTGAAGGCTTCGTTCCCAGCTGCTACTGCTAGGAGCAAGGTACTGGACCGTGAAGGAGTTAGCTCTTCTCATGGAGCCATCCACCAGTGAGTTCATGCTGAATGAGCTTGCTTGGATGAAACGGACCTGGGAGGTAGGACTTTGAAGACAGATCTTTCCCCTTCTTCTTTTCCTCTTATTCCCCTCTCTACTTCCTGGCTGCTATGAAGTGAGAAGTCTAATTCATCATGCCTAGCCACCACAATGTCCAGAGTAAACAAGATGTCCTAGTTAGGTTTACTCTTGCTGCGATGAAACACCATGACCAAAGCAACTTAGGGAGGAAAGGGATTGTTCAGCTTACACTTCCCACATCATAGTCCATCACTGAAGGACGGTCAGGACAGGAGCTCAAACAAGGCAGGAACCTGGAGCCAGGAGCTGATGCAGAGGCCATGGAAGAGTGCTGCGTGCATCTCCTGGCTTGTTCCTCATGGCTTGCTTAGCCTGCTCTCTTATAGAATTCAGGACAACTTGACTGGGGATGACCCC
The DNA here is from genome assembly GCF_978045245.1 of Mus caroli. Classification (NCBI taxonomy): domain Eukaryota; kingdom Metazoa; phylum Chordata; class Mammalia; order Rodentia; family Muridae; genus Mus; species Mus caroli. Next base: position 139,064,587 of record NW_028227259.1, on the reverse strand, counting down.
ACCCACAGTAGGCCAGCCCCTCCCCATCAATCACTAATGCCTCTTATGGAGGCATTTTTTTGTAATTGCCTTCTTGCTCTTCTCCAGTGACTCTGCTTGTGTCAAGTTGACACACAACAGGCCAACACATGAGTGCTGAACCCTCTGAAATCTCAAGCCAAATCACTGCCCCTCCCCCATTTAAGTCATTTCTGTCAGGTGTCACAGGGATGATAACCTAACAAACACACTGAGATTGGAGAGGTGATGACTTCTGGGGAGGGAATTTACACTCCGAGCTCCATTGGAAAAAATACCGTAGTGTGCAGTTGAGAATAGACTTGTGTGGGACCCTGGTAAAACACCCTGACCAAAAGTACCCTGAGCAGGGGAAGGTTAAAAACTTCCAGCTTGAGGTCATTATTTCAGGGAAGTCAAGGCAGGAACTCAAGCAGCTGATCACTTCCCATTAACTATCAAGAGCAGAGAGAAATAGGCATCATGCCTCTCTGCTTGCTTTCAGCTAGCTTTCTTCACTTTTACACACTTCAGGGCCTAGACATAGGGAATGGTGCCTCCCATAGTGGACGTAGTCTATTAACAACTAGGCATTCTCTCAAAGACATGTTCACAGGCTAACTTGCTAACTCCTCAATTAAGACTCTCTTTCCAGATGATTCTAGGTCATAGCAAGTTGACATTTAAAACTAACCAGCACAGGATATTTGCATGAGAGCAGAGTGAGGTAAGCAGAGGCTCTGACTCTGACTGTCACCATTCAAGAGCCCAAGGAGCTGGGCTTCTCATACCCACAGCTCAGTGACTTCTGCATACATCATGACTTGTCTTCTCTGGAGAGGTGATGGATCATGGAGAGAGCAGAGTGGAAATGTGAACCCTCAGTCCTTCAGGAGGCTTTTTAGTGACAGTGGCACTGGTTGTGACCAGGGTGTGACTAGGGAAATCAGTTTTCCTCCCTTATCAGTTCCTTGGCCATTCGGTAAGAAAAGTAACCTATGTTTACGGGTCCTAGAGTCTTCCAATATGTACACACTGCAAATTAAGCTTCTGGACTATGAACTCTCAGGGTTCACATATAAGCTGTACCCAAAATGTGACTCCCCTGGAACGGGTCACACACTGTTATTCTCTTTTATTAAAAATTTAATTTTATTTTAAATTATATGAATGTGTCAGGGTTGATGTAGGCAGGGTATGTCTGTATGTGTGCAGGTCCCCACAAAGGCCAGATGAGAGTGTCAGATCCCCTGGAGCTAGAGTTACTGTCAGATGTGAACCTCTCAATGTGGGTGCAGGGAAACTCAACTTCGTTCTTTTGGAAGAGCAACAAGTGCTCCTAACTGTGGAGCCATTTCTCCAGCATCTCAACTGTCAATCTTGGCTCAGTGTTTTCTGCTAAACCATGTCTTCCTCTACCAGTTCTTGTGGTCTTTAACTGTTTTGGAAGGGCTCACATGTCACCCTGGGCTCTGCCCTTTGCCACATCTTCCTGTGCACTCCTGGACTGCCAGGACCACCTGGCCTTCCTATCAAGGCCTTTCTGCTCTTATTCTCAGAGCGTTGGGCTGATAGCTCAAGAGCTAGGGACAACTATCATACTCTCCTTCCTGGGTTTGGACCGAATAATAATTTGGAGGGAAAGACTTTTTTGGGTGTGTGTGCTAAAGATGGAATCCAGGTCCTCATGTACACTAGGCAAGTACTCTACCACTGAGCCACACTGCCAGCCCCTCCCTGGGGAATTCTAGGCAGGGGCTCTACCACTGAGCCATGCCCCCAGCCCCTCCCTGGGGCATTCTAGGCAGGTGCTTTATCTCTAAGGCTCCTCACTAGGGAATTCTAGGACTATTTTCAGTCATCCCTCAATATCTTTGTTTCAGGATAAGAAATAAAAAATCGTAATTCTCAAATCTCATACATTATATTGCAATATTTTTATATAATTTTCTCATCTTTCTCTCTAGCTCCCCTAAGACATTATATTTATACGTTTGCTTTGTGTCCCTAGAAAAAGAATCCCAGAGTTTTCCCTCTGTGTGTTTTTGTCCTGCTTCTTCATGGTCCACGATGCCGGCTGAGGCTGAAGCTGTGAGAACCGTAGCCAAACCAATAGGATGGAAAGAGATGACTCCGCCATTTTTTCTGGGTGTTTGAGCTGCATATTTAAATCCAGGCTGATCCCTCCACACCTGTTCAATCTGCCTGTGAGGTTCACAGTGATTTCCCATGATTTCACAGTGATTTTCAATAATCATCAGTGACTTCAGACTGGCCAAAGTAGCCCTGCTTCATCGTCACGGTTAGGGACCAAACAATGACTTTGGAGCATGGCTTGACAGGGATTTGACATTTGTCTCTCTTCTCCATTGTACACTATGGTGATGGAAGGCACTCTAACTAGCCTTAGATTACATTCCTAAAGCTAGATCCCAAGGTCTGTTCCCTTATTTGGCCACTTCCTCCTTCTCAGGAGACTACTAAGGGTCAGCTAAGTATTAAAATCCAGCAATCAAAAACCCCGCTTTGGCTCACCTAATTAAGATGCCCAATTAAAATTAAACACCTCATCCTAATATGGGGTTTTCTTTTGTGCCTTTGTACCCACCTATGGGACACGTCTGTCTCCTTTTTACTAAGAGTCAACCCTTGGTCTTCCTGAACAAATGCCTTTCCCCTCTCCCTTACTCCCTCCCCCTTCTCCCTCAGCATCTATCTCTGGTCTTTGTCTCTTATTCCCTGTCCTTTATCCCCCTGGGGCAAATAAATCTCCTTTGTGCTTTTTTTAAAATTTCATTTCAGTGAAGGTGATGATAGATGGTGGTGTGGAAATTCTATATTTTGAATTTTTATTATTTTTTTATTTTTATTTTTATTTATTTATTTTTTTGAGACAGGGTTTCTCTGTATAGCCCTGGCTGTCCTGGAGCTCACTTTGTAGACCAGGCTGGCCTCGAACTCAGAAATTCGCCTGCCTCTGCCTCCCGAGTGCTGGGATTAAAGGCGTGTTGCCACCACGCCCGGCTTTGAATTTTTAAAAAGCAATGCTAACTTTGTGGTACAAATGCTAACCTCTCACGTCAACAGGATACTCTACAAATTAAAATTTAGAAAGCTAGAATTTGGATATTATAGTTTGATTGACTTGATCAGAGAACAGGCTTGCCCTGACCCAAATATTTGTTTTTTTTTTCTTATTTCCTGTTTTGGGGGAGGGGTAGGTTTGGAACTAACTATGTAGACGGAGCTGTCTTCCAAGTGCTGGAATTAAGGATGTGAGCCTCCATACCCAGTTCAAACATTTTCTTTTAGTTTGTTTTATTATGTTTATTTGTTTATTTGTAAGTGGTATCTCTTGCGCTCTTTCTCTTGCGCTCTCTCTCTCTCTCTCTCTCTCTGTATGGTTGCCATGGCATATGAAGGTTGGTGGACAGCTTGTGGGAGTCCACTCATTCTATGTGGTTCCCAGGGATTGAACTTTGAACTCAGATCATCAGGTTTGATAGCAAATGCCTTTATTCACTGAGTCTCCTCATCAACCTTTTGCTGACTTGGATGAATTCAGCCAGTAAATTCTCTGAATATTTTCACAGACTATGCTCTTTGTGAATCATAGGGCTCTCTGTTCTATTATCTCAATGGTCAGCCACTGACGACATAGAGAGTCCCTTGCAGGTCAGAGGCTAAAATGAACAATATCATCTCCCCAAGCCTCAAAAGGTAGTTACTCCTCCCCTGGCCCTTGTAGTATAGCTTAGTTGGGAGTGTTTCTTTGGTGCTTAGCCAGCTCACCTACAATCTCCCCCGGCCTACGCTCCCTGCTGGTGTGCTACTCACAAAGCCAGCAGACAAGGAAGGCTAGGGACCTCTTGGATCTTTCTGAAGCCATTTCCCAGCCAAAGCCCATGCCTTGAACTCGTGCTCCCCCTGCATGTACAACTGCCCTTCTGAATTCTCTGTCCTCTTCCTTCTTGCTCTCTTCCTTTTGAGGTTTTTGGATTCTGCCTGTCACTTGTTGAATCTACTGTTTATTGCATTGTGAAAGGATGGTGACATATATTAATTGACCTTATTCCACTGGTAACCACAGAGCTAAAAAAAAGTCAGCTTCAGCATGAGGAAAAAGGACTAGGTATAGAGTGTCTAAATCCCTTCTTCAGAGGTTGACCAGATAGCTCAAAGTTGTTGTATGCTACTACCCCTGTCATAATAGTATGTACTATTTTATTGTACATGAACAAAAATCCCAAATTCAATATTCCCAAAAAGGAAACATTGCAGACCAAAGTAAGACACTACTATAATCCAATGTGGTGAACAAATGAGTTTATTGGGGTTACTAATAGGAATATGGGCAAGGGTGAATTATAGGAGCAGAGATGACTCAAAGGGAGCTACATCACCAAGAGACCACTTAGTGTGGGTGATGATTCTAAAATCTGGATCCCGGAAGCTCTCTGTGTGACCTGCAGGGAGTTCAACACATGGGAGAGTCCACTCTCCCCAACAGTCATTACTGCTGGTATAACCTTTGGGGACAAGGCCTTGTGAACCTGGTCAGTTTCAGCGATTTCCTCAGGCTTCATTCATTTGCTTCCTGAGTCTCAAAGAGCCTCCCTCCAGAAGGGAATGTTTGAATTTAGAAAAAATTGCTATGTAAGAAAACACAATACTACAGGGTTTTAATGAAGGCTGTATTAGCTTGATGGCACTAAAAAGCCACCTCAGGAATGTAGTCCGTACTGCAGCTGCCATGCTGAGAAAAGGTAATTGAAAAGGGTGGTTTTCTGTAACCAAACTCAGGTCAGGTGTGTGTGTGTGTGTGTGTGTGTGTTTGCATATGGAGGCCAGAGGGTTTTTTGCAGGTGTTTTTCCTCAGGAGCATCCATTTTATTATTGTTGTTTTCAACAAGGTTTCTGACAGGACCTGGCTGTCCTAGAACTTTCTCTGTGAACTAGGTGGGTCTTGATCTCAGAGATCCACCTGTCTCTGCCTTCCTCGCACTGGGATTACAGGTGTACGTATCCCACCACTGCCCAGCTCACTTTATTTGTTTGTCTGTTTACTTACTTATTTATTTATTTATTTGTGGCTTTTCTTTTTTAGATTAATTTTATTTTCAATCATGGATGTATGTATATACTTGTGGGTGGACATGTGCACATATGAGTGCACAAACTCATGGAATACCAAAGAAGGTATAGGATGGCCTGGAGGTAGAGTTTCAGGAGGTTTTGAAACCACCTGGTGTGGGTGCTATGAAGAAAACTTGGGTCCTCTGGGAGAGCAGCAAGTGCTCTTAACTGCTGAACCATCTCTCCAACTGCTTCACCTTCGCCTTTGAAGACTTAAAACCTTTTGATATGCCTATGCATATGTGATGTGTATGTGTGGGTATGTATGTGTCATAGTAGGCATTTATAGAGACCATAAGAGGGCATCAGATCCCTTGGAACTGAAGTTCTGGGGACTGTGAGTTGCCTGACATGGGTGCTAGGAACTGAACTCGAGTCCTCTGGAAGATCAGTGAGTGCTCTTAACCACTGAGCCATTTCTTCGGTCCTCCATTTTGTTTTTAGACAGAGTCTCTCAATGAATCGACATCAAATAGCCTTGAATGATTGGCAAGTGAACCCCATGGGGCCTCCTGTCTCTACCTCCCTAGCATTGACTTTACACGCACGTGCTACCACGAGGGACTTCTTAATTTATGTGGGTTTGGGATCTAGAATTTGGGTCCTCATGATTGCAAGGCAAGCAATTTTCAGACTCAGACCTCCTGCAACTCATTATTTTTCCCCTAAAGCCCTTTTCTATCTCTACATAGTTCAGCTTAGATACCACAGCTCCCAAAGAGTCATCTCAGCCAGTTTCTGCTAATGTAGGCCTGCTTCATTGGAGGAACTAACTTCTCATTTTTGTTTTTGCTTTATTTTTTGCGACAGTATCTCAGGCATAGCCCAGGCAGGCCTCCAACTCAGCCCCGTCCTGATTCCAGTCTCCTCAGTGCTGGGACAATAGGCTCATGTCAGCCCACCTACTCCTCACAGGACTTTGAATAAATTTAATACATCTTTCAGTCAGGCAACTTTGGCTCAGCCTTCTGCTTTGGGATTCATCCACGTTACTCCGTGTAGCTGAAACTCATTCCTTGTTGATTACGGAGACAATTGCACTGCACGAACATACCGCGGTATGTTTATCTGTTCATCAGTTGACAGACATTTGGGTTGTTTTTCGTCTGGGGTTGTTACGGCTGGAGCTGTGCTGAGCATTCCCACACGTATCGTTTGGTGGCCAAACAGGCCTTTCCCCCTTGATATATGTTCAGAACAAGATTCTCAAGGCCTTGTGGCAGATGTCCATCTCTTTGCACCTGATGGCCTGGGTTCCTCAAGACTGAACTTTTGGCCCATGTAACATCAAGGAGACACATATATTTTGGGGATGAAGTAATGGCTCAACTTCACTTTAAAGTTCTTTTTGTGCAAGCATGCAGACATGAATTAGATCCCCATGACCCATATTAGAAACCTGGGTGTGGCGACACCTGATTGTCATTTCAGTGCTGTGGAGGTAGAGACAGACAGATGGATGACCAAGGCTCTGTGAACAATCACCTTAACCAACTTCACAAGAGACCCTGTTTTCAAAATCAAAGTGGGATGTAACTAATGAATGACACCTGAAGTTGCCCCCCCCCCATGTATGCATTCTAATTATTCATCTAATGACCTATATCCATATCTCCAGATCAGGGCTGGTGACTAGAAAGACCAAGGCATTAGATGCATAGCTTTGGATAGAAACATTCTTCCTGGAGGGAGGCTCATAAAACCAGGGAGTAAAGACAACTCACACATTTCAGGATGTTCCTGAAACTTAAAAGATTTACAAGCCCCTCTCCTCTCTAAGGCTGTACAAGCAATGTCCAGTTGCTATGGCCAGTGCACTCTTAAGTAGAGCTGCTTGAATCTTGTGTAGGAGCTTTGGGGACACAAGCTTTTAGAAGTCTTCATCTGTGCTGGGGTGGAGGTGAGTGGTCAGTGATGCAGCTGATTTTCAGTCACTCTGCTGGGAAGTGACCCTTAGTCTTCTAAGTGACCCCAGTAAGTTCCCTTGGCTCATTCAGCTGTCTCTGGGTGGAACCCTGTCTTAAAGACCCCACCTAGGGCACATCTCCCTGGGGAAGAGCCCCACAGTGGTGTGCTTTGAGAGTTAAAACTTTCAGTTACAGTTTCCCAACTTCCCAGTTCTACATTGGGGAAGGTGAGGAGATTGAGCTCAATGGCTAATGGTTTAGGAAATCATTATATTGAACTGCCATTAAAACATCCCTGAACAATGGTGTTCTGGGCCACTGGTTTGGGAACAAATTGAACTAACAGGAAGGTGTGTACATAAACAAATAAACAAACAAGCAAGCAAACAAAACCAGGTGGTTTCTACTCTATTAACCTCATATCTGGCTCTGCATAACTCTTCCATTTGGCTGTTCTTGAATTTTATTCTTCTCCACACCCCTCCCCCACCGCTCCTTATTTATTCTCTGAGCTAGAGTCTCCTTACATAGCACAGGCTTTTCTTGAACTCTCTTTGTAGCCTAGGCTGTCCTTGAACTCATGATGCTCCTGCCTCAGTCTCCCCAGGGCTGAGATGGCAGGATTGCACCACCACATTTGATGACGCTCTTTCGACCCTTCTGAGGCTCCCCATGGACTGCCCCCTGAGACCTTTCTTGGTGTTACCCCATTATTTCCATTGTCCACATTGGCCTTCCATCTCCAAGGCCAACAAAGATGGCGGCCATGTATCTCCCTCAGCCCCGCCTACTCTTTTAGGTGGGTCTCTCCACTTGAGTGGTCCCAGGCACTGTACAATCCACATTCATGCAACTGTTTTCTCTCTTGTCACCAGATGTCTGCCCTCTTCTGTGTCTATGCCCACGCCAGGGCCTTCCCTCACCACACAGGCCTCGGCCCCTCCATCTGTCATCCCAGCAGGATGGTGAACATCCATACTCCTCCGATGGTGAGGACTGTCACCATCTTTCCAGCTCACAGCTGTGTAGACCCAGTCCAGCTTTCCAGCTCTTTCCTCAGTGCAGCTTTGCTGGCCTGCTTGCTGGGCGCCACAAGTCCATCCTCACCTTACCTAGTCAACTTGGCCCGTCACTCCAGACAAGAGTCTCTAGAAGCGGCCTTGGCCAAGCCTGGCTTTGGCTAGGCCACGCTGGAGGCCTTGGCCTCGGACTGTGGCCGAGCCCAGCCTCTACTTGCCATTCCTTAGCACCGTCCGTGCATGGCGGACACGCTCTGTGGCTGGGACTCTGCAGACAGGTTTTTTGAGTTAGAGATTTGGAAGCGGCTCTGGCGGTGCTGGTTGGAGTTCAGAGTCCTTGAGATGCAGGAGAGACCTCGTGTGGGTGAGCTCATCTTTGTTGGGAAGAACGTCTGAGCTTGCGGCTTGGCAACACTAGTCCCATGTTTGGCAGCTCAGGTGACACTTGCACTGGGGACCTTGTCAACCCTTTAGCTAAAGATTACTGGGATTTGGGGTCTTTCCCATGATGCTCACCAATGAGGACCTCTAAGGGGGGGACCCCAAGAGATTCGTATTACTAAGAGGGTTTGTATTCTTGGAAGGAGAGATGGGGGGGGGGGGGAAACGAGGGAACAAGACAGGCAGGCTTTTGGGGGGAGAGTGTTGATCGCTGGAATTGAGAACGTTAATTTTTTTGTGTAGAAATGTGTCCACAAGTCTCTGGAAGAAAGGCAGGAATGCATCCCAGAGGGGCTGTACCTTACTATACTTAAGAAGAAACAAGTTCTGAAGCCAGAGTCTGAAACCGGTGTCGGGCAACAAAGCTGGCTGGCTATGTGACCTTAGCCAAGTGGCTTTGCCTCTTTGTGCCTCTATCTCCTCATGAAAAGAGCACTGAGCAGGTATCTGTGATCATGAAACATGTTGGTGCAACAGATGCACTCAGGGAGTCTCGGGCACTAAGTAGATGTTCAATAAACATTGCGTCTCTTGCCAGCTGTTCTTTCCTCTATGCCTTTGCAGCTCTAGCCTTATGATGGTCCGTTCTTTCTCGGTCTATACCATGGGTGCTGCTTCCTCTTCATTTGGGTATAGCTGAAATATTGCCTCTTCCAGACTGGAGTTAGAACCCAAAACCTCATGCATGCCAGGTAGATGCTCTACCACTAAGCCAGCCAGACCCTTGCCCTTCTTTGGGGGATTCTAGGCAGGGGCTCTACCACTGACTGACCTGACTGACCACACCCCAGCACTCTTCTTTCTTCTGAGACAGGCTTTCCCCTCTAAATGATGTAGACCTGAAATCACTCTGTAGCCCGGCAGACCTTGGACTTTTAATCCTCCAGTCTCAGCCTCCAAAATTGTTAGGATATCACTGCCAGCATGCCCCCACTGGGTCCATTCTTTTTGTAAGAACACTCAGTCTTTTGAGTTTAAACTCATGTAAACGTTGTAACATCACCCTCAACTCTAAACATGTGTAGAGCTGGTAAGGGCCAGCTTCCTATCTGCATCCTTATGAGCACCCTTGCTCCCCATAGATCCTTATCCCCAGGGCTCTTTCCAAATAGTCCATTACTATACATAGCTCAGTTAGTAGATATCCAAGAACAAATAAACTGTTCAAGACCAGAGTGCTCTTGTACCCCAGGGCTCAGGGGTGGAGACAGAGGATAAGGAGTTATGATCATCTTCACCTACATGGAAAGTTCAAAGATAGGCTAAGATACATGAGAGACCATCAAACCAAGCCAAACGAAGCCAAAATAGACAACTGGTATTAGGTGTGCTGTAGAGTCTTGCCAAACATAAACAGGCCAGGATGCCATCCAGAGCCCAGGCCATTAGGAGGAGGAGGTATGTGGAGTTTGATGGTGGTTGGCAAGGCAGGCTTCCTGGAGGAGGTGGTGTTGTAAGACAGGCTGGCTCCAGCTGCCTCCAAAGATGTCAGCAGCTACAGCCTTGGCAGCTGGTGCCCCACGGTCTGCCCTGGACTGTTCTGCAGCCCTCTTGGAGCCAGAGAGGAGGCTTGGCAGAGTAAAAATCCTTTTTTCTAATCCAGGGAAGGCTCCCAGATACGAGACAGGACCATGCAGATGACACACGGAACCTCTTAGGGGAGATTTCACGCCTCTGCCCTAATGCAGACCGGCTCTGCTTTGGCGGCGGGAAAGTCAGACATCTCGCTCCGGTCTCTTGAAACCAACTGGAAACAAACCTCTGTTCCCTGACTAACCCCACACACAGTCTGTGTGGGCCCAGCACAGAGCCCAATCCAAGGCACAACAGCACAGCTGGCCACCCTAGGGTTCAGGATCCAGTTTCCTGAGGGGACCACAGTGTCCTCTTCCCCTTAGGTGAGTCAGGGTGGGGGTGGGGCTAGGCAGTGCTGATGAGCCCTCTAAGCCACACTCCCTGTCCATCTGCTTATACTCTGGTTTAATCAGGAAAGGCAGGCATGTGGCTTGGTTGCTAGTGTGTTGGGTGAGCAATACTGAAGCCCCTAGTTTCACCCCTGACAATCGTTTAAACAGGTCCCAGCAATACTGCACTTGGGAGATGGAGTCTGGAGGATCAGAAGTTCAAGGCCATCCTGGGCTAAATAGTGAGTTTAAGGCTAGAGGTGAGGAAACCCATGAAGGTGAACCACCTTCAAGCTTCCCGACCTGTGAAGCCCCACCCATTAATTTGGTGTAGGGGTGTGTACCTTCTACCTGGGTTCCTGGCCACGCCCCCTCCACTCACTCCCCAGTGGACACTCTCTACTTCCTCCTGGCCCCCTTGAGTTTATATTCTCGCCCTGCCCCCTCTTCAGCCTGGATGGTTGTTACCAAGCTCTGAGCCCCACTTTCCTTATTGGTGAATTGAATACCAGAGAATGTAAGTGATCCGTGTGGCTGGGCATGGTGACACATGCTTTTGATCATTGCACTCGGGAGGTGGAGGCAGGAAGAATGAGGAGTTCAAGGTCAGCTTTGACTATATAATGAGTTCGAGGCCAGCCTGGGCTACATGACATCATGCGTCAATAAAAACCTAAGACATAACAAAATAAGATGGAGGCCATAGATCAGTTGGTTGAGTGCTTGTTTAACACATGCAAAGTCCTGAGCTCTATCCCCGATGCTGCACAAAAGGGGAGGTGGGGCTGCACACCTATAATCCCCACACTTGGGAAGCAGAGGCAGGTGGACCAATGGTTAGAGCTTCCTCAGGCTCTAGCTCAAAGGCTAGCCTGGGTTGCACAAGACCATATCTTACCAAAAGGAAGTGACTCCCCTCCCCCACTGCAAGGCCGAAGGAGGTCCAGATGAGGGGAATGCAAACAGACATGCATTTAATTGACCCTGTTCCTGACCAGTCATGGTCCAGTGCTACACTAATCCCCAATAAGCTCTCTAGCCCGCCCCTGGTGATCCCAAAGATTCTGTGTTACTTTAGACCTTATCCCATGCACACTTACTTACATGATGTGAGGCAAGCGCTCTACTGACGCAACACGTCTAGGCAGGTGCTCCTCCACTGATCCCGAAAGGCTCTCAGATTTACTCCACATTTGTCTCTTACTTCTATGTCTATGTACAGTTCAGACTCGTGCAGCACTGGAAGCCAAAGGCCTAGGTTTGAATCCCTGGCTTCCACCACATGGGCTGGCAGGGATATGGCCCCAATATCCTCATTCAAAAGTGAACAAGCTGGGGCTGGAGATCTGGCTCAGCGATAGAGCACTTACTCAGCATGTGTGTAAGTGCCTGGGTTCTATCTCCAGGATTGGGAGCGGGGGGTGGGGGGGGGTTGGGGGGGTGGGGGGGGGTAGAGACGCAGTGGTGGTGCACACCTGAAGCTCCAGTTGGCAGGCATGAGACTTGCAAGTTCAATGAGCCTTGTTTATAAAGGGAACTTCAGTGGTTCGCAACCTTCCAGATGCTGTGACCCCTTAATTCAGTTCCTCACATTGTGGTGACCACCAACCATAAAATTATTTTTGTTGCTACTTCCTAACTGTAATTTAGCTACTGATATGAATCGTAATATAAATATCTGATATGCAGAATGGTCTTAGGTGACCCCTGTGAAAGGGCCATTCAACCCCTAAAGGGTTGAGAACCACTGCCTTATCTCAAACAGAAAAGAAAATATTAGCCGGCCAGTGGTGGCGCACGCCTTTAATCCCAGCACTTGGGAGGCAGAGGCAGACAGATTTCTGAGTTCGAGGCCAGCCTGGTTTACAGAGTGAGTTCCAGGACAGCCAGGGCTACACAGAGAAACCCTGTCTCGAAAAACCAAAAATAAATAAATAAATATAAAAGAGACTGAGCTCAGCAGTAGAATGCTTACTTAAAATCTTCCCCACAAGAGGATGTGCCTAATCCTATAGAGACTTGATCCCCCAGGGTGGGGGGTACCCGGGAGGGGGCTACTCTCTCAGAGACAAAGAGTAAGGGAGATGGGAAAGAACTCTTTAAGAGGAGACCAAGATGAGGGGCAGCATTTAGGATGTAAACAAATAAAATAATTAATTAATAAAAATAAATAAATAAAAGGTTAAAAAAAAACTTCCCCTCAGGGCTGGGTGTGTGTATATGTAAGTGGCTCAGTGGTAGAGCCCCTGCCTAGAATCTCCCAGAGAGGGGCTGGGGGCGTGGCTCAGTGGTAGAGCCCCTGCCTAGAATCTCCCAGAGAGGGGCTGGGGGCGTGGCTCAGTGGTAGAGCACCTGCCTAGAATCCCCCAGGGAGGGGCTGGGGGCGTGGCTCAGTGGTAGAGCCCCTGCCTAGAACCCCCAGTGAGGGGCTGGGGGCGTGGCTCAGTGGTAGAGCACCTGCCTAGAATCCCCCAGTGAGGGGCTGGGGGCGTGGCTCAGTGGTAGAGCCCCTGCCTAGAACCCCCAGTGAGGGGCTATAGGGATTGTCTCACAGATGGAGCTCTTGCCCAGCTGCATAATACCTCAAGTCTCATCCCCAGTACCAGGAAAACTCTTAAAGTACTTTTAAAAAGCAAGACGGTTGCAGTCACGCCATATCCAACTCCCAGACATTCTCAGGTCACCGTGGGGATTTATGCATCTGACAGTACTTGGTAAACTATAAAAAGCCTGGGCTCCTGTCTCTGTGTTGTTTCTTGTTTGATATAGATTCTGTTTGCAGAATTAAGCTTCATGCTGCATGGGTGGACAATAGAGAGGGGAGGCTTGTAGACAGGGACCCAGCAAGCACCCAGACATCCCAGCACGTGCCCTGTGCCTGATCTGGGGGAGGCTCCTGTGAATCTCAGTAGGCACAAACTCTAGAGTGCTGTTCTGTCCCTGGGGGCCCATATGGCTTTTAGGAGCCCTGGAGGTGGCAGTGGCAGTGGTGACCCTGCGGAGTGACTTCCGGCCCGGCTCCCAGTCTAAAGACATCCAGATGGTCCCTTGAAGAAGTTACCCAGGAAGCTGGTTGCCAGACATGAGGGCTCAGAAAGCAGGTCCAAGGAGACACAGCCAGAGGACACGAGAGGACACACGTGATTCCCCAAAATGGGAAAGCAATGGGAACATTACAATATCCAGAGCCTGGCTAGCTACCGTCAAAACATAAACACCCGCGGGTAAACAGCGCAGAGATGGGCCGGTGAGTCGACTGAGTGCCAGAAAGTTCTGACTAACTCAACTATGAATATTCAGTTTTGAAATGAAAAGAGGAAAGGCAGCCTAGTGTGATGGAGCAATGGAGAGAGGAAGGGGCTCAGGGGATGATGGCTTCTTGAGTGACACGGCCATGCTGGGGTGGATGAGGGTCACCTCTGTTCCTGTGTCATCTGGAAGCTAGGATCAGAGCAGGCATCAAATCTGAAGCTGAGGACCTTTTAAACTTGGAAACGGTAAGGAGCGGATGGATCCATGCAGAGCCAGGAAATGTTGCAGATATGTAGACACAAAGAAAAACATTGTCTGGGGTGTTTCTTAAAGTAGGCAAGGGGGAGAAAGGGCCTATGAACATGAGATGGCAGATAGGCAGAATCTATGGGAGCAATAATCGGCTCTAGTAGATAAGTATTCATCTGTATCCTGATACTATCACAAACTACTTGAAGCTTGTTACTTTATAAAGAAATGGCACTTGATGCTCACCGTTGTCGGGTAGCCTCATTCATTTAGTTTCTAGTAAGGGGCCTGTTGACTGTGTCAGTCATGGCGTATGACATCACAGGGGCAGAATATGTGTATGAAAGGAAGATGCATGGCAAATCGAAAGCTGGTATATGCCAGAAAGAGGTAATCATCTTTCCTAACAGTTTTCTTGGCAGATAGAACCACAGTCCACATTAATCCTGTCTATGGCCCACTCCCAATGACATAATGCTTCCCACCAGTCCTTACCTCCTTTTATTTATTGTAATCATCATTATTATTTTTGAGACAGAGTCTCATGTATTCCAGGCTGCTCTTGCTATGTAACTGAAGATGACCTTGAACTTCTGATCCTCCTGCCTTCACATCCCAGATGCTGGCATTACAGGTGTGCCTCACTGTGATGCCTGGATTCTATGGCACCCAGGACTTAGTGAACACTAGACAGCACTACCAACTGAGCCATATTCTCAGTCCGTGCCCTAGCTCTTCCATGTCCCTGTCTTCAATAACACTCTGAGGATCCAGTATCTAATCCATGAGCTACAGAGGGACATAGGGGAACGGCTGCAATTGACCCTAGTGTGTAGGAATAAGGAGGCAGGGTGGGTATGGAACAAGGAAGAAAGGTTTAGTACTGAATAGATGACCTCAACTTGGGGATTACGGGGTTTCCAGTGAGCCAACCAGCTGGACAAGCCTGATGAAGCTGAATTAAGAGCTGAAGTTCACCCTGGGCGCGGTGGCTGCTGTGTGCCTTTTCCTGGGGAGACGTGAGCAAATGTCTGTTCACTGACAAGATTGTTCTCGTTTCGTTTCTGTTGCTATGACAAACACCATGACCAAATGCAACTTAGGGCACGAAAGGGTTTATTTGGCTTACACCTCCAGCTCATAGTCCATTGTTGAAAGAAGTCAGAGCAGACACTCAAAGAGGGCCCTGAAGACAGGCCAGCTTGCTGTTCCCTACAGTGTTACCTCCAACTGGGGAGCTTAGTTCACAGCTAAAGAAGTACAAAGGAACCACAGAGGATGCTGCTTGCAGGCACACGTGAAGACTCATGCTTAGCTAGCTTTGTTATACAGCCCAGGCTTACCTGCCCAGGGAATGGAGCTGCCCACAGTGGGCTGGGTCCTCTGACTTCAATGAACAATCAAGACCATCCTCCACAGACATGCTCACAGACCAGTCTGATCAGGGTAACTCCTCATTTGAGGTTCTCCTCTCGGGTGCCCCTAAGTTGTTATCAAAGTGCAAGTTTTGGCAGAGACCAAAGAAACCACTCTACCCAAATCCGCCATGGAGATTCACGAGTGTGTTGGGGCTCCTAACAGGAGTGTCGGTGAGGACGCGTGGACACATGGACACAGGGGTGGCTCCAAGGAAGCTTGCATCACTGCAAGCCCAACCCAGCATGAGTGCTGACTCAGCAAAGCTGGGACCCTGGAGCTCGAGGTACAACTTGCAGGCTACTCCACCGAAGAGTCTCCTCCCTCCAGCGATTGGTTACTGCTTAAATACTATTATGGAGGGGAGGGTCTCTGAATCCTGTGAAACTTTCAAACTTCCTGAGCTTCCTACATCTTAGGTGCCCTCCTTCCCATGGCACTATGTAGGAGGGAACATCTCCTGAGAACTCAAGGCCTGACTATGTAGTGAGATCCGGGCCAGCCAGGGCTATATAGTGAAATCCTGTAACACACACACACACACACACACACACACACACACATTCTTAGTGATACTGGTGGATAGGAAACAAGGCAAGGACACAGGGCAGGAACTAGGAAAGAATTCAGAAAAAGCCTGATCCCAGGAGGACTCCAGAGTGTACATTGCATCTGCTGTTTAGAAGGCAAGTGAGTTGTTGGGCTTTCCTGGACCCACCCTGTGGCTCATGGTGGAGGGTGCAATAAACATATTTAAGACTCTGGGTTCAAATCCCTAGCACAAAATAATGAAAGATTTTAGTGATGGTTAACTTTGACCATCAACTTGACACAACATAGAACCACCCAAAGGCTCGTCTGCATTGGACATGTCTGTAGTAGATTATCTTATTTAAGCTAATTGATGTGGGATACCCCAGCCCACTGTGCGTGGCATCATTGCCTAGGCAGGGGACCCTGAACTGTGTAAGGGTGGGGAAACTGAACTGAGGCCACGCAAGCATGTATCCGTTTCTCTCTGTTCTTGCCTGGGTATATGACGGGACTGGCTCTTTGTAGACCCTGCCACTGTGACTCCCTGCCGTGATGGATTGTAACTTGGGATTGTAAGGTGAGACAAACCCCTTTCTTCTAAGTTGTTTTGGTCAGGGTATTTTATCGTAGCAACAGAAATGAAACTGGAAGAATGACTCTTCTCATCCCCGTGTCCGCTTAAGAAAGATTAGTTTTGGTGCATACTTTCAGTGAGTTCAGTTCAGTTCACTCGGCAAGGTTGGTGTGAAGGTGTGAGTGCTTCCACCTGTGGAGAGTGACAGGAGCACACAGCAGCTGCCTCTCACATCTACAGCCAGTGGAGGATGACACAGGAGGAGGGAGCTATGGAAACCACAAACCCGAGGACCTGCTCCTAGTGACCTACTTCCTTCAGCTGGACGACTCCTCAGGGTTCCTCGGCTCCCACCCAGTGTCACCTGCTGGGGAGCAATTACTCAAACAAAGGAGCCTAGCTAAGGGGAAAATAACAAATTAAAAACATTACAAATATAAAATAGAATAATAACTAACTTTAGGGACTTACATGTTGACTTAGTTTTCTTGTGGCTGTGGCGAAATGCCTGACTAAGGCAATTAAGGAAATGTGAAGGTTTTAACTGTCAATGGGACAGGAAGCTTGCCAATTAGTTTTAACTGTCAGTAGGACATAACCCAGAATCACCAGGGAAGAGTCTCAATGAGGGGTGGCCTAGATTGGCTTGACCTCTGGGCATGTACATATCTTGAGTACATTAACTGATTTGGGGAGACCTGCCCACTATGGGTGGTATCATCCCCTAGGCAGGGAGTCCTGCATTAAATAGGAAAGCTAGCTGAACATAAATCAACCTGAGATCCAGCTAACAGCATTCTCTTCCACAGGTCCTGCTGTACTTTGTTGGTCATGAGTGAGTTTCTTGTTCCAATGCTGTGTGGAATAGCAAGCTGGCCTGACTTCAGGTCCCTGCACTGAGAGCATGCCTTGACTTCCTTCACTGACTTACCTTGACCTGGAATTGTGAGCCAAAAATAAACCCTTTCCTCCCCTGAATTGCTTTTCGTTGGAGTATTCCATCATAGTATCTTAGGGTTTTACTGCTGTAAACAGACACCATGACCAAGGCAACTCTTATAAGACAACATTCAATTGGGGATTGCTTACAGGTTCAGAGGTTTAGTCCATTGTCATTAACGCAGTCACATGGCAGCATCTAGGCAGGCAGGAGAAGCTGAGAGTTCTAATCTCCATTTGAAGGCTACTAGCAGAACACTTGCTTCCAGACAGCTAGGATGAGGGTCTTAAAGCTCATACCCATAGTGACACACCTACTCCAAGTGGGCCACACCTTCTAATAATGCCACTCCCTGGGCTAAGCATATACAAACCATCACATTCCACTCCCTGGCTCCCATAGGCTTGTCCAAAAATATGTGTCTAGAGGGGCCACACCTAAACATGGCATAATGCAAAGTACATTTAGGTCAACTTCCAAAGTCCCCATAGTCTATAGCAGTCTCAACAATGTTAAAAGTCCAGAGTTCAAGGTCTCTTCCGAGATTCATCCAATCACTTAACTGTAATCCCCAAAGCAAGAAAGGAAACCAACTGGGCAAACTCCAAACTCTGCATCTCCATAGCTAATGTAAAAGTGGTCTTCAGATCTCCAACTCATTTTTCATCTTTGTTGACTGCAACAAACTATTTTCTCCTGGACTGGTTCCACTCCCTGTTAAGAGCTTTCCTCAGCAGATAGCCCACTGCTCTGGCATCTTGAAAATCTTGGGGTGTCCAAGGCAATTTCAATGTTATAGTTTCTTGTTTCAATGTCAGGGATCCACACACGATCTTCTGGGCTCTTCAAAAGGGCTGGCATCACTTCTCCAGCTCTGCCTTCTGTAGCACTCTAAGTTCAGATTCATCCACACCACTCCTACTGCTGTTCTTGGTGATCATCCCATAGTACTGGCATCTCCAATACACTGGGGTCTTCCACTGCAACTAGGCTTCACCAATAGCCTCTCAGGCTCTCTTCATGATGCCAAGCCTCAACTCCTTTGTATGACCCCTTCAGTCCTGGGACATCAGCTGCAACTGAGGTTGCACCTTCACCAATGGCCTTCCATGGCCTCTCACAGTGCCAAGCCTCAGCTGCAATTCATGAACCTTCATGCCTTCAAAACCAGTACTATCTGGGTGACTCTTACACATTACCAAGTACAACTGCAGCATGAAGTACAACTTTGGCTATCTCTGGAACACAGCTTCATTGTGCTCTCAGAAAACTCTTCCCAGAAGATTTTACCTCAGTAATGTTGGTCTCTTCTTAATCACCACTAATTTCTTAGGTCCAGCCATCCAGAATCAATTGTCCCAGTAGTCCCTTCTGTTCTGGACTCTAAAGCCAGAGCCACATGGCCAAAGCTTCCTGAGTTCTGCTGCTTGCTGGGGCTGGAACATGGCCCCCTTGTTCTAGTGTATTATCACCAGCTTTCTGTTTTCCAACTCCTTAACTGCCTAAGCTTGGCTGTCCTGGAACTTGCTCTGTAGACTGACTTTGAACTCAGGGCGCTGCATGCCTGTCTCCTGAGCACTGGATTAAAGGTGTAGTCCATCAAGTCTGGATTTAAGTTTTTCTTCACTTAGAACTTGCTCTGTTCTAAGCTGACCTTGAACTCAGAGACCTGCTTGGTGTTTGACTCCTGGTTAGATTAAAGGCTTGTACTACAATGCCTGGACCTAAACTTAACTGGGAATCTTGCCCCAAGGTCACTACTCTCTTAATTTACTTTGATATCCTTGACTACAAGATTCAACTCGATTTCATTTCCTGGTGTATTTTATATTTTTCCTTTCTCAGCTTGCTATGCTTGTTTAAAATGTTCCTCATGAGGCTTAACCAGAGAACAAAGTCTATTATGGGCATTTCTGAGACTTCCTTTGTCAATGCAATTAATCTCAGTCTTTTCATCTAGCCTCAGGTAGACTCTTCAGACAAGGGCAAAAAGTAGCCACATTCTTCATCAAAAAATACCACAAAGCCAGTCTCTAAGCCACATATTGAAATTCTCCACTGAAACCTCTTGGGCCAGGTCTGCACAGTTCAAATCATTCTCAGTAACAAAGTCTTCCATATTCCTCTGGGATAGCCCATTAAGCTCCATTTAAAGTATTCCATTGCTTTGCAAATCCAAAGGTCCCAAATACACATTCTTCCAAACAAAGGCATGGTCAGGCCTATTACATCAATACCCTACTCCTGGTACCAACTTCTATCTTAGTTATCTTAGTTAGGGTTTTACTGCTGTGAACAGATACCATGACCAAAGCATTAAAAAAACACTGTTGTGGGAAATATTTTAAAAGTGGCATCATGTATTGCTAAACCTAGTCACTCTCTGCCCCAGCAGGCTGGCTGGCCATGCACTAGCAGACAGTGGCCTGCCTATTCTTATTTCATGGAGATTCTCTGACTCAGAGCTCCAAAAATCTCTCCACCCAGCTCGCTAAGTTACCACGCCAGTCCCATGCTTCAAAACTCCCATGGCCTTTTGTGGTTCACTTCAGACAAACCCATGCTTTGTAGCTGTACCTTTCTCTCTGGAACCCAGTGAGCCACCTCATGAAGGAAAATACCACACAAACTTAGTTCAGAAACAATGGTAACTCAATCGCTGGCTGCAACAACTAGAACCTAATCTTGTAACCAATATTAAATCTAAATCCCCCGGTTGGTGAATCTTGGCAGATCCTCTACTGAAACCGTGAGAAACTAATAACTACATCTTGTCCTCTCACTATCCAAAAAGCCCCTGTCTCTCTCCTGCCTACTCTCTTCCCCTATCCAACCAGTAAGTCCTGCCTACTTGCCCAGTGATTGGCTCCTTTATTCATTCATTAGGGGATGATTCACAAGAAGTCACCTGAGTACATGACTCATTCCTCCTCGTCCAGACAACCCCTCCTGAGAAAGCAGAATTAACATCAAAATACAAAGGACACCAGGGCCATCCACAACAAAAGACAACATTTAATTGGGGCTGGCTTACAGGTTCAGAGGTTCAGTTCAGGCAGGAACATGGTGACATCCAGACAGATATGGTGCAGGAGGAGCTGAGAGTTCTATATCTTCATCTGAAGGCTGCTAGGAGAATACTCACTTCCAGGCATCTAGGAGAAGGGTCTTAAAGCCCACACCCACAGTGGCACACCTACTCCAACTGGGCCACACCTACTCCAACTGGGCCACACCTACTCCAACTGGGCCACAACTTAGTAGTGCCACTCCTTGGGTCAAACTTAATACAAACCATCACAGTAACAGAAAAGCAGCTAATTCCATGGGCTACTCAATGAAATGTCAGGAAAAGCAACATTTCCAAGGCTGGAGAGAGATGGCTCAGAAGTTAAGAGTTCATATTGCTTTTTTTGAAATCCTGTCCCAGAACCCATGTTGGGCAGCTCACAAATGCCCGTAACTATAGCTCTAGGGCAAATAGCATTTTCTGGCCTGTGAGCACCTATACCAGTGGCTCTTAACCTGTGGGCCATGACCCCTTCAGGGAACTGAATGACCCTTTTACAAGGGTTACAGTTGTGAGATAACAACAAAAATAATTTTATGGCTGGAGGTCACCACACCATGAGGAACTGTATTAAAGGGTCGCAGCATTAGAAAGGTTGAGAACCACTGCCCTATACTCATGTATACACATACACACACGCACACACACACACACACATACACACACGCACACACACACACATACACACACACGCACACACACACACATACACACGCACACACACATACACACACATACACACACACACGCACACACACATACATACACGCATGCACACACACATACACACTGAAAATAAAGACTAAATTTTTTTTGCTTTTAAGTAACAATTCTATGGCTTTCTAGAGTGTGTCGAAGTCACACAGGTTGTCATGAGGACAGAGCATAGGAGACACATCAGCAGTGGCGCTCTGGTCATTGGTCCTGAGATGAATGGGTTGGCTTGGGGGAGAGTAGAGTGTGGAGAGGAGAGGGATGAAGGTAGCATCTAGGGGGACATTGCTAGTCCAGAATCCTGGCTTGGAGGGGCCTCCAGACACCACTACCCCCACACACATACCCCTGCCACCACTCCCTGCTTCTGGTCTGACCTAGAATTCTTCTCCTTGGCTGGCTCAGTGAGTGCTGATCGCAAGTGACTGCAGTTCACTCAATAGTGACTTAAGTAAATTGGGAATTTATTGGCTCAGTGACTAGGAAGTTGAAAGGCTTGGCTGCATCCTGAGACAGAAAATGTGTCACTGGGTTTCTTTCATCTCTGCTGCCCATTACCCCAGTGCGTGTGGATGCCTCTCGTGGGCGAGCTTTCTCCATGAGTTAATGCTCCTTGCAGAATAAGGAATATCCTCCCTCAATGCAACATATTAGATATGCCCCCTCCCCCGGGCAGAGAGCATGCTCAGTGAGTACTCTGCTACTGAGAGGTGAGAGGTAACCCCAGCTCCTCAACGTGGGACTCTAGGCAGAGGCTCTACCTTCACAGCCTTTCTCTTTCCTATTATTTTTTCACTAGAACAATTATGTATATATGAGCATGCACATATATATGTTATGCACTTGTGCATGTGTATGTTTGTGCGAGTGTTTGCACGCCTGTGTGTATGGGTGTATGTGTTCATGCCTGGGTGTGCATCTGTACACTCGTGCATGTTGTGTGTGTGTGTGTGAATTTGTGCATGTGTGCGTGTGTATTTGTGCATGCCACAGTGTGCATGCGGAGCTCAGAGGACAGCTTGGGGGAGTCAGTTCTCTCCCTCTACCCATGGCTCCTGAGGCTCAAACTTGGGTCTATCAGGCTTGGCAGCCAATACCATTGTCCTCAGCCATTTCCCCAACACAGGCCTTGTCTTTTTAAAGGCATGACTCACTATGAAGCCCAGGCTGACTGGAACTGTTTAAAGAAGAAAATTTCCTTATCAATGGGGGGGGGGGTTGGAGCACACCATGTGTACCATGACACATGTGTAGATCAGAGACAACTTAGAGTTAGATCGCTCCTCCCATCACTTGGGTCTCAGGGATCATACTTAGGTTGTCAGGTTTGGTGGCAAGCCCCTTTGTCTACTGAGCCATCTCCCTGGCCAGGCTTTGATTTTTTGATCCTCCTACTTTGTTTCCAAAGTTCTGAGATTATAGGCATCTACTACTGTGCCTTGCTTGACACTTTAAATGATCAAGTATAGGAGTAAGGCCTTGATTGATTGATTAATTGGCCTCTCTCTCTGTGTGTGTGTGTGTGTGTGTGTGTGTGTGTGTGTGTGTATGGACAAATTCTCTCCTTTTACCACATGAGGTTCAGGGATCGAACTCAGGTCTTCATGCTTGGTGGCAAGCCCCTTTAGCCATTAAACCATCTCACCAGCCCTTAAAAAGTACTGTGGAGTACAGGCTATTGAGCAGCGGTGCTTGGTGCCTCCTCTGAACTGACACTCTGGAGAGGCAGGCATGACAAGGCTTTAGTTATCCAAGTGGCCCCTGAGTGTCAACAGGCTCCAGATGTTCTCAGTGTATTGTCCCACTTTCAGCAGGACATCTTTAACAGTACAAATGTGTTCCTGTGACCACAGTGTTTATTGACAGGAAAGTGGTCCTTGCTGCCTAGCTGCTCTGACTTTCTGCATCCATTGATCTTTGCCTAGTCTTTAAAGGATGTGACCTGAGGACCTTTGCACTTCTAGATCCCTTTAGCTCAAACTGTTTCTCCTCCGTTGAGTTCTTTACTTTCCTGCCTGCACAGGGTATCTCCTGGTACAAAATTGTACATTCTCATATCTCAAGAATGTGAGCCCATCCAGGCAGTGGTGGCAGCACGCCTTTAATCCCAGCACTTGGGAGGCAGAGGCAGATGGATTTCTGAGTTCGAGGCCAGCCTAGTCTACAGAGTGAGTTCCAGGACGGCCAGAGCTACACAGAGAAACCCTGTCTCAACTCCCCCCCCCCAAAAAAAAAACCCCAAAAAGCAAGAATGTGAGCTCTCTGGAATTGCGAGTGTCCACTCTACCTTAGACCACTGGAATAAAAAGGTATCAAATGTATGAAGGAATGTTCTGTCTGTCCAGAAAAGCTGAAGTCGGCCAAGGAAGCCTCCGAGACACCCATGCAAATAGTTAGGTGTGGACTGACAACTCACTGGGCAGATCCTGTCCACCTGAGTCGTAGCAGAGGGTGGAGTCTGGTATGCCATGGTGGTGGTATCCGGCCAATATGTAGCTCATAGCCACAGGCCAGGGTTGCAAAGATCGTGCCTCTCTGCAGCTAGACAGACTGGGAACTGGAGACTCCAAGGCTCAAGAGATGTTTCAGGCTGGAAAATCGCATCACGAGCATGCTACTGGCCCCTGGACAAGACAGGTCTGCGTGCCGAGAAGCTGATAGGCCAAGCGGTGGCCAGGGCAGACCAAGAAAGCTGTTTTTGGAAAGTGGAAGCCCCTAGAGCAGGGAGGACTGCATGCGGGTTTCTGAGCCACAGGCCAGCCTGATATGACGCTGGCGCCCTCCCTAGTGGTGAAAAGACAGGGGCTGGGGGTTCTGGCCACCTCACTGTGTGGACAGGCTGTGAGGTCCAAAAGAAGGGGGAGGGGTCTCTGTCTTCCGCATGCAGAGGGAAGCCAGAATGCTTGCCCAGGTGTCTTGGCTCCTGGCCTGGCCTCTTTTTTGCTTTCTGCCAGGTCTCTGCTGCTTCTTCCAGATGGGAGAATCTACGTGGCAGCCATTCTTGACTCTGGGTGGGATGGCAGAGTGGTGTGTGTCTACTGGCACACCTGTGTGTGCCGAGTGTCTTCCCAATCCGTCATTGCCTTTGTCCTCCCCCCACTCCCTATCCTTAGACAGTGTCATGCAGCCCAGGCTCTTTCCTAAATCGTTACCCAGCACAGGATTACCTAACATTCACAATCTTCCTGCCTCCACTTCCCCAGTGTTGGGATTATAGGCATGCATTAACAGGCATCCCCAGTGTACACAGTGCTGGGGATGGAACCCAGGGCTCCACGCATGCCTGGCAAGCACTCTGCTAGCTGAGACACACCCTCAGCCCAAGTATTGAGAGAAGGCCTTGCCTAGCAGTCCAGACTAGGCTAAAGCTCACCATATAGCCCAGCTGATCTCAACTTTGCACCGGCTAATCCAGCCTCCATCTCTCAAGACATGTGTTTTGACATTTTTTCTTTCTTAGCACCTTTGGGTGGGATATTTTAAGAGCAGCTCTGCTTTCTGATCATGGTGAACTGGCCTTGCCCATTTAATTTTGAGGGGAAAATATTCTATAAATAATTTTGAACTTTTAACAAAAATAATCACAAAGAATTCTCTTGTGAAGTTTTGTTTGGTTGCTTTGAAACAGGGCCTCACTCCACAGCTCATGTTTGACTGGAACTTGTGGCAATCCTTCTGCCTCAGCCTTCCCGACTGCTGGGACTACAGATATGCACTTGTCACACCAGCCCTCAGTATTTTTTTTTTAATCTAGATTTTTCTGAGCATGGTGTTGCTTGCCTTCAGCACTAGGTTGGCAGAGGCAGGTGGGTCTCTATGAGTTTGAGACTAGTCTGGTCTATATAGAGCACCAGGCCAGCCAGGGCTACATATTTACTACACACACACACACACACACACACACACACACACACACACACACACATATATATATATACTCTGCCTAAACACACACACTTCTTAGTTCGCATTGATATGTTCAATTTTAATCCAGTAACATACACCGAGATTCACAGAGGGACACAGGGCTGCAAGGTCACTTAAGTGTGGGAGTTGATGGAGAAAAGCAAGACTGTAGGCAGAGAGTAACCACTGTGGTCTCAACCAGAGCCAGCAGCTTCTTTCTTAACCAAGCACTCTTAGGCTATTGCAAGGTTTTAATTAGGGCTTACAATTCCAGTCTAGGCTCGGCCATGACTTCTTTGGTGGAGGGACGTGCTTTGAAAGTTCCTTCTTCCATGGTTTTGGGTGATGGCTGTGTACTCTATTTTCATTTTTCTTCTTTAAGTGCTGATCTACTTTCCAAACTGGCTGTATCATTTTCGACCCTCCTCAGTCCTGTGGGCTCATCGCAGTGCGGGCATGGTCCATGTCGCTTTGCATCATGGGCTTTTCTCATGTGGAGTGCGGATTTCTCATGGTCCGCCTCCCCCACTCCTTCCACTCCAGACTTTTACACGACTTTTAAATCTATTGTTCTCGGTTTTATTTTATTTTATTTCTATTGGGAATAAGTGGGTCGCGTGCGGAGGTCAGAGGACAACATTGCAGCGTTAGAGTTCTCTATTTTATTTTTAGAAACATTTTTGTTTGTTTGTTTGTTTGTTTGTTTGTTTCTTGAACCCTGAACTCACTATGTGACCCAGACTGGACTTGAACTCATGATTCTTCTGTTTCAGCCTCCAGAGGTCTGGCATTATAGGAATGTACCGCCATGCCTGTCAACCATTTAAAAATGTATATATGTATAGACATCTAATCATGACTAATATTTTTGCTTTAGGCAACCAATTGTCTTTAAAAAACACACTACATTCTTTGTTCTTTGATGAGGATGGAATTAAAAAATTAAGCAAGCCGGGCGTGGTGGCTCACGCCTTTAATCTCAGCACTCGGGAGGCAGAGGCAGGTGGATTTCTGAGTTTGAGGCCAGCCTGGTCTACAAAGTGAGTTCCAGGACAGCCAGGGCTACACAGAGAAACCCTGTCTCGAAAAACAAAACAAAACAACAACAACAAAAAACAACAACAACAACAAAAACAAATTAAGCAAACACTCTACTGTCCACATGAAACTTACCACAAAGCCATGCCCCCCCCCAGCTCCTCCCTGGGGGATTCTAGGCAGGGGCTCTACCACTGAGCCACCCCCAGCCTTTATTTAATTTATCTTTTTGACAAGTTTTGTCTCAAAGACTTTCAGTTAGGAGGGCTCTCTAGAGCTTGCTGGCTACTCACCCTAGCCTTTCTAGAAGGCTCCAGGCTAGTGAGAGATACTGACTCAAAAAACCACAAGGCTTATGGCATCTGGAGAACAATATGTAAGGTTGTCCCTCTTGCCTCTGTGCACATATACATGCATGTGAATACCTGTTCCTGCACACACATGAACACACAAACATACACCTATACACACAAACACAACAGGTCTTCAGGCCAGAGTTCCCTCTCTCCCTCCCTCCCCACCCTCTTGGTCTCTCTCTCTCTCCTCTCCTGTAATTTTGCCCTTTCTGCCTTCTCTCATGAGATAGCACAACAAGAGAGCCCTCTCCAGATGTGGAGCAGATGCTGGCACTGTGCCCTCAGATCTTTCATCCCCTCGAACTCAGAGCCAAACACATTTCTATTCATTATAAATCACGGTCTGTGGCATTCCATTATAGTAACCACAAACGGCCCAAGACGGAGTTGTCACTGCTATTATTATTTTACCTTTTGCTATTTGTGAATAACACTGTTATGAATACTCATATATTCGTGGGCACCTTATCGTGGCGCTGCTGTGGGAGGGTAGTCAGTGAGCAGCAGAGCTGCCATAGCACAGTGTGCTGTAGCTCTCACCTCCCCACAAGCTCCGCGGGAAGGTCCCAGTCTCTCCCTGTCTTATGTAACACCTGATCCTCTGTGTTGTTTTGAGCTGAGTTATCCTGGTTGGCAGAGGCCATTTTTTGATTTGCAAGCCTCTGATGATTGATAGCGCTCTGTGTCTTCTGTGTGCTTGGGAACTGTCTGTCTGTCTGTCTTATTTGCAGAATGTGCATTTGTAGCTTCTACTACTTAAATACAGGCTCGGTTGTTGTTTTATTCTTATGGAGCCTGCGCCCTGGACTCTGGACAATATATCAGAGTTTTCAAGAATTGTCTTCCATTCTGTTCGGTATTTCTTCACTTTCTTGATTTTGTGTTTGAAGTATAGAGGCTCCTTGCAACCCTACCACCTCTCCCCTCCCCCCTCCTCTCTTCCTTCTCTCTCCTCCCTCCTTCCTTCTCCCTCCTCTCGCCCTCTCAATCCCTCCTCCCCTCCCCTCCCCTCCCCTCCCCTCCCCTCCCCTCCCCTCCCCTCCCCTCCCCTCCCCTCCCCTCCCCTCTCCTCTCCTCCCCTCTCCTTTCCTTTCCTTCCCCCTCCCTCCCTCCCTCCCCCCCATCCTATTCTCCCCTTTCCTCCCCTCCCCTTTCATTCCTTTCCCTTCTCCTCTCCTCACTCCTCTATCAGGGACTTCATCCTCCCGCCTCATCCTCCTGCCTCAGCACCTGGTCACCTGGCTTCCTGTTGACGCAGCCCACGGGTTTCACCTGAGGCCCCGGCCTCTCGCCGTCCCGTGACCACTCATCTGCCACGCTTTGTCTTCCTTCATCTTATAGCGTTTCCCAAGGCAGTCCTTTAAGATCGTGCTGTTTCATTTCCACATGCCTGTCAGTTTTCCAAATACCCTGTTATTAATTTCTAATTTCATGCCACTTCAGAAAACATATTTGGTTCGATTTCATTCTTTTTAAACCTACCGAGACTCGTTTTATGGCCTACCATATAATTTACACTGGGGAATGCGCCATGCGCATTTTAGAAGAATGTTCTATCCGCCTGTTGACGGGCAGAATGTTCTAGAAATATCTGTTGAAACTGTTTTGGTATGTGTTCTGCTTCCCCATGGATCTCATGTCTAATTGCTATTGTTGTTGTTGATTTTCTATGCACATTTCATTTGTGTGTGTGAGGTGAATGCACGCTGTGTGGGAGGTCGGGGACAGCCATTGGGAGCAGGATCTCTCCTCCCACCATGTGGGTCCCAGGGATCAAATTTAGTTCAGCAGCCATGGTGGCAAGCGCCTTTATGCACTGAGCCATCTTGACAGGCAGTGTTCTCTCTCCCTCTCCCTCCCCCCCTCTCCCCCTCCCCCCCCCCAATCGCGCTTGTTGTGTTTTTAAATCCATTTTTACCCCACCGTGTGTTTTTGTTTTGCTGAGTCTTTGAGACAGAATCTCACTGTAACCCAATCAGACCTCATACTCATAGCAATCCTCCTGCCTCAGCCTCCCAAGTGCTGGGATTACAATGAGGTAAAGTAAGAAAAGACACCTCTGGGCACAAAGAAACCCTTAAGATCTGCTTCTTTGTTGAGTCAAGGTCTTAAACTGTAGCCCAGAATATGCTTGAACTGGCAACAATCCTCCTGCTTCAGCCTCTCCGATGTTAGGTTACAGGCATGAGCCCCCATGCCGGCTTTCTCCCTCGCCTTGAAACTCGGTGTTCATTTTGAATTCAATCTTTGATAATTTCATACATACATTGAATGTGTTCTGATCAAACCCTGCCCCCTCACCTCCCCGGCCTTTCTTCGTCTGCTCTTTATTTGCTAATGATCCACTGAGTGTAATTGGGATTCCTTGAATCTGCACAGCTGTCTTTCCAGCGTCTACACCGCTGAAGGAATCTTTCCAGTGTCTACACCACTGAAGGAAAAGGCCCTGCTCCCTAGCAGCCGCCCACAGCCAGTGACTCCTCCTGTGCTCCGAGACTTTGCCCTGGTCACTGAAACTTTGTCTTTTTCACTCTCATTAACTATTCTGATCATCTGACTTAGCTGTTGGCTGACTTTAGACTTGCCGGGTGTTTGTTTTAATTACATTTATTTATTTATTTGTGTGTGTGTGTGTGGCATGTTGCATGTGTGGAGGTCAGAGGACATCTTGCTGGAATCCGGTTCTCTCCTTCCACCGTGTGGGTCCCTGGGATCAGACTCAAGTTGTCAGGGGACTCAGGTGACAGGCTGGATGGCAGACTCCTTCCTTCACTATGCCATCTCTCTGGCTCATGGGTTTTCCATACCTGTGGGGCCTCGCGGAGGTTTTATTTATTTCTCTTGCTGAGCACCTTAATACTGTTTCTGCTGGGTCCGTTTTAGGATTTCACTCTTTACCAGAGTCTCTATTTGGTGAGGTGCTTCTCTTTGATTCTGTCTCCTCGCTCTGTGTCTCTCCGTGTCTCTGTATGTCTCTCTGTCTCTGTCTTGTCTCTGTCTCTGTCTTGCCATCTTTCTCTCATCTTTAAGCCCCAGATGACTTAAACTCACTCTATAGACCAGGCTGGCCTCAAACTCATAGAGATCCACTTGTTTCTGCCTCCCAAATGCTGGTATCAAAGGTGTCCACCACCATGGCTTGCTCTTTTGTCTTTTGAGACAGAGTTTCATTACATGGTCCAGAATGGTCTTGAATTTTACCATATAGCTTGGTTGGACTTGAACTTGTGATCACTACAATGAGAAACTACTACAAGAAACTACATAGTAAGGTCGAAGCTGACTTGGGTTACACAAGGCCTGTTAAATTTCTTCACGTACTGCTAACCAATAGGAATATAAGTTACTATGAGTCAGATATTACACTTTATTTAGAGTGTATGTATGTGTGTGTGTGTGTGTGCATATGCTTTTAAATTATGAGGACCAGTGAGATGAGGTGCTTGCTGATATGATAACTTGAGCATGATACTTGGGACCTACAGGCTAGAAAAAGAGAACCTCCTCTTGCAAGTTGTCCTCTGACTTCACACGTGTGCGGTACATGCCCACATACATGCACATACATATATACACACATAGATAAATAAATTAATTAAAACACTCAAACTGAAATAAAATATGTGCTGGTCGAGGGCTCAGTGGGTGGGGGAAGGCACCTGCTACCGAAGCATGGTGACCTGAGGTCAAATCCCTGTTATTCACATAAAAAGCTGAGTATGGTCTCATGTAACCACAGTGTTTCTGGAGCAGAGACAGGAGGATGGCTAGGACTTGCTGGCCTCTAGACGGTCTCCAGGTTTAGGGAGAGTCTCTGTCTCAAAGGAGTAAAGCAGAGACTGACAGAGCAGGACACAGGACGCTTCTCTCAAGCCTCTGTCCATGCATGCATGCTCACACACACCACACACATGTGCACACACATGTGCGTACACACACATATAAAACAAAGGCATTGCAGTATTCTTAGTGGAAGAAGACGCTAAGGAAAAACAAATGTTTGCTTGATATTCACTTCATTTATCCCCAAAACGTTAAGCAACTGGAATAAGACAGCAATGCTGTGTGAAATTTGTTTCAATTTGTTTTGTTTTGTTGTGGGGGTGGGGCATCTTCAGAGATAGGGTTTTATATTCAGCCCAGGTTGACCCAAAAAGATCCTTCCTGCCTCTGCCTCTAGTGTACCTGCCTCTAGTGTACCTGGATTCAGGATGTGTGCCACCATTTCCAGTTTTGGCTTACATTTCATAAAGCCTAAACACAGATTAAGTATTTCTAATGCCAGTGTAGTTTTTTTTAACAGAGACAAACCATGAACTAGGTGCCAAACTCTGAAGATTAGGAACATATGTATACCACAAAGCAAAACCACTTGTTTCTAATTGTTTACTTCTCTTTTTTTTTTTTTTTTCATATCCTGTTTGACAGGGTCTCACCATGTTTCTCTGGCTGGCCTGGAACTTGCTCTTGTAGACCAGGCTGGCCTTGAACTCATGGAGGTACGTGTCCAGAACGGTGGGATTAAAAGTTATGCTATAATTTCAAGTTCATTTCTGATTCTGTATGCTGGATACATGCAAGAATAATAAGTGGCTAGAATAGATTATATATACTAAATCAATTTTACTCTAATCCTTTTTAAAAAATACTGGATGGAGATTGAATGTAGGACCCTATTGCATGCTGGGCAAGCAGTGTGTCTATCAGCGTTAACCTTAGTCTTTCTTTTTACATACTAATGTGCATGTTGAATGTTTGTTTTTATTTATGGCTTAATCTTATTTATTTTTCTGTTTATGATTACTGCAAGGGGTGTGTGTGTGTGTGTGGTGTGGCATGCATGTCGTGGTCAGAGGACAACTTTTGGGAGTTGGTTCTCTCCTTCCCGCATGGGTTCCAGGGATGGACTCTGTCCCCAGGTTTACTTTTTACTCACTGAGCCTCTTCATCATTCCTAAAAGTTTAAAATTGTACGTAATGGCTTATGCCTGCAAGTCCAGTACATCAGAGGCTGAAGCAGAAGGATTCCTGTAAGTTGACGTCCATGTTGGGACTCCATAATAATAGCAGGCCAGCCTGGGGTAATGTGTGTGTGCATGTGTGTGTGTGTGTGTGTGTGCATGTGTGTGTGTGCATGTGTGTGTGTGTGTGCATGTGTGTGTGTGTGTGTGTATGTGTGTGTGTGTGTGCATGTGTGTGTGTGCATGTGTGTGTGTGTGTGTGTGTGTGTGTGTGTGTGTGGTGTGCCATGCCATACATGCCAGGCCAGAGGACAACTTTCAGGAGGTGGTTCCTTCCCTCTACTATATGGGTTCCAGGGATTGAACGCAGAGCGTCAGTCTTGGTAGCAAGTACTTTTATCCATTGAACCATCTCTGCAGCTCAAATTTTAATTATAAATGCTATTATAACTGAAGTTGTAAATTATATGAGCAAAACTTTAAATGTATAATTAATACTTTTGTGGTATTAGAATTGAAATGTGGACCTTGTACATGATAGACAAATGCTCTACCACTGAGCCACGCCCCCAGCCCCTCCCTGGGGGATTCTAGGCAGGGGCTCTACCACTGAGCCACGCCCCCAGCCCCTCCCTGGGGGATTCTAGGTAGGGGCTCTACCACTGAGCCACGCCCCCAGCCCCTCCCTGGGGAATTCTAGGCAGGGGCTCTACCACTGAACTATATTTCTGGCTGCAGTCAATTAATCCTTTTGTCACATTTTGTGTCAAATTACTTTCATAGTAAAAAATTAAAAAATCGGGCTGGAGAGATGGCTCAGTGGTTAAGAGCACTGGCTGCTCTTCCAGAGGTCCTGCCTTCAATTCCCAGCAACCACACGGTGGCTCACAACCATCTGTAATGGAATCTAATGTTCTCTTCTAGTGTGTCTGAAGACAGCTACAGTGTACTCATAAGAATAAAATAAATCTTTAAAAAAAATAAAAATCAATTTGTTGCCTAAAAATTTAACCATTAATTATATGAGTAAGTAGACAATGAATTCATCTCTTATATCTGTCAAAGAAATGTTTAGCCTAATCTGAAAAAAAAAAAATAGTGTAAGCCACAAGGGAAATCAAACCATGGCTCTAATGAGTCCCTGTCCTTTGCCGATGCGTCTGGATGAGTTGTAGAGTGTTACAGAGAGTTCTGGAGCTGTTCACTGCCACTCAGGATTTTTCTTGCATTAAGAGAGAATTGCTAGATATTTGATGATCAAAGACACAAAATGTCTTGGGATTTAGGTTTCTCACCAAGACCACACAACAGATGAAGATATTAAACTTTTAGCACCCCAAGGAAAAGAAAGGTTGACTTAGATCTTAGCGATGCAGGCTTAACATTTAATATTGAAATTGAATATTTTTCTTAATACAACAAACATTGTTTTGCACATTTTTTCTGAGATGAATCAGTCTACGCGAGGTTTTAATCATACCCAGGCGCGCTCTCTAAGCCGGTTACAGAGCTTAAAAGAAAAATCCAAAGAATCCTTTGTTGATCTTGATTAATCTAAGATTACGTTTTAATTGATGTGATGGTCCTTTAAATTCAAGATTGGTGAATTGACACAAGAATGAATGATGTCAGCTCACTTGGCTGGCAGCAATTTTAGACTGATTATTTCAAGATCAAATCAATTCGTCTACAACAGATGTTTCGGTGGGCCAGGGAGACAGCTCTGCTGCTCAGTAAGGGACTTGTGGCCAAGCTTGACTGATGATCTGAGTTCGATTCCCCATGTCTGCTGTGGTGGAAGAAGATAACCAGCTCTTAAAAGTTGGCCTCAGACCCCTACACAGGCACACATACCCACCGACCCCAAAATATCATGTAATGCTGAAAAATTAATTGACTTTTTTGGATACTTTTGGTCTCAAATTCTATGGACAAGCTTGTGGTGACTTAATTGAAGATTTTTTTCCCTCGAGTAAAATATTTTTTCATCTTTTCTTTATAACCTTCTAACACAATTCCAATAACTAAAGTTATTAATTTTTATTGACCTCAAAATAAATTTTCTATAAAAAGTATGAAGCTGAGGAGATGTCTTGCTATTTCTTGTCTTGCAAAGGACCCAGGTTCAGTTCCCAGTACTGACATGATGGCTCATGGTCAATTTTAACTCCAATTCCTGAGGATCTGATCTTTTCTTCTGACATCCACAGACACCAGGGATATACTAGGTGCACAGGCATACATGCAAGAAAAACACTTATAGATGTGTTGGCTCATACCTATAATCCTAGCACTTGGGAGTCAGATGTAGGTGGATTTCTGGAAATTAGAAGCCAGCCTTGGCTTCAGAGTGTAGTGCTGTCTCAACAAAATAAATTTCCATGTCAAAAGGTTGAGGCTGGGTGTGGGATGAACATGTTTAATTTCAGCACTAGGGAGGCAGAGGCCATCCAATCTCTGTGAGTTCAAGGCCAGCTTGGTCTACAAAATGCCTTTTTGAACAGCCATAACTACACCATGAGACTCTGTCTCAAAACAAAAACAAATAAGCAACAAACGTAGAAGTTCATGTCCTCCTACAAGTTGTTTTTATTGTTTTGAATATTAGATTTTTATTCTATTCTTGTGTATGTGCACACACACATGAATGCAGTGCTAGTAGAGGCCAGAAGAGGGCGCTGGATTGCCTGAAGCAGAAGCTCTGAGGAACTGTGGGTGCTCAGAGCCAAACTTATGCTCATGTCTGTTACAAGAGCAGCAAGTGCTCTTAACCCATGAGCACAAAACTGTTTAGAAAATTTTATATATATATATATATATATATATATATACACACACACACACACACACACATATATATATAATTTCTGCTGAATAAATTTTTCATTTCTATTTTCACTACTGAGAAAAACTTTTAACTCAATTTATTATATATTTCCCCAAAATGCCTTTTTATATTACCTGGCTTGTTTTATTTATTTATTTATCAAATAAATAAATATTTATGTTGGATGCATCGTGGAATTTGAAAGGTATCTCCTCCCAGTCTGTGGCACCAGATCCTGTATCTTTACTTGGACCTGTGACCATGGAATCTTCTTGTTATTGTTTTTTGTTTGTTTGTTTTATTTTTGTTTGATGTATACAGGTATTTTGCCCTCATATATACCAGAGTATGTCTACATGCATACAGTGTCCTCACAGGCCAGAAGACGGCATCAAATCCCCTCTAACTACAGTTACAGAGGATTGTGCACTGCCATGCTGGTGCTGGCAATTGAACCTGGGTCCTCTGGAAAAGCAGTCAGTGCTCTTAACTGCTGAGCCATCTTTCCAAGATTCTCTTGTTCAACATTTCAAAATTTGGGACAGGGATATAACTCAGTTGGTAGAGTGCTTACCTAGATGCATATAGTCCTGGCTTCCATCCCCAGCACCTCATAAACCAGGATGGCGGGGCATGCCTGTCATCCCAACTCTTAGGAGATGGAGGCAGGAGGATCAGGAGTTCAAGGTCTTCCTCAGCTATGTAGTGAGGTTGAGGACAGTTTCAACTACAGAGGACCTCTTCTCAAAATAAAGAAAGAATTGGGCCTGGAGAAGATGGCTCAGAGGCTAAGAGCACTGGCTACCCCTCCAGAGCATCCGGGTTCAATTCCCAGTGCCCAGCTCACAATGGCAGCTCCCAACCATCTGTAACTCCAGTTCCAAGGGATCCAACACCCTCACACAGACAAGCATGCCAGCAAAATATCAACTGCACATAAAATTAAATAAACTATCTTTTTAAAAAGCCAGGCAGTGGTGGTACACGCCTTTAATCCCAACATTCAGGAGGCAGAGACAGGAGAATCTCCGTGAGTCTACAGAGTGTGTTCCAGGACAGCCAGGGCTATACAGAGAAACTCTGTCTTGTAAACCAAAAGGAAAGAAAGAGCAATCAAACACATTTTCTGTACTGTGGCTGTTTGATGGACTATTCATGGTGGTGTTGAGTGCTTTCATGATCCTTGCTGCTTTTTCTGACCACATGTTCTACAGTGAAATTCTCAACCCAACACTGATGTTTGTTCTGTTTCTATTTAAGTTCTGACCATTTTGTCTTTATGAATTTGAGGTTTTTTGCTTTTAGTTAGATTTATATTTAAATCTATGCTGAAAGGCCACGAAGATGATACAGCAGTCAAGTGACATGATCTGAGTTCAATCCCCACACTGTATATAAAAGAGAGAATCAACTCCACAAAATTGTCCTCTGATGGCCATGCATGTGCCATGACATACATGCATGCATCCACCACACATGTTATAACCATTCACCCAATAATAATAAATAAAAGTGCCATGTTGTTGTTTTTATTTTATATTATATTTTAATTCATTTTCAAAGGCTTATTTTTATTTTTATATGTATGAGTGTGTGTGTGTGAGAGTGTGTGTGAGTGTGTGAGAGTGTGTGTGTGAGTGTGAGTGTATGAGTGTGTGTGTGTGTGTGTGTAAGTGTGTGTGTGTGTGTGAGTGTATGAGTGTGTGTGTGTGTGAGAGTGTGTGTGAGTGTGTGAGAGTGTGTGTGTGAGTGTGAGTGTATGAGTGTGTGTGTGTGTGTATGTGTGTGTGTGTGTGTGTGTACTTGCTATAGTGTGAAAGTGGAGGTCAGAGGATGACCTGCAGGAATCAGTTCTCTTTTTCTACCATGGGGGTTGTGGAGATTGAACTCAAGTCATCAGGCTTGGTGCCAAGCACTTTTATCCACAGAGTCATTTTGCCAGTCTCTCTATGTTGGGTTTTTAATCATCACATAACATCCCTCTTTATCCAAATTACAATTTCTTTATTTGATACGGCTTTTTTTTTCTGACAGTAGCACTACTAAGTCTTCTTTGTTTTAATTAATGTTCACATGACATACCTTTTTTAGTTCTTGAGTTATTTTAATTACTTCAAGTGTGTAGCCATGCCCTTAAAAGAAAAACTTGTCTAGCAGTCTTTGCCTTTTAAGTTGGTGTGGTTAGACCATTTACATTTGTTGCAATTGACAGGCTTAGTTTGAGTTTATTATTTCACACATTGTTTTCTGTTTGCATCATGGTTTTTTCCTTTTTTTTATTCTTTAAGAATTTTTTTGTTACATTTTAGTGTGTGTGTGTGTGCATGGATGAAACTTTGTCTGCTCCAAGTGTTTATTAAAACATATGCATGTGCTTTCTGGAAAAGCAATTATGTTCACTAATTATGGATATATTATATATGTGTGTATACATGTACAAAAAGTACATATTTATACATGTATACCCTTGTCTTAGTTAGGGTTTTACTGCTGTGAGCAGACACCATGACCAAGGCAAGTCTTATAAAAACAACATTTAATTGGGGCTGGCTTACAGGTTCAGAGGTTCAGTCCATTATCATCAAGGTGGGAGCATGGCAGTATCCAGGCAGGCATGGAACAGGAGGAGCTGAGAGTTCTACATCTTCATCCAAAGGCTGCTAGTAGAAGACTGACTTCCAGGCAACTAGGGTGAGGATCTTAAGCCCACTCCCACAGTGACACACCTATTCCAACCAGGTCACACCTATTCCAACAAGGCCACACCTCCAGATGGTGCCACTCCCTGGTCCAAGAATATACAAACCATCACAACACTATATACTAAGTATAAGTATATATACATTATTACACACTATATTACACTGGATTTTCACATTTAGTCTAGATTTACTATTTTATCAGTTCTAGTCACTGGTAGGAAACACTCATTGCCATCCAAGTCCTTCCCCTCCCAAGTTCGTTCATTCATTTTTCCTTCCTTCCTCCCTTCTTCCCTCCCTCCCTCCTTCTCTCCCTCCCTCTCTCTCTTTCTTTCATTTTTTTGAGACCATGATTTTTTCTATGCCATACTTCTAACATGGGTTTTATCTAACACATTAACAACTTCCTCAGAATCTAAAGTAGTTCTAAAATAAATCTTAGTTTGCTAACTATTAGATGGTGTTAAAATTTTTGCTTTCAACACTCATACCTATTTAGATTAGGGGTGTGTGTGTGTGTATGTGTGTGTGTGTGTGTGTTGGGGGACTGCATGTGTGCTCCACACCTGTGTGGAGGTCAGAGGACAATTTTTTGCAACTAGGATCTCTCCTTCCACCTTATTTTTGAGGCATAATCTCTCTTGTTATTTCATAGGCAAGCTTGCAAACCATTCTCCCGAGTTTGTCTCCTGCCCTTCTGTAGGGCTGCTGGGGCTGGGGTTGCAGATGCAGGCACTGCCTCTGGCTTTTCTACTTGGTTTTCAGAGATGAAACTAGGGTCATCAGAGTTTCTGGGCAAATGCTTTTATCCGCCGGCCCATCTCTCCAGCCCTTTGGTGTCATATATATTTTAACAAACCCAAGAGGAAAATCAGATCGGATCTCCTATTTATCCACTTACTGATTATGCTAGTTTTGCTGGTTTATTCTTAAGGTTTCTGGTATTGTTGTGTGCAAAAATCTTCTCTTTTACTTCTTTTACTGCAGTTCTGTTGCCAATGATATCCTTGATTTTCTTTAATCTCAGAATTTCTTTATTTCACATTCATTCCTGAAAGATATTTTCATTAGATGTAGAATTGTGGATTAACAATTCTCTTTCTTTCTTCCTTCCTTCCTTCCTTCCTTCCTTCCTTCCTTCCTTCCTTCCTTCCTTTCGTTCTTTCTATTTGCAGTGCTGGGAATTGAAACTAGGGTCTCATGCATGCTACACAATTGCCTTACCACTGAACTATGCCCTCAGCTCGTGAACTGATGGAGACATGTCATGTTACCTCTGACACTCATGGCTTCAGATGATACATACTAGTTATTTGACTTGTAATTTTTCTCTGGCTGCTTCAGGACATTTCCTCTGACTTTAGCCTGATTATGACCTGTCAGTACCAACACCTATAGGTTCCCCACTAACCTCGAACTCAGCAGCATGGTGAGCTCACTGGCACGTGACACTCAATAAATACATGTAATAAAACCAATCAATCAATCAATTAGTTTATTTGTTTATTGATAGTGTATCTCTGGCTAGCCTGGAACTCACTATATAAACCAGGCTTGCCTCTGCCTTCCGAGTGTTGTGTGACACTACTCTTAGGAAGATGTAAACCGATTTCTACTTTAGTCTAGACATGAAACCAACAACAGACTCAAATAAGGATACCACCAAAGTCCACCTTGGTGAAACAATGGGTTTTGTTGGAGTTACTTACAGGAAAATGGATGAGGCGCTACTTAAAGAAACAAAATAGAACTCAAAGACAACGGTATCACCAATGCCTACTCTATCATGCACTACAGCTCACAAAAGCTGGAAGTCTGGGGCACACTGCACAGCCAACTCTGCTAACCTGAGTCTCTTCCAGGCATCTCAACTTGCCTGAGAGCATCTCTCAACAGTTCTTATAGATTATATATATGAACAGAGAGGAAGGAGACTAGAGAATCTGGTCAGTTTCAGGGACTTCCTGAAGCTATTTGAGTTGTCTTTTTTTTTTTTTTTTTTTTTTTTTTTTTGGTTTTTCGAGACAGGGTTTCTCTGATAGCCCTGGCTGTCCTGGAACTCACTTTGTAGACCAGGCTGGCCTCGAACTCAGAAATCCACCTGCCTCTGCCTCCCGAGTGCTGGGATTAAAGGCGTGTGCCACCACGCCCGGCTTGAGTTGTCTTAAGAAGCTTTTCTATATGGCAGAAGGTTTCACTTCCCCTTAGAATACCATGTTGTCTCACATCCATGTAAACATTCTGTGTCTTAATGAGCTTCCCACCAAAATGGACGGTTTTAATCTTGGAAGAAAGTATTCTGTAACACCCAGCACTGAGATGGAAGGCATGTGCTACCACACCCCACATAGCAGATTTTTTTTTCTTTAAAGATTTAGATTCCCTGGAGTTTGCTGAAACTGACTTTGTGGGCCAAAATATAGTTATGTTTCCATGGTGAAATTTCCATTTTTCATTTACACATGAACTACTGTTATTAGGTGTGTGGCTTCATAGATGTTCGCCAGGCCGCTTGACAGTACTGTTCAAATGTTTTATTCATTACTGATGGCCTGTCTCCATCCTACCAATTGCTGAGATTTCCGATGACAGTTGTTGACACAGCTGTTTTTATTAAGAATTTTTTTTCTCCATCTGTTTTCAATCTCTCTTCTTAGGAACATAAACATTTAAGATTGTTTGAGCCTTTGACGAACTGACCCCCATGTTATTATGACCTGAACTTTCTCATCTCTGGCACCGTTCTTTAGCCTGAAATATAATTAGATAATTACTAATCTAATCACTCTAACTTTGCTTTGACTAGTGTTAATGTGATGTACTCTATTATTTTACTTTTAAAAATGTTCAATTATGATTATGTTGTATGTGTGCATATATGTGCATTCGCATATTCCTTGGCACATGTGTTGAGATCAGAGTTCAAACTGCAGGATTTTGTGTTCTCTTTCCACCATGTAGGTCTTGGGGATCAAACTCAGGTCATCAGTGCTTTTACCTGCTGAGCCATCTCGCCAGCCTTTGTCATTCACTTTTAACTTATTTGTGTCATCACATAAATTATTGGTTTCTTGTAGGCAGCGTATCTGGGGCTCATTCTCTTATCCATCTGATAATCTCTGCCTTTTATGGGACATTTTGCGGAGCACATGAGAACTTTTTCTGTAAGGGTAAAAGGAAAACACTTTACAGTTTATGGGCCACATCTGGTCTACACTGATTTCTCTGCTTTTTTTCCTTTTATTTTTAAGCACTAACACATGTGCATGCCATTATTCACTGAATGGCCACCTGAGGATACACTGTGGGCCTTGGTTGGTCTCTAGACTATAATTTGCTAATTTCTTATAAAAACTACTTATGTTTTATGTAATTACTGCTATGCTAGGGATTGAATCTTCCATCTGAATATTTGACTCTTTGATATCTTGTTTCTTTTCATTTTTTTAACCTTCTTTTCAGTTAATTAAAATGCTTATGGTCTGCTTTATCTCATTCATTAGTTTGTTAGTGTTTTGTAGTGATATCCTCTAAGTAGAAATGTTGCCATATTTGTGGCCTCATCAAGACTCAGGAAGTAAACAACTCACAAGTCTCTAAAGGTTTCTAAGGCTTACAGGATTCAGGTTCCTCTCCCTCTCCCAATCCTTGCTGTTATATAAACAGTACAAATTGCTGGGAGGAACAGATAGGGCGGGGGGGGGGAGAGAGAGAGAGAGAGAGAGAGAGAGAGAGAGAGAGAGAGAGAGAGAGAGAGAGAGACCCTGCATAGAGTTGAGTTCAGGGCTCCAGCTTTCATATATGGTCCCCTATTCTGCATGCACTTTTAGTGACACCGCTGTCATTGAGTCATTCCTGCCTTGTGAGTAACCCTAATAAACTCACTGGTTTGTCAAGTTGGATGTTGATGGTGTCGTTACTTTGGCTCCCTATTTGAAGTGAAGAGAGATTTGTTCATATCTCCCTCAGAAAAGTCACCCAACACTTAGGTGCATCTTGGGCTTTTGTTTATGTTTGGTGATCAATTTAGGGCTGATAGCATGCACCTTTAACACTAATCTACTTTCAAGTAACATCCTATTTTCCTATATTGTGTAAAGTCATGTGGTATATTTCTCTCCATCCAGCCTTTGATCTCTTTTTGTCAAATGCATTGTTTTTACACGTTAGGAAGCCCCAGCAAATTACCATTATTTGGATATTGATTGGTGATTTATCTTTTGTGAAGATATGGAAAAGTAGCTCAGTCAGCAAAGTGCCTGCTGCACACCTGGGCAGATGTGAGTTCAATCCCAAGAAGGGCAGATGTGAGTTCAATCCCAAGAACTCACGTAAGAAGCTGGGTATGGTGGCATGTGTCTGTAATTCCAGCAGCCAGGCAGAGGCCCGGAGAAAGAATATAAAGCTAATTATATTTCTAGTTTTGAACTGTGTTCTGGATTTTTTAGTTTTATTTTTGGTGTGTGTGTGTGTGTGTGTGTGCGCACACGCGCACGCGCGTGCCCGCACACACATGAGTATGCGAGTGTGTGGGTGTGGGTGAATAAGAGCATAAAAATGTATTTGATAATGAAAAGTGTTAAATCCTGTGTGAAGCGCCAACAGCTTTAGAGAGGTTCGTCTTGGAGTTTCCATTTTAGGTGAGTTTTGTTGCTGTTTCCTTATTTAAAAAAAAAAAAATTCACTTGCTGCACAAACCTGGTGACCCAAGTTTGAACTCTGGAACATGAGCAAAAGGTAGAAGGAAAGAACCAACTCCACAGATCTGACCTTTAACCTCCGCATGTGGACCACAGTGTGCACCCCCAATAGTAAATAAATAAAATAAATCAATAATTCAAAACAAGAAAAGTATGTATAAAGGTCAGTATAGAAGATTTTCCTGTGTGTGCATGTACATGCATGTGTGTGCATGTGTGTGCATGTATATGCATGTGTGTGTATGTGCATGTCTGCATGTGCATGCCTGCAGGTCTCTGTGTTGTCCAGAATCAATGTTGGGTGCTGGTTTTCAGGCACTCTCCACCACAGCCATCTTGAGAGACGGGGTCTCTCGCTGGCATCTCAGGCTTGCTGTTTTTTCCAGTGTGGCTGTCCCAGGGACAGCTTGTAGGAACTGGTCCCCTCCTTCCACCCTGTGGGTCCTGGGGATCGAACTCAGGTCTTCAGGCTTAGTAACAAGTGCCTTTACCAGCTGGGCCATCATGCTGCTGCTACACTTATCTTTAAAATATATTTTCTTAGTATCTCTATTGGGTTGTTCATAGCTCTAAACCTACTCTTCATTTTTATATATTTATCTTCTATTCTATAATTTTACTGACATCATTACTTAGTTCTAATGGTTCTGTGTGTGTGTGTGTGTATGTGTGTATGAGCTTTAAGATTTTCTAAATATGAGGTCATATCATGTGTTCATAGAGTTGTATTTCATCGTTTCCAATCTGGATACCTCTATTTATTTATCTTGCCTAATTGCCCTAGATAGAATATCTAATAGAATATGGAATGTAAGCGGTAAGACACAGACATCCTGTCTTGTCTTGGTCTTTGGGGAAGATTTTTCCATCTCTCACTATTACGTATGAAGTTAACTGTGGCTTTTGGTTGTTGGTTTTTAAATAAA
This sequence comes from Mus caroli, assembly GCF_978045245.1. NCBI lineage: Eukaryota > Metazoa > Chordata > Mammalia > Rodentia > Muridae > Mus > Mus caroli. The sequence continues at coordinate 139,022,018 of NW_028227259.1, read as the reverse complement.
TCTACCATATAATCCAGTTATCCTGCTTCTGATTTATATATCCAAAGGAAATAAAAGCAGCACACCAAAGCCATCACTGACTGCCCATGTTTATTATGGCACTATTCATAACAGAAAATAGCCTAGATATGAAATGAATCCAGGTACCCATCCATGGATGGATGGATAAAGAGAATATGATATATATTCACAGCAGACTATTTATTATTCAGCCATGGAAACGAATGAGCCAGGCCTGTTGGGGCAGGATTCTGAGTCTAGTCTCGTGAGAGGTTGAAGCAAGAGGATTTCCAGTTTAAGATCTGTCTGGGCCAAAGAGTGAATTCAAAGCCAATCTGAGCAGCCTAGTAAGAAAGACCTTTCTCAAAAGGAAGGCTGGAAATAGGCCTGGGGCTAGGGCTCAGAAGCACACCTGCCGAGAATCCCCTAATGAGGGGCTGGGGGCGTGGCTCAGTGGTAGAGCCCCTGCCTAGAATCCCCTAATGAGGGGCTGGGGGCGTGGCTCAGTTGTAGAGCCCCTGCCTAGAATCCCCTAATGAGGGGCTGGGGGCGTGGCTCAGTGGTAGAGCCCCTGCCTAGAATCCCCCAGTGAGGAGCTGGGGGCGTGGCTCAGTGGTAGAGCCCCTGCCTAGAATCCCCCAGAAAGGGGCTGGGGGCGTGGCTCAGTGGTAGAGCCCCTGCCTAGAATACCCCAGTGAGAGGCTGGGGGCGTGGCTCAGTGGTAGAGCCCCTGCCTAGAATCCCCCAGGGAGAGGCTGGGGGCGTGGCTCAGTGGTAGAGCCCCTGCCTAGAATCCCCCAGTGAGGGGCTGGGGGCGTGGCTCAGTGGTAGAGCCCCTGCCTAGAATCCCCCAGTGATGGGCTGGGGGCGTGGTTTGGAGCCTGCACAGAATCCCTGGTCCTCCTACTGGGTTGCTTCCTCCAGCCTTGATAGGTGGGTTGTGTCTAGTCTTACTGTAACTTGTTATGCCATGTTTGGTTGATATTCCTGGGAGGCCTGCTCTTTTCTGAAGGGAAACAGAGGAGAAGTGGATCTGGGGGCAAGGAGAGATGGGGGGATGGGAGGAGCAGAGGAAGGGATACTCTGACTAGAATATAATGTGTGAGGAGAAGAATAAACATCTTAAAAAAGAATATAATAAAAAATTCCATTAACTGGGGTGGCACAGGGGTAGGGGAGAAGGTTCATTCATTACGAGTGTAGATTCCCTTGATTTCAACATCTCCCATCAAGCCCTGGTGTTGCTGTTTTAGGCACTAAGGTTCTAGAATATGAACTGTTTTTCTTTTTTTTTTAATTTTTGGTTGTGAGATTAATTTTTTTAAGATTTATTTATTTTATTTATATCAGTATGTTGTAGCTGTCTTCAGACACACACCAGAAGAGGGCATTGGATCCCATTACAGATGGTTGTGAGCCACCATGTGGTTGCTGGGAATTGAACTCAGGACCTCTGGAAGAACAGTCAGTGCTCTTAACTGCTGAGCCATCTCTCCAGCCCCTAGAATATGAACTTTTAGGGGACACATTCTAGCCATACCATCTATACCCTAACCTCCAACATCTATGTTCTGTGTGTGTGTGTGTGTGTGTGTGTGTGTGTATGTGTGTGCGTACACGTGCATGCATGCCCGTGTGCATGTGTTCATTCCTGTAAAGGGGGGGTTCAAGTGAATGTGCAAACATGCCCATATGTGTTAAGGTTAAAGGTCAACTCCAGGCATCAGTCCTCAGGACTTTGTCCATCTTGTTTCCAGAGGGAGAGTCTATCACTGGACTAGAATTGGCCAAGTAGGTGAACTTGGCCAGCCAGTTGGCCTAGGCCTGGGTTGGCTCTAGGAATCCACCTGTCCCCATCTGCCCAGCATTTCGGTGATAAGTGTGTGCCTTCACTCTTGGCTTTTTTACATGGGTTTGAGGAATGGAACTCAGGTCTTCATGCTTGCAAAGCAAGCGTGTTACTGACTGAACTGTCTCCCCAGTTTCACATGTCCTCTCCCTTGTACAATACAAAATATATTCGTTTTTATCCCCAGTGTCCCATAAGTCTTAACTTGTTCCAGTATCAACTAGAAAGTTCAAAGTCCAAAGTCTCATCTGAATCAGATATGGATGGGGCTCAAGGCATGATTCATCCCCAGACTAACGCCTTTCCAGTTAATCCCGAGAAATCAAAACAAGCTATGTTCTTCCAAAATGCAGTGATAGGGCAAAGATATTCCTACTCTGAAAGGGAGAGATGGGTGAGAATACAGATCTGGAGTGTGGTCATGTGCACCTGTAATCTCGGCACTCAGGAGGTAGAGACAGGAGAATTGAGAGGTCAAGGTTATCCTTATCAATGCAGTAAGTTCAAGGCCAGCCTGGGCTATATGAGACCTTCTCTCGAAATACAAATCACAAACAGGTTACCATGGTGCACTTGGAAATCCAGCATTCCAGAGGCTGAGGCAAGAGGATTTGGTAATTCAAGGCCAGCTTGGGCTACAAAGCAAGGTTTTGTCTCATTTGTTAAAGTGTCTGCCAACAAGCCTGAGACCCGAGCTTGGTCCCAGCACCCATATAAAAGCTCGTTGCAGTGGTGCGTGTCTGAAACTCCAGTGTTGGGGACAGGGAGACAGATGGATCCGTGGTGCTTGCCCACCTGCCTGCCAAGCTATATTGGTAAGCTCCAAGTTCAGTGACAGATTCTGTATCAAAAAGAAGGTGTCATGGGCCAGAAAGGTGGCTCAGGTAAAGATGCTTGCTGAGTGAATATGACAACCTGAATTCTCTTCTAGGATCCCACAGTGGAAGGAAAGAACCCCAAAGCCATCCTCTGACCATGTGTGGCATGGCATCATGTCTGTGCTCCCACATACCCTGCATGCACTCACACACATGCACCAACAATAGCAATAATGAGGAAAGATGCCTACCAGTCACCTGTGTTTACACGCACTTGCATGCACACACACACACACACATACACACACACATACACACACTTTGCTGATCCTCTCTTTGCCGAGAGAGGCACATATTCCCCCCCCCACACAAAGGCTCCATTGTGGAGATTTGTTTTACCAAAGACCCTGGTGGCCCTGCCCTTGTTCTGTGGGCCTCAATCCATATACCTCCAAGTACACGCCCACAGTGACACACTTCCTCCAACAAAGCCACACCTCCTAATAGTGCCATTTCCCACGGACCAAGCATTCAAACACATGAATCTATGCAGGCCACATCTATTCAAACCACCACATAGGTATGTGTCTCCATTTGTGTGAATGGATGCTCTGTGAAGTGGAAACGTAAGGGTTCTTTGGAAAGTCGGTTGTATTAGATGGTGTTTTGCTGGGGCAAACACGTGAGGGAACACTTTGCTGAAGCAGACACAGGTGAACGGATGTTCTGCTAAAGCAAGCACGTGAAAGGACACATGATGAAGGATTTTTTTTTTTTTTTTTTTTGCTAATGACATTCATGTATTGGGTCCACCTTACATTGAATAGTTGAGCTCCATTTGTGTGGACTCCATAGAAAGAAATGCACCAAAAAACTTCTGGTGGTGCTGTGGCTTCTTGCTGCTTCTGCAGACTCAGGCTGATTGGCAGCTGAATCAGGCTCACAGGCTGAGGAAAGACCCGTGAAGGACACGTGATGTTTGCAGGGAGTATAAATAGGACTCAACAGACAGTAATGGAGGCTGGGTTGGGCTTGCTTACAGAGCTAGCTGTGCAATGCTTGTTGGTCTCATGTCTTCGCTGATCTTCTCTTTGCCGAGAGAGGCACAGTCAAGGACTTCTGGTGTTCCTGCTGGTCCCTCCTGCTGACTCGTGCTGAGGCTGAGGCCTGGCTATCTCTGCTAGGTAGTGTCACCACTACTGATTTGTGTTTGCTATCCTGACTCTACAGAATTGGACTGCTGGTGTATCTGCGAAATGTTTTTAAGTGGATCAAGCTATTGACCTGTGAACTGAACTGCTAATTTCCTAACAATGCAGATGGAATTTGCTCCAAAGAACAATTTCTAAACAGGTCCACTTTCCCCATATCCTTTCTTTTCCTCTACCTGTGGTAGATGGTGGGCTAGAAAGAAGGTTGAAGCATTTAAGAACCATCATTAAAAGTAGGCTTTGAAAAAAATTAAAGTTACAGCTCTCTGTGTGTATGTGTTCCTGGAGTCTAAAAGATGTTGGATCTTCTAGAGCTGAAGTTACAAGGGATTGTGAGCTGTCCATCATGGGTATCAGGAGCCTTAGGTCCTCTGCAAGAGCAGGAAGTACTCTTAACCACATAGCCATCCCCTCATCCCTACTTCTCTCACAGTTTTAGAAAGTTCTTTGTACATTTGGTTATGTGTTTGTTGTGTGTTTGTTGAGTGTGAGCATTGACTATAGAAATTAAAGAGCAGTGTGTGTGGGTTTCCTTCCACCGTGAGGGTCCCGGGGATCTAATTCAGCTGCTCAGGCTTAGCCAGCAACCCCCTTTACCCACTAAGCTATCTCATTGGCTCCAAAAATCCTGTTTTGACACTGTCAGTGACTAGAAGTGATTCTCCTGTCTCCACCTTCCACCATAGTAGTGCCAGGATTACAGATTCCGGCTCCTGCACCTGGCTTTTTTAACAAGGATTTCAGGAAGTCAGGTTCAGGTCCCCAGGTTCAAATAGAGAATTCTGTGCCCTCTGATCCATTTTCCTGAACATTAAGCCATCTTCCTAGACCACTGAGCCATCTTCCAGGACCACTGAGCCATCTTCCTGGCTCAGCTATTTTAACTGAACAGACATCTAGGTTGACAGCTTTTCCCTAGTTCTTCAGAGACATCATTTTGTTGTCCCTGCCCCCAGCTTTCACTGTGAGTTGTCACAGGAATTCCAGGAATCAGTCCCAGGTACTCTGGAAGGACAGCCAGTGCTCCTAACCCCTGAGCCATCCCCAAACCCTGCAGCAAGTATTCCTAACCTCTGGGCTGCTGTCTTTCCAGCCTCTCTACATTATCTTCTGAGAAAGGGTTTCTCATTGTACCTACAGTCCACTGGTTGAGCTCACCTGGCTGGAGCAGACTTAGTGTACAAGGTACTGACATGGCGGGCCTGAACCTTCTTCACAGAGTCATCTACATCGTTATCTTTCCCTGGCCTCCCAGCCATGCACGCTGGGCTCTTAGTATCAGAGGGAGTTGAGCCACCTCTTATGGACCACAACCCCGGAAGACATTTCAGGTCTGCAGCTGCCCATAGAGCCTTTAATCCCAGCACTAGGGAGGCAGCGGCAGGCAGAGCTCTGTGAGTTCGAGGGTAGCCTAGTCTACAGAGTGAGTTCCACGACAGTCAGGTGTACACAGAGAAACCCTGTGTGGGAAAAAATTTAAAAAAAAAAATAAAGAGCAAATGATCAGAGCACCATTCTTTGTCTCTGCTTCCTGACACAGTGTGGCTACTCAGTGTGGCTACTCAGTGTGGCCACTCAGAGTGGTCACTCAGTGTGGCTACTCAGTGTGGCCACTCAGTGTGGCTACTCAGTGTGGCTACTCAGTGTAGTCACTCAGTGTGGCTACTCAGTGTGGCCACTCAGTGTGGCCACTCAGTGTGGCTACTCAGTGTGGCCACTCAGTGTGGCTACTCAGTGTGGCCACTCAGTGTGGTCACTCAGTGTGGCTACTCAGTGTGGCTACTCAGTGTGGCCACTCAGTGTGGCCACTCAGTGTGGCTACTCAGTGTGGCCACTCAGTGTGGCTACTCAGTGTGGCTACTCAGTGTGGCCACTCAGTGTGGTCACTCAGTGTGGCTACTCAGTGTGGCTACTCAGTGTGGCCACTCAGTGTGGTCACTCAGTGTGGTCACTCAGTGTGGCTACTCAGTGTGGCTACTCAGTGTGGTCACTCAGTGTGGCTACTCAGTGTGGCCACTCAGCGTGGCCACTCAGTGTGGCTACTCAGTGTGGTCACTCAGTGTGGCCACTCAGTGTGGCTACTCAGTGTGGTCACTCAGTGTGGCCACTCAGTGTGGCTACTCAGTGTGGCTACTCAGTGTGGCCACTCAGTGTGGCTACTCAGTGTGGCTACTCAGCCTCCCGCCGGCGCCAGGGTCTCCCCACCAGGAGGGATCACACCTTCAGACTGTGAGCCACAGCAGAGACTGCCTCTCTTAAGTGGCTTCCTCTCGGCTATTTGGTCCCAGTTTTTAAAACAAAACAAAACAAAACAAAACCCAAAATGTGGGGCGTTGGAAGGGGCGGGAGGGGGGTGGAATGTTCTAGAACCAGTGGGGAGATTACACAACTCTCCAAAACTCTTGGGTTACTCCACTTAGTGCATTGACTGTGCTGTGTATGACTCGTATCTCAATAAAGCTCTTATTTCAACAAAACTGTGAGTGTGAAGTTACGCAGGGGTTTGGGGTTGGCTGGGGGGAGGAATTCTGCTGTCTAATGGAAGGTGGGATGGGGCTCAACGGGGCCTGTGTCTCATAAAACTTATTTGCCAGTGGGACCAGCCCTGGAGACAAAAGGAGTGACAGGCCTCAACCCAGATCTCTGGACATATTGTCCCAGCATACCTTGCGCCCTCCGTTCTTCCGACTAACTATATAGCATGACCTCCATGGGATGGCAGATCAACTGAGCAACACTTTTTCATGCTGTCCTGTCCTGCCCTGCCTGGTGAGCGTGAGCCGTTCCGCCCGCGCCCCCCCCCCCCATCCCCAGGGCTTCTCTTGCTTCCAAGAAGGCGGCCTGGGAGGACCCAGATTGCACCAAGGGACAAGACGTTTGGTTCTCTGGAAAAGAGGGGTGGGAAATTGAACCTGACACCTGGCAAGGCCCACAGGCTGGGCAACACGCTGGGGAGGCTGGCCTATACTCCACACGAGGGTTGTCTAGGCCAGCGCCTCTCCTGGGGTCTTGGCAGAGGCCAGGGCAAGCCAGCACTGGTGGCAGATTGCCTGTGGGTAATGAAAAGGCTCAGAGATTGGTCATGGCGGCTCTGACAGTATTTCGTGTGCTGGTGTTCACACTAAGGGGGAGATGCGTAAGCTCATGCCAGAGGCTCTGTTACTCCTAGTGACAGCCGCAGAACACATGCTTGGACCCTTCTAGAACATTCTTGCTGCCATTGCCTCTACTCTCGGTACAAGCAAGACACTGAAGTACCCTGAGCTATGATGTCTCCATTAAATCCAACAGTCTCATACCCAGGCACAGCTTACAGTTGGTACCCATATGTCTTTCCATTTTCTTAGTTTTGTTTTCGGGCATCTTAGCCAGATCCTGTCCGTGATGACCTCTGTGGCTCTGGTCTGCTCTACATCCATGCAGAAGGGTTTCTGCTAACCCATGTGGCTGTGGTCACAGGCTGGCTTCCTTCCTGGAGTTAGAGGATCTGTCTCCAGGTTCTCCTGACTCCAAGTCTAGTCTCTCTGGGCTGACAACTCCTGTCAGATAGAGCACGCCCAGTGCCTCCCTCAGCTTATCTAATGCACAAGGTCCCCGGGCCATCTTCTTGCCCAGTGTTTGGCCTGCAGACAAATGCTCACCAGAAACACTGGCTGGGAAGAGGGGCTTCTAGAAAACAGGAAAAAAAAGTCTACACATTGTCAGGTGAGCCTACATGCTAAGAAAAGGAGCCTGGGTCAAGGGTTGCTCTAAGAGATTCTCCTCCCCTGTGACTGCTCTCACCGTTAGCATCAGCTTGGTCCCGTCTTCAGCAGCAGCAACAGCACTGCCACCAATATGACCGCCAGTGTCAGCACCAACCCCATCATGTATTCCATTCAAGTCTCTCTCAAAACCTTCACACCCACCCTCACCTCCATCTCCACACCCACCCTCACCTCCATCTCCACATTCACCCTCACCTCCATCTCCACATCACCCTCACCTCCATCTCCACACCACCCTCACCTCCATCTCCACATTCACCCTCACCTCCATCTCCACACCACCCTCACCTCCATCTCCACATTCACCCTCACCTCCATCTCCACACCACCCTCACCTCCATCTCCACATTCACCCTCACCTCCATCTCCACATCACCCTCACCTCCATCTCCACATTCACCCTCACCTCCATCTCCACACCACCCTCACCTCCATCTCCACATTCACCCTCACCTCCATCTCCACACCCACCCTCACCTCCATCTCCACATTCACCCTCACCTCCATCTCCACACCACCCTCACCTCCATCTCCACATTCACCCTCACCTCCATCTCCACATCACCCTCACCTCCATCTCCACATTCACCCTCACCTCCATCTCCACATCACCCTCACCTCCATCTCCACATTCACCCTCACCTCCATCTCCACACCCACCCTCACCTCCATCTCCACATTCACCCTCACCTCCATCTCCACATCACCCTCACCTCCATCTCCACATTCACCCTCACCTCCATCTCCACATCACCCTCACCTCCATCTCCACATTCACCCTCACCTCCATCTCCACACCACCCTCACCTCCATCTCCACATTCACCCTCACCTCCATCTCCACATCACCCTCACCTCCATCTCCACATTCACCCTCACCTCCATCTCCACATCACCCTCACCTCCATCTCCACATTCACCCTCACCTCCATCTCCACACCCACCCTCACCTCCATCTCCACATTCACCCTCACCTCCATCTCCACACCCACCCTCACCTCCATCTCCACACCACCCTCACCTCCATCTCCACACCCACCCTCACCTCCATCTCCACATTCACCCTCACCTCCATCTCCACACCACCCTCACCTCCATCTCCACACCAACCTCACCTCCATCTCCACATTCACCCTCACCTCCATCTCCACACCACCCTCACCTCCATCTCCACATTCACCCTCACCTCCATCTCCACATTCACCCTCACCTCCATCTCCACATCACCCTCACCTCCATCTCCACATTCACCCTCACCTCCATCTCTACACCCTCCCTCACCTCCATCTCCACACCACCCTCACCTCCATCTCCACACCACCCTCACCTCCATCTCCACACCACCCTCACCTCCATCTCCACACCACCCTCACCTCCATCTCCACACCACCCTCACCTCCATCTCTACACCACCCTCACCTCCATCTCCACACCCACCCTCACCTCCATCTCCACATTCACCCTCACCTCCATCTCCACACCACCCTCACCTCCATCTCCACACCACCCTCACCTCCATCTCCACACCACCCTCACCTCCATCTCCACACCCTCCCTCACCTCCATCTCCACATTCACCCTCACCTCCATCTCCACACCACCCTCACCTCCATCTCCACATTCACCCTCACCTCCATCTCCACATTCACCCTCACCTCCATCTCCACACCACCCTCACCTCCATCTCCACACCACCCTCACCTCCATCTCCACATTCACCCTCACCTCCATCTCCACACCACCCTCACCTCCATCTCCACATCACCCTCACCTCCATCTCCACATTCACCCTCACCTCCATCTCCACATTCACCCTCACCTCCATCTCCACATTCACCCTCACCTCCATCTCTACACCACCCTCACCTCCATCTCCACATTCACCCTCACCTCCATCTCCACATTCACCCTCACCTCCATCTCCACACCCACCCTCACCTCCATCTCCACATTCACCCTCACCTCCATCTCCACATCACCCTCACCTCCATCTCCACACCACCCTCACCTCCATCTCCACACCACCCTCACCTCCATCTCCACATTCACCCTCACCTCCATCTCCACACCCACCCTCACCTCCATCTCGAAACCCACCCTCACCTCCATCTTCACATTCACCCTCACCTCCATCTCTACACCACCCTCACCTCCATCTCCACATTCACCCTCACCTCCATCTCCACACCACCCTCACCTCCATCTCCACATTCACCCTCACCTCCATCTCCACATTCACCCTCACCTCCATCTCCACATTCACCCTCACCTCCATCTCCACATTCACCCTCACCTCCATCTCTACACCCTCCCTCACCTCCATCTCCACACCCTCTCTCACCTCCATCTCCATATTCACCCGTGCTGTCATGTCAGTTCTTACTTCCCCCACCTCTCTCTCCACTCTGGTGTCTACCTCCACCCTAACTATTATCCTCACCTCCACCAGTCCTCTCTCTTCTGCTGTCTGATCATGCCCACAACTGACATTTTCAATGATTCCATCTAACTCTAGGCTCCCGACATTACTAAAGACTGGGTCTGGTTGCCTGTTCCACAAGTTGGAACTCTTCCCTTGAATCATAATATTGAAGGTCTCAGATGGTGGACATCTGTGCTGAGGGACTTCATGACCAAGCAACTAATGGCAGAGAGGCCATGACTATGCAGCTAACTCAGTCTTGGGACAGTGAGGGGGTCCTGTGCTCTAGAAGCCAAGAGCTTTATTCTCCACAGGTCTGATCTCAAAGAAATCATGTGATCTGGGGAAGAACCACAAATTGAGCCAGCCTCTGATTGTTTTGTTTCATTCTAGATCCTTCTCACTTCTAAAAGTGTAAGAGCAACGAGACTTCCCTCCACAGAGACACAGTAGAAAGTATGGCCCCAGACTGCGCACTAAGAGAGGCCTGCACGGTGGGAGCCTCTGTCTCAGGCCTCCCACTGTGTTTCAGACAATCTTTTTTCCAGCATTGAGACCTTAAGGAAGCAACTCACTATCTTAGCTAAAACTCTTTCTCTCTCATCTATAAACAGAGCATCAAATATAAAATATACCTCTTGAGACTGCTATGGGAATTAACTGAGCCCATCCAGGTTAAGTCCTGGGATTGAATTCTCATCAGTGAGCCAGGCATACAGGGGAGGGGAGTGTGGGAATGGATATCTCTCCTTCCCAGTCAGGATCAGTGAAGACAGTTGCCCTAAGGTCATCAGTTGGAAGGGATCGGTAGAGCCACGCCAGGAGCCCCCTGTTCCATTTTGAACTCCGCTCAACTTGGAAATGTGAGAGATAAGCTAAAATGTCCATAGTCCGTCCTTATTCTTTAACCCATGGCCTGGGCCAGAGAAGGAGGAAAGCTGGGCACGGGCTGGGAGGAGATTGACAGTTCCCCTCTTGGCAAAAGAACTCAAGGGGAAGGGTTTGGTGGGTCTGGGACAAGAATCCTGGAAGGTACCAAGCAGTCAGGGAACCAGCAGTGGTAGAAAACCAGAGGTGAGCTCCAGGTAAGAGACTGTGAGCTGTATCTAAGCACCAAGAAGGAGAACAGGCTCTTAGCATGATAGGCAAGACTGAGGCGCCCTGGCCCTAAAGGCCAAGTGTGGAAAGGCTGTTGAGTTGCTGATCATTCATGCCAATCCAAGGAGAGCCCGTGCCAGAGTGAATAGGGCAAGCACAGGACAAGAGTGGTCCCAGGACCCCCTCCTGATACCCATGGCTGGGGCTGGGGCTGGGGCTGGGGCTGGGGCTGGGGCTGGGGCTGGGGCTGGGGCTGGGGCTGGGGCTGGGGCTGGGGCTGGGGCTGGGGCTGGGGCTGGGGCTGGGGCTGGGGCTGGGGCTGGGGCTGGAACTGAAGATGGCCATGGACTGATGGAAGATGGACAAGGACTGGCTAAATGCTAGGGACTCTCTGTCTTTTTCTCTCTGTCTCTCTGTCATCTCTCAGTCTCTCTCTCTCTGTCTCTCTCTCTGTCTCTCTCTCTCTCTCTCTGTGTGTGTGTGTGTGTGTGTGTGTGTGTGTGTGTCTGGGTGGGGGTTGTCAGGGGTCAGAGAGCAGCTCCAGAGGGCATTCCTCAAGTACCACCCACTTTTTTTCTTCTTGAGACAAGATCTATCACTGGCCTGGAACTCACCAACTCCACTACGCCGGCTGTCCAGTGAGGCCCAGAGATACTCACATCTCTGCCTTCAAGGGTATGCTGCTATACGAGAGTTCAGGTGCCCTTGGGGGGCAGAAGGTCTGGAGTTACAAGTAGTTGTGAGCCAGCTGACATGGGTGCTAGGAACTGAACTTGGGTCTGCTGGAAGAGCAGTATGAATTCTTAACTACCCAGCCATCTCTCCATCCCAGGCTCTGGGAATCAAACTCACGCTTATACAGTTAAGCACTTGACCAGCTGAGCTTCCTCCCCGGTGTTCTTCTCCCTTCTCAAAACCTTCTTGTTTTGAGGGTCCATGTCTAGGGCCCCTTGTAAGAGCCCTTTTGTAGGTCTTTGAGAACCTACAGACTGACAGTGTTGGGATTTCTGGCTATGTCACTTCAGGAGACTATCCTGCCCCACCCCTGTACCTAGTGAAGCCATGGAGTAACTTCCACTCACCTATGCCCAAAGCTGCCCTCAGGGCCAGCGAGATAGCTCAGTAGGTAAGAGCATTCGCCATTTGGTTCCCAGCATCCACTTTGAGAAGTTCATGATTGCCCATGACTGTGGTTCCGGGGCATCTGTCGCCCTCTTTTGGCCTCTGGGGGTACTGCACTCACATAAGCATCACTGTCATAACACACACATAAGTAAAAGACACACACATATTTAAACCTGCTCCTCTTTTGTCATCTCTATGTCACTGAAGGACACTGAGGCATGGAGTGGTTAAGCAACTTGCCTGAGGTACACAGCAAGACAGCTAGGGACAGTCAGAAACCCACGTGAGGGGAGACACACATTTGGGCCAGGGCCCACAGAGAAGACGATGAACTGGCGTGGTGTGTTCTGGGGAAGAGGAGGAGCCAGAAAACAAGAGGAGCAGCTGGTGCTGCAGCCAGCCACCAACAGGCCCAGGCTCCCTGCTACCCACCGTCTAGCCAACTGCTGCCAGGGCGGGCTGCCGACTGCACCGCGGGCGGCCAGCACGTCTAGGTTCCTCAGGCTGCACTCCCGCTCCTCGTGGGCCTGGCACAGCTCCGAGTATCATGGGCCCGGATGCTCCAAAGAGCAATTCCTGAGCAAGACCAGAGCTTGCAATGAGACACTTCCAGCCTTGGGACCTCAGCTGTTTCTTCATGGATCTTCAGAGCCCCACTGAACACGGGGTACAAGGTCTCCATGAGAGTTACACACATACGGCTGGCCTGGGTAAAGACTCGGGCAGGCATCTTTGTGGCCCAACAATGTCCCACTCCCTTTCAACCTCCCATTGCCTTCCTGGGGGCAGCAGTGGGGAGTCAGGTGGGGCCCCAGTATGGAAGAGGGGAACCTTGATTTGGGAATCATGGGTACTCTGGGAAGGCATTTCTAAGTAGGGAAGAGATGTGGAGGGTCCACATGCTAAGCCATCTCTCCCAAGACACCCTCAGGACACTAACTACCTGCCGCTCACCACACAGGGTGTCCTGCCTCACTCAGCTGCTAGGTTCCTCTCAGACCCACCATGCCACTAAACTAGAACCACAATCTCCAAGTCAATTTATTCATAATTTCTCTCCCCACTGCTCTTTTTCTTCTCTCTCTTCCCCTCTCTCTTCTCCTCTCCCCTCTCTTCTATTCTCTATCTCCCCTCCACGCCACTCCTCTCCCCTCCCTAATGCCTTGTATATGAGAACCTAACCTTGACCCTTAGCAAGTGGTGACACGTGTTCATCACCCCAGTCTGAGGAGGCAGAGACAGGAGGAACCCTGGGGAATCTCCGGCCAGCTTGCTAACCAACTCAGTGAAGTTCACGGCATGGAGAGACTCTACCTGGAAATAAAAAGGCAATGGTGGCTGGGGTTCTCTTCTGGCCTACACACATACACACATGCTTCTGTGATTACCCAGGCACTCCATACACATGTTCTCTCTCTCTCTCTCTCTCTCTCTCTCTCTCTCTCTCTCTCTCTCTCTCTCTCTCTCTCTCTCTCTCTCCAGGATCTGCAGTGGCTGGTGGGATCTTGGAGGTGAGAAGAGGCACGGATGATTGGTGTCTGTCAGGGACAGCCTAGTTGCCTGTGTCTTCAGCGGCCTCATGTGGAGCAGCCCCATCCTGGGGAGGCTTGGATTTGCGATTAATTCCCTACCACTTCCTAACTGTCCATTCTGGGTAAGCTTTTTAGCCTAGTGCTATTCTCTCTTGTTGTAACAGATTGCCAGACAGAAGGATTAAACAAGGAAGGATTCGTTTGGGTCGAGGGGGTCAAAGGTCTCAGGCTACCGTTGCCTGTCACCGTGGTTGTAAGGTTTCATGGCAAGGCTGCATGTTACAGCAGTGTATGGTTGATGAAAGGGGCTCACCTCTTGGTGACCTGGAAGCAGAGAGAGGAAGGGAGAGAGCCTGGGGAAGGTGTGGCCCACAATGGCATACTCTTCCAAGTAGATCCCACTTGCAGAACTTTCCGTCACCTCATGATAATGCCATCAAGTTATGAATCCATTAATGGATTCATCCGTCAGCTACGTCAGAGTCCTCATGATCCAATCACATCTCAAAGGTTGGGTCCACACCCCATGGTGCCTCCCAGCCAACTCTAACTCCAGTTCCAGGGAATCTAATGACTTCATGTGGCCCCCATGGACACCACACACACATACACACATGCATGCACAAACAAGCACATGCACACACACACACACACACACAGAGGCACACACACGGTGCACATACATACATGCAAACAAAACACTCAAACATATGAAATAATAAAAATAAATAAATCTGAGGGGGGGAAAGACTGAATTGTGTTAGCAACTGCCGTCACTCTATGATGCCAGCGCCACACCTCAAGCTGATGGAGTGGAAGCGGGTAAGTAAGGAGGAGCCCATACTATGGCTGGTACCAAGCCAACTGCCCACAAAACCGCTTGTGGCTAAGCGCCCAGGAAACGTCAGGCTACAAAAGCCACTCATAAAAGTGTGTCCTCTGTTGGAGGGGTGAAGCAATCTCATCATGACAGACTGGTACTGTGGCAGCGGGAAATCAGATGCTATCAGAAGTTTCCTGAACTTCCCATTCTCAAACTCCGCTTCCAGCGTTTAGTGCCAGAAATTTCTCGGGACTTCAAATAGACCTGCGCTTCCAGGGTGCTGCTATTGGTGTTTGGCCGAGGGGGCGGGGCTGAAAAGATCTGTTTGGTTAGCCTTTTTGCAAATGCCGATCTGCACGCTATCTGTGTCAAACGTGTAACAGTTAAGCCAAAAGAGATCCAGGTAGTACATGACATTCGCCGAAACTGTCCTCAAAAGCCCACTATGAGGGGAAAGATTTTATTCCCCTCACCCCCCCCCAAATGTCCCCCTCTTCTTCCTGTTCTGAATGTTAGATCATTTTTCCATGGGGCCAAAAGGTACCTAAGTATGTGGTTGTGAGTGGAAACATAGGGGGAAGAATCAGGTATTGGCAGCTTCTCCGTTTTCATCTGCGTGTAAATTTTTAATCTCAGTGCAAGATGTAAAGCATTTTAATGCAGGTAAAAATGTGCCAGTGAACACATTCAACAGTTCAACTTTATAACAACCATGAATAAAGCTGTTAAATTTTTCTGAACAATGTCAGCATTAGGGTTTTAAAAATAAGTATATTTTTTATTGATGGCAAATAAAAGGTGTTTGTGGCAGGGTTTTTTTTTTTCTTTTTATAGAAGATATCATTCATTTGCCATTCACTTTTCTGAGTTTCCCTGCTTGAAAATGCATGCATGTTTTTAATGTTGCTTGTCTTCTGTGTTGTTCCTGTGAGTTTGCTATTAAAACACATTAAACTATATTTAAAAAAGAAGAAGAAGGAGGAGGAGGAGGAGGAGGAGGAGGAGGAGGAGGAGGAGGAGAAGAAGAAGAAGAAGAAGAAGAAGAAGAAGAAGAAGAAGAAGAAGAAGAAGAAGAAGAAGAAGAAGAAGAAGAAGAAGAAGAAGAAGGGGAAGGGGAAGGGGAAGGGGAAGAAGGGGAAGAAGAGGAAGAAGAGGAAGAAGAGGAAGAAGGAGGAGGAGGAGGAGGAGGAGGAGAAAGATTGAGTCCAGAGACTTGGGACCAAGGCTTGAATGCAGGACTGTCTCAGAGAACACTTTGTATCTATATGAGTTTATTTTCTTATTGCTACAACAAAAAGCAACTTAAGGAAGAGAGGGTTTACTGTGGCTCACAGTCTGAGGGGATCCAGTCCATCATGACAGGGAAAGCATGGTGTCGAGCATGGCGGCAGGAGCGTGAAGTGGCTGCTCACATGACATCTGCAGGCAGAAAGCAGAGAGAGATAGAAGCTTTTCTTTTTATTTAGTCAAGGACCCCAGTCCATGGGATGGTGTTGTCCACACTCAGGTTGGGTCTTCCCTCCTTGACTAATCCAATCTAGAAACTCATCGCAAACAAGCCCAGAAATCCCTTTTTATGATGATTCTAAATCCCATCAAGGTGACAATCAAGATCAGTCATCATAGCATCCAAACCTCCATGTCCTCTTGGGGTCTCCGTCCTTCTATCTACAAAGTTAGGACCCATAGCTGGTCAGACATGCCAATGATGACTCTCCATCGGCTTCCCCCTTTAGGGAGTATCTGTTTCATTGTGAGACACTTGGGGGTCCATCCTCAAAGAATCAAGGTTTTGGGATACTCTCAGCCTGAAGAAGACATCCTGACATATTCCTGTGGGGAAGTGATGGTCTCCAGGGTCTCTGTTGTGAAAGAAGGTGAAAGGACCCCTCCTGCCAACAAGCTACTGTGGGCTCCGCCCCCTCTGCACCCTGAATCAGCACTTTTTCCCTGAGGATGGGTATTTGCCTCAGTGCTGGTTGATGCTCCCTGGAGGTGAGACCCACATCTCCAGATTCTCCTGGGGAGGCCTCCCAGGTGGTACTTAGGGCACTCACCTGAGTTTCCAGTGGCTCCTCCCCGCCATTTGTATGCAATTCTGCCAATTGCCTATGGCTTTGATGTCTAGGAAGGTGCTAGAGTGTATGACTAGGGGAGTTCACTGAAGAGGGCTCCCATCCATGTGGGCATAGGGAAGCCATCATCCACGCTGGGTGAAGAGGACACAGTAGTTGCTTTAAGGTCCTCCATGATCCTGCTAGTAACCCTGCACCAAGCTCTTGTAACTAAGCCCGATAAACTCATGGCTTCTTGAGGCAAGTTTGATGGAATTGTACTTCCGTTTGTCATTGGAACCCTGTGAGGAGGGGTCCTTCCCTCCAAGGAAGGAGTTCTCACAATACAAGCTGCTTTGCTCCTCCCACACTCTCCATGATGCTCCACCCCCCACTTCCCACTATGGTGCTCCACCCACTCTCCCTACCATGCTGCTCCACCCCACATACCCTCATGATGCTCCACCCACTCTCCACCATGATGCTCCACCCACTCTCCACCATGGTGCTCCACCCACTCTCCCTACCATGATGTTCCACCCACATTCCCTCATGATGCTCCACCCACTCTCCACTATGATGCTCCACCCACATTCCCTACCATGGTGCTCCACCCACATTCCCTCATGATGCTCCACCCACTCTCCACCATGATGCTCTTCCCACTCTCCATCATGATGCTCCACCAACTCTCTACCATGATGCTCAACCCATACTCTCTACCATGGTGTTCCACCCACTCTCCACCATGATGCTCCTCCACCCACACTCCCTACCACAATGCTGTGCCTCAAGTAGAATAAACCCTTCCTCCTTTGAGAAAACTGACTGACACATGCCATCCATAAGCCCTTTCGCAGGCATGGCTGTTTCTCCTCACCCTTTCTTGGGAACTTAATTTTTGTTTTATCATTTACACCATCATGGTTGTGTTTCTTGCCTAGATTAGGGGAGAAGGGGTAGGAGGGTTTATTCTGGCTCACAGTTTCAAAGGGTTCAGTCCTTGTTAGTGGGGAAGACATAGCAGAATTCATGGTAGCAGGCCTGCAGAGCAAGGGCCATTCACATGGTGGGTGGGTGTGTGTGTGGGTGTGTGTGTGGGTGGGTGGATTCTTCTAGAAAGAAGAATCATGAGTTCTTTTGATGGAGGGCATGGCCCTCTGGGTGTTCTAGGCATGGGGAATAGAAATTTTGAGAAATGAAATAGAAAAAAAAATAGTCGTTAATGAATAAGAAACCAGATGGACCTGTCACAAGCTATGGCTGGTCCTCTATCCTAAAGACTATGGGGAAGTGGGGTGGCCTACTTCATAGGACAGGACGGCAGGATGGAGCAGATGAGGTGGCAGTGGCTGGACCCTAAAGCAGTGGGCCATGAGGGAGCAGATAGCACTCTCTGGGAAATAACGAACCTATCATGTGGCATTGGAATCTGGAATGTCCCCAACATGTTTTTGAACACTTGTTCCCCAACAGGTGGGGCTGTTTGGGGCTGGCTGTGGAGGTTTTAGGAGATGAGTTCTGGCTGAAGGGAGTAGGGAGCTAGAGGTGAACTGATCTCAGCTACTCACTCCCACCCCACCCACTCCCACCTTGTGAATAGCCGGTGCTCCACAAGCCTGCTACCATGAATTCTGCCACGTCTTCCCCATCACATGGACTGAACTCTTTGAAACTGTGAGCCAGAAGAAACCCTCCTACCTTTAATTTTTCACTCACTTATGCTCTGGGATTACAACCATGCCTCGTGCCTAGCTTTTTTTTTTTTCGTTAACATCATCTCTAGAGGTAGAACTTAGACCCCCACTTTTTATAAAGGAAGCACTTGAACAACTGAGCCCGAACTGCCTGCTTCCTCTCCTCTGCCGGTCTGTTGGGGAGCTGAGGTTGGATTCTCAAAGGAAGAGAGAGATGGAAGTAATGTGGCACAGCTCAAGATGGAGAGGGGAGGACAACGTTGTGGAACTGGTTCTTTCCTATCTTTTTGTGGGCTCTGGGGATCAAGGTCTTGTCGTCTAACTTGTGTCATCTGATGATGGTACAGCAGTGCCTTTACTGCTGAGCTGCTGAGCCCACCCCTAAACCCTAGAGGCAGGATTTGAGCGCGAGCATGAGTGTGTGTGTGTGTGTGTGTGTGTGTCAGAGATGGTGTTCCGTGCTTGTTGCCTAGGAAGGAGGGCGCACTTGGACCGGGAGTCAGGGGACAGAAGAAGCTGATGAGGAAGGACGAGAAGTTTTCAGACGATCTCCCCCTGCCCAGATCCCCCCTGCCCATCTCAGCTCCCCAGAGCTGAGCATGCTCTCTGCCCAGAAGCCCTGCAACCTAAAATAGCTATCTGGAAATTTCCAGGTAGTGATTCCCCTCAAAGGCCCTGTTGTTGTTTTCTGGGCCACCGCCTCCAACTACCCCCAGCAGTTTTGTGGGCTCCAAGACTAAGTCCCCTGGAACGCTGGGTCCTCCTCTCAGCTGGGGCAATGACCAAGAAAAGAGAGCGACGGGCCTCCTGGTGACCCCCGTTCACCTCTTCCTACTCCCCACCGATCTCCAGACACATTTGCGATTTATCTTTCTCTGTTGTTTATTGTGCTGAGTCCAAGCCTCCCGGCCAACTCCCGAGCTGCGTGGGCCAGCCACGGCCCGAGACGTCTGTCCCAGCCAAGCCCGGAGCAGCCCCCCGCCTGACGTCCCCTCATCTGCCCCGAGCCAAGCAGGCCCTGAGCTCTGGCCTGGCCGGACGTCTTTCTTTATGGAGCCCCAGGGCCTGTCTCCTCTATTGTCTGCTGGTGTTTACAGGCTTGTTCATGTTTGCCTCATGATTTTCTTCTGGGTGACGCCCCAGTTTGGAAGGGGCCTGCATGCCATCCTTCTGAGGCTCCTCATCCATCATCTTACAGCCTTACAGCCGTGGTGGTGAGAGGAAGGGCGTATCACCCACGGAGGAGCTGGTGAGAGGGGTGCTCTCGTCTGCAACACAGAGGTGTGTGTGCATGCACACAAGAGAGTGTGTGCACTCAGGCCTGTGTATTTACTCAGGCATATGTGTGCCTATTAAGGTTTGAAGGAGGCTCACCCCTCTATCTATACCCTGGGTCCCACTGACAGCTCAGCAGCCTAGAGTACTAAAGACAAACACCACAGGCCAGGCCTGCCTTCCTCCCCAACACAGAAACATGGCCTCAGCCAACCTCTTCAGTTCTCATGATCTTAATTTCCCCTTTGGTACAGAGAAGTTATGAGCCCATGCCCTAGTGAAGTCTTTCATCTTTGCCACCTGGAAGTCTGAGGCAGGAGGATCATAAATCTATGACCAGCCTGGGTGACTTAGCAAAACACTATCTTAAAATTAATAACAACAACAATAATAATAGTAATAATAATAATAATTTTAAATGGAGCCTAGCAAGATGGCTCAGTGGGTAAAGGGGCTTGCCTCTCAGTCTGGTGACCTGAGTTCCATCACCAGAACCCATGTAAATGTAGAAGGACAGAATAGACTTTCTCAAGTTGTCGTCTAACCTCTACATATGCCGCATGGCACAAATATGCACATGTGTGCACGCACACAAAATAAATCAATAAATGTTTACAAAATGATTGGGAATGTACTGAGTGGTAGAGCCCCGGCCTAGAATCCCCCAGGGAGGGGCTGGGGGCGTGGCTCAGTGGTAGAGCCCCTGCCTAGAATCCCCCAGGGAGGGGCTGGGGGCCTGGCTCAGTGGTAGAGCTCCTGCCTAGAATCCCCCAGGGAGGGGCTGGGGGCGTGGCTCAGTGGTAGAGCCCCTGCCTAGAATCCCCAGGGAGGGGCTGGGGGCGTGGCTCAGTGGTAGAGCCCCTGCCTAGAATCCCCCAGTGAGGGGCTGGGGGCATGGCTCAGTGATAGAGCCCCTGCCTAGAATCCCCCAGTGAGGGGCTGGGGGCGTGGCTCAGTGGTAGAGCCCCTGCCTAGAATCCCCCAGGGAGGGGCTGGGGGCGTGGCTCAGTGGCAGAGCCCCTGCCTAGAATCCCCCAGGGAGGGGTTGGGGGGGGCTTGCTTAAGTCCCCTTTTAGGCTGATCTGTTCCCTGGGGGTTGGGGGAGAGAGAGAGAGAGATCGCCAGTCAGAGGAGATGGCAATCCCTGAGCCAGGGAAGAGGGAGCATGGCTGTCAGAAGAGAAAGACCTCTGCCCTCCAGGCAAGGGCTGGGGTGTGCAGGACAGTGGCTCACAGAAGGTTCGTCTTTATGGTGTGTTGACAGTCTGACAAAGCACAGGACACTTCCTAAGCACATTACTGTCCCTGAAGACAAGAGTTCGGGAGGCTGACTATAGTAGCCAGATGACCACCTACTGGGATACTCTTAAGGCAGGCTGCAAACTCCTCAGGATTTGAACCACAAAAACTCGGACACCCAGAAAGGACTGAATCCCCAGAAGAGCCCTCCAAAAAGCTGCCGACACTGCGAGGCTGCCTGGATGCCCCCGGAATCCCTGCTTGTACTGTGTCTAGAATGCTGGGCACTGAGGGCCAATCTGGGACCTTCTAGAATTACCTGAGCAACTAAAAGAAGGCAGAGAAGAATGCTGAGAAGAATCACCACTAAGAACTGTGAGTCCCCAAGGGGACAACCATTGTCCAGGTCTCTAGATGGTCCCTGACCCATTTTCATCAGCCTCAGTGTTGATGGTGCAGATATATACAAACAGCACCTGTCTGGCTGAGGAGATGGCACCATGGGTAAGAGCTCTGTTCCACAAGCCTGAAGACCTGAGTTCAAATCCCATGCATGGCTATGAATGCTGCTTGGAACCCCAGCATTGGAGGGCAAACAGACAGAGCCCGAGAGCTCACTGGCCAGTCATCCTAGCTGAACTAGTGAACTTTTGGTTTTAGTAAATGACTGTCTCATGCCAATAAGGCAAAGAGAGGTAGAGGAAGACACCCTACGTCCTGCTCTGGTTTCTGCAACCCACGTGCATGGGCGTGTGTACACACAAACACACCTGTCCACACACGTGTAACATTCATTCCCCGAAGGCCCTACAAACAGTCCCCTTGGTAGACTGGCTTTTCAGTTCCCTGGTGGGATGCTTTTCTTCTTTGGTTTCTTCGATGTGCGGAAGCATGTTTGTGCACATACCTGCTAATGTATGTGTATGTGTCTGTTCATGTACCTGTTCACTCACGCAGGCAGAGGCCAGATGCCAACAGCAAGTGTCTTCCTCAGTCATGCTTCACCATGTTTGCTTTTGGAAATTGTGTTTTCAATTGTGTTTGTGCGCGTGTGTGTGTTTCTATAAGCACACACAGGTAAGTGCAGGTGCCTATGGGGACCTGAAGGTGGCATTGGATCCCCTAGCGCTGGACAAGTGGTTATGAGCCATGCCATGCAGGTGCTGAGAACTAAACCCAGGTCCTTTGCAAGAAGAGGATGCAATGTTTAGTGCTGAGCCATCCCTCTAGCCTCTCCGCCTTCCATTTAGAGGTGGGTTGTCTCATGGAGTCTGAAGCTCACTGATTGGATTATAATGTCTGGCCAGCAAGCTCCCAAGATCCACGTGTCTCCAGCCTCCCAGCTCTGGGGTTCCAGCACATGCCGCCATAAACAGCTTTCTATATGACCTCTGGAGACTGAACTCAGGTCCTAACGCTGTGTATCAAGTACTCTACTAAGCCGGTGGTTCTCAACCTGTGGGTTGTGACCCCACTGGGATTGAATGACACAAGGGTCACAAGGGTCACCTATCCTGCACATCAGATATTTACATTACAATTTGGACCAGTAGCAAAATTACAGTTATAAAGTAGCAATGAAATAATTGTATGGTTGTGGGTCACCATAACACAAGGAGCTGTATTAAAGGGTTGCAACATTAGGACACTTGAGAACCACTAGACTAAGCCTCCCCCCTCAACCCCTCTTCCTTTGTTTCTATAATTTTGTATCAAGATACAATACGCCTACAATAAAATGCACCAATCTAAGATCTGAGTAAAGGGCTTAATCACATCTCTCTTTTTAACGTTTATAAAGCCAGGCGGTTTCACACACTTGCAATCCCAGCATTCAGGAGCTCGAGGTGAAGGGCTGGAAGTTCCAGGCCAGCCTGGGCTACATAGCAAGACCCTACAAAAGGGGAAACCAACAAGAATACATACATTGCCTGTGTTAGTGTTTATTGCCCATCTTGACATGATTTAGAATCACGAGAAAAGAGGATGATCCAGCTGAGGAGTCACCTCCATAGGATTGGCACACTGGTGTGCTTGTGAAGCACCACCTTGATTGGTGAGTGACGTGGGAGGCCCAGCCCGCTGTGGGCAGCAGCACTCCAATGGCAAGAGGTCCTGGGCTATATAGGACAGCTAGCTGAGCAAGCCAGAAAGCAAGCTAGCTAGCAGCCTCCTGATTGGCTTCTGCACCAAGATCCTGCCTAGGTGGCTTCCCTCAGGGCTGGACTGTTGTCAGGCAGAATACGGTAAAATAAGTCCTTTCCTCCCTAAGTTGCTTTCGGCCACGTTGTTTACCACAGCGACAGAAAGGAAACTAGAACGTGTATAATGTAACTCGTCCTCCTATGGAGACATATTTTCTTGGTTCTAGAACATGCCCCCCTGTCTCTCCTCAGTCCATCAATGACTTCCAATGAGACGAGTCGCCATGGATCAGAT
Source organism: Mus caroli (assembly GCF_978045245.1). Classification (NCBI taxonomy): domain Eukaryota; kingdom Metazoa; phylum Chordata; class Mammalia; order Rodentia; family Muridae; genus Mus; species Mus caroli. The sequence goes on along the minus strand of NW_028227259.1, from coordinate 138,998,671 downwards.
TTGCAGCTCACAGTGTCTTCTGATGAACAGATGTTTCTCGAGTCTAATTTGCCTTGTTAGCTTCCATACTTGGTGCTTTTTTACATTCATTCATTCATTCATTCATCCATCCATGTGTGTATGTACACGTGCCTGTGCACATCACAGTGCACGTGTGGAGGTCAGAAGTCCTAGGGATGTAGAACTCAGGTCACCAGGCTTGGCAGCAAGCACCTTTCCCTGCTGAATTATCCATGCCTCTGGCCCTAAATGTGACGAGAGAGAGAGAGAGAGAGAGAGAGAGAGAGAGAGAGAGAGAGAGAGAGAGAGAGAGAAGCGCCAAACTCTCCCAAAGGTGTTATGCTAGTTTTCATACATACTCAACATGAATGAGAACTTAAAACTTTTTCCTCTTTTCCTCATTTTTTCTTCCAGTCAAGCTCTTTGCCCTCTTCCCATTAAACTGTAAATGCTTGTTCTATATTCTAGATACAACTCCTTGGTTGAGTATGTGTTTTCCACGGATTCCAGTCTTTGTCTTGCCATTGCCTAAGAGTATCTTAGAAGAATGAAAATTTTTGTATTGGGACAGTATCCAATTTATTGCTACTTTACATTCTATATATTCGTGCTTTTAAATTAATAACCATGCTGTTGCTCTGGTTTTTAAGATCAAGTTAGGTTTTTGTTATGTGTCCACACGCATGCCTATGTGAATTTGTGTATTCCGGGTGTATGTCATGTGGGCGTTCTCAACCTGTGTGTCACAACTCCCTTTGGGGCTACCTGAAGTTCATAACAGTAGCAAGATTGCAGCTATGAATAAGAAATGGAATAGTGTTGTGGTTGGGGGTCACCACAAGGGCTAAGAACTGTGTTAAAGGGCCGGGGCAGGAGGAAGGTTGAGAACACTGCTGTGATACCTTAGAGACCAGAAGACCTGGCTGGATCTCCTGGCACTGGTGTCGTGGATGGCTGTGAGACACCACATGGGTGCTGGGAATGGAAGCTAGGTCCTTTGCAAGAGTGGCTCTCCTGGCCTCTGGCCACCTCTCCAGCCCCATTTGCATTTTCTTTTCGTACTGTATCAGTATAGCAGAGATGCTTCAAGGCCACGCATTCCTCAGTGCTCCCTTCAAGAAACTTCATGCTACGCAGCTTTGCCAGTAGGTCTGTGATCTGCTTCCAGCTACTTAGAAGTAAGCTTTGAGGTGCAGTGACTTCCTCTGACTCATCTCCACTACCACCACCACCAGCAAAGATCAATTTTGCTAAAATTCCGATTTTAAGTAGCATAGCTAGGCTTGCTCTGCCACCCGTGAGGGAAGACTTAACCTGCTCCAGCTGCACACACGACTCTAATCTTGTCACTCACTTCCAGCACGTGGCTCCCTGTCCATGGACATCACCCCCTCCTCGGAATGTAAATCATCTCTCCGTAGCTTTAAGGGTTCATTTTCACTGATCCTCTTGCCTGGAAACCCCAAGACTTGGTGCCGGATGGTTTTGCTTGTCATTTTGACGTGACCCAGGTCACCTGGAAGAGAGCCTTGAGGAGGAATTATCTAGATCAAGTTGGCCCGTGGGTAATTGATGATCAGTGAATCCCATGTCACCATTCCCCAAGCACTGGTGGAGGGGAGGTGTAGGAGCAATTCCTAGACAGCATGGAAGTCAGGAAATTCAACCAAGAAGCGAGCAAGCAAATAAGCAAGCATACACTCATTTCTCCCCACTCTTGACTGTGAGTGTGGTGGGACTAGTTTGACTGCCTTGACTTCTCTGTTCTGAAGGGACTGAGAGCCCGAACTGTGAGCTAAAACAAATCCATCCTTCCTAAACTTTTGGTCAGAGCATTTTATCACAGCAATAGAATCCTGAGATATGATTCATCCCCTCTTGTGTGCTCTGAGTTACTTTTTCCATCACTGTAACCAGATACCTGAGAAGCAGCAACTTAGGGGATAGTGACACATCGCAGTTTGGAGAGCACTTACCCAGCACACGCAGAGACCTGGCTTCCATCCCCAACTCCCGCCCCCCCCACATACACACACGCATACAGTGTGGTCCACCTGTAATCCTAGCCCTCAGGAGGCAGGAGGATCAGAAGATCAAGGCCATCCTTGGCTACACAGCAAGTTTTAGGCTATCCTGGGCTATGTAAAGGGACCTTACCTCAAACAAAACCAACAACAAGCTAAGCCAAGGTAGCAACTTAGGGAAAAGAAGAAGGATTTATTTCAACTCCAAGTTTGATGGTGGTGGGTCTCTCTGAGGTAACAGCAAGGGAGTGGGGCTCTTTGATCATATCTCAGGATTCCAGGAAGCAGGGCCAGAATATAATGTTTTAAATCATGCTCTCCTGGTAGCCCACTTTCTCCAGCTAGGCTTCGGCTCTTAAAGAATCCACAGCCTCTGGCACAGAGCCATCTGCTGGGGAGCAAGTGTTCAAACACACAAGCCTGTGAGGAGCATTTTATATTCAAGGACTAAATTAGAAATGCCCCCCACCACCTCCTGGGAAAGTTGCCTAGGATCAGCTGAGTGCTTGGACTCTGAAGTGACCCAAACACTGTTGGATGTTATTGTTGTTCTGAGTCAGGGTCTCAAGTAGTCCACGCTGACCTCCAATTTACTAGCTGAGGAGGGTCTTGAACTACTAGCTGATCCTCCTGTCTCTACCTCTCAAGTCCCGAGATTAAAAGATTGAGCTGCCACGCTCACTCTAGGTAGTGCTGTGTGTGTGTGCCAAGCAAGCACCTTACCAACTGAGCTACGTCCCCAGCTCTCGGCCATGTCTTTATCTGTGTCCTGGTGGCTTTAGCTCAGAGGACAACCAGGACCAACCATCTGTGACATAAATAAGACCATGGGCATTGCACCTTATTTCTGTTCCCCCTTGTGAGTCTCTCATGGAAAGAAGAATCTGGGGAGAGGCAGGGAGGATATAAAATGTGAGATTCTGTTAATGCCAGATCCTGGATGTTGAAGGTAGATCAATTAGAAGCTCAGTGTACAGAGACAAACTGGACCAAGATCCATGCCCTTGAAGGCCCCCTGTAAGTGGCCACTGGGGCCCCCTCTGGCAGCTGCGGGGATCTTGCTTGCAAGATCTTCTAGCTCAGGCCAGCCGAGGAGTGAGGCTGAGGTCACCCAAAACCTCTAGCCTCTCTCTGAAACAGCCGCCTACCGCGGGGGAACCCAGGAGGCCAAGTCAACAAAGCCGAAATCATAAAATCTTGAAGGCGTTGAGAGTTTGGACGGAAGAGCAGACACAGAGAGTGGGGCCTTTCCCAGGAAGATTTTGTGGAACAAGAAGAGATTTATGGGTGTCTGGGTAAAGCAGGGCTGTAGGGCAGGGTGGGGCCAGGGTCTGGTGGAGACACGGATATTGCTCGTGCACAGGAAAGATGATAGGTGGAAAGTTATTGCCTGACCCTGCAGGACTGATTTAGGATGTGTGAAATACTGTTTCTTTACTTCAGAGTTCTTCCTAACAATGTTATTTTGAGAAACATGAATGGTTATTGGTGCTTTTATAGATTTTCCCCTAGACTTTGAACACCCAGTTCTCTTTCCTAGGAAAAGATCAGCAGACAGGGATGCCGAACTCTGCGTGTGCATTGCATTGCGCCCACCCTCAGCCCTGACCTTGGACTTCCTGTAACAGGGCCTGCCCAGACCTCTTTCGACTCTTAAGCACTTGTCTCCAATTAGGTTCACCAGGGTGGTAGGCATGCGTCTAAGGATTCCCAGACACACATCATTCAAAATGAAAACACACCTGGCATGCACATGCACACACAAATACACAAATGTGCACACATGCACAGGTAAACTTTTCCCAGTTGCCAACGTTTTACATGAAGAGGAATGAGGAGCTTGTTTTTCTAGAACCTTCCATCTCTTCAAGTACACATACATGGACACAGTCGTCAAGGTCAGAGGTCAACCTCTGCTCTCATTTCTTAAGTGCCTATCCATCTCGGGATTTGTTGGTGTGTGTGTGTGTATTTTGCTTTATGAGACAAGGGTCTCACTATCTAGCCTTTCTGGCCTAGAACTCACTATGTAGACCAAGCTGGCCTCAAACTCAAAGAGATCTGTCACAGCTGGGCACGGTAGTACCATTTGTAATCCCAGCTCTCTGGAGGTGAAGGCAGGAGGATCAGGAGATCAAGAGATCCTCAGTTATATACTGCGTGGAAGGCAAGCACTGTTTACCTGAGACCTGTCTAAAAACAAGAAAGGGCAGGGATGAGGGCATTAGGGGTGCAGTTCACTTGGTAAAGCACCTGCCCTGAGACTATGAGTTTGATGCCCAGAGCCCACATTAAAACAAAACAAAACAAAACAAAACAAAGCAAAACAAAACAAAAAAACTAAGCAAGATGGCACACACTTTAATCCCAGTGTTGGGGACGGAGGAGGCAGGCAGATCCTTGGGGCTCTGAGCCTAGCTAGCAGAGAGACTAATTGGCAGTTTCCAGACCTGAGAGAGACTTTCTCAAAAACAAGGTGAAGGCTGGGTGTGGTAGCACATGCCAGTAATTCCAACCTTTAGGAGGCTGAGGCAGGAAGTTTGCTGTGAGTTCAAAGCCAGCTTGGTCCAAATATGAAGATGAGAAAGGGAGATAGCTCACTTGATAAAGCATTTGATCCTAAGCATGAGGACATGGGTGTCACTTGGCATCTAAAGCCAACGTAAAATGCAAAGCTGGAGGCTGGGCTGCTGGGATGGCTCAGAGGACAGAGGTGCCCGCCGCTCAACCTGACAACCAGCTTTACCCAAGTTTGATCTCTGAAACCCACAGTGGGAGGATAGAGAACTGACTCCCCCAAATTATCCTTCCACTTCCATATGTTCACAGTGGTATACCCATGTCTACACACACATACACACCACTAAATGAATACAAAATAATTTAAATTAAATTAGAAAATTCTAAAAGTCAGAGCACATGCTTATGATCCCAGCTCTGGGGAGGCAGAGACAGGGCGATGTTCCCCCGGGGTGGGGGTGGGTGGGGACTGGCTGTCCAGTCTAGCTGAATTGATGAGCCCTAAACCAATGAGAAATGCTGTCTCAAAAACCAGAACTCTTTGGGAAGCAGTTGAGGGAGATTCGGCATCCACCTCAAGTCTCTGCACCATGTGCATACATGAACATGCATAGCCGTATGTACCTGCACATACACAAGCACATATGCACACAAAACCAACTCTGAAATGAAAGCCTTACCAAGTGCTAAGGCTCAGAACAAGAAGTCTGGAGACTTGCACAGGTCTGAAGACAGAGGATAGGATTTGGAAACAGGGACTCAGGACGTAGAAGGGCCCTACACATGTGTCTCATGATAAACATGAGTGGTTGAGACTTTGTGGTCTACATACCCCAACCTAAGCCCTCTCTGGCCAGGAAGCCATCTGTCCCAAAGGAGGCTGTGGTTCCTATAGCTAGTTCCCCAAAGACCACTAGACAGGGTCGACAATAAACAGAGCCTCATGCAACCGGCAGACGTGGGAGGAGCCCCCCGAAACAGGCCAGAGCTATTTGGATCAGAGCTGCCGATGAGGTGACCCTTGACTCCCTGCCAGAAAGCCACTTAGCAGCAGCCGCTGGCGCACCGGAGACATCCAATCTGTCAGCACGGGCCGCGTGAGGGCCAGCATCCAGTCCACGGCTCAGAGTCAGCCCAGACAGGCTTAAGACCCTGGCTCATGTGCAGAGTAGACTGAGGTCACCATCCTGAGAGAGCAACCCTCACATATGCTGAACTTGGGGTCCTCCAGGCCGGCTCTCACCCACATCCACCTGCCATCGCTGTGTGGGGCGGGCAGGGACAGAAGAGGGCCTCTGAGCATGACATTCACCCCTCCGATCTCTCAGCTTTATTTTCCTGATATTTCTTAGATATTGGGTTTTTTTTTCTTTTTCCTTTATCATATACGTGCAGATACCTTGTGGAGGTCAGTGGACAACCATGGGTGCCACCCACCCACCCCCTTTTTTTTGGACAGGGTCTCTCATTGGCTTAGAGCTAGGTTTCTGGCCAGCAAATTTCAAAAATCCTTCAGTTTTCACCACTCAGAAGCAGGGGTTCCCAGCACCTGCCACCACAGCCAGGCATCTGGGGCCAGGGAGGGGAGGGGCCAGCAGGGGAAGGATGATTGACAGTTCTCTGGGTGTGAGGGGGAGCACAGGTTTCAGTTTCCTGGGGTATGGCAAAGGTGCACTATCTGAGCCGCACCATGGCAGCACAGGGAAGAGAGAGACAGCCCCATCTGAACTGCTTAGAGCCTGGAGATGCCTAAGGGCTGTTCCTGAGGACAGAGGAGGCCTATGAAGCTAAGCAGACACCGTGGGGTGCCCACCCTCCAAATCATGTATGTTCCAGGCTCCCAATGATGATGGCTCGGGGTGAGGTCCCAAGAAAACGTGAAGCCATTCAGCTCTGTGGCAGGGAGGGCACAGGCTTTATGTGGTTTTGGAAATCCTGGCACACTCAACGCAGGAAACCAACCCCACGCTTTGGACACACTCGCTCTTTGTCTGGGTCTCAGCAGGGGAAGGTACCAGGTTCGAATCCAGCTTGGTCACCGTCCAGGCTAGGTCAATGGTGCCAGCCTTCCACCCAACCTTGGAGAGCCATTCCCTTCCCCGGTTCCGGAATCATGACGAGATAAATTAGGGTCCGGCTGGTTTATGGCATGCCAATGCCTTCAGGGGCTGGCTCTGGTGTGAGGTGAGAAACCCTTGGGAATAAACAGCTTTCCCCACAAAGGAAAGGAGTCTGGGAGGCATGGGGTGGGTGGGCCATGCAGGCCCAACTGGAGGACACTATGCCCTCTCTGGACAGCTACAGGCTCAGAATTTCCCCCGAAGAGCAGGACGTACCCATCGGATCTCCTAATTAGATTCCAAGTAATCCTGATGTAGGACATAGATCTGGTGAAGTGAGGACAGAGAGGAGGTCTGGGTATAGAACGAACACAAAATCTCTGAAACTGGAGAGTAGCTTGGGTGGTCCAGTGCTTACTATGCAGACTTGAGGACCTGAGTTCAAATCCCAAACACTCAAATAAAAGCCCAAGGACAGAGCTAGGGAGATGCCTTAGGGGATAAAGGTGTTTGCTGCCAAATGTAACTATGTGAGTTCCATTCCTGGGACCCACTGCGGAGAAGAAGAGACCTGCTCCCGTGTGTTGTTCTCTGACCTCCACATGTATACCATGACATAGGTACACACCTACACCTACACATGTACACATGTATACACACACATGCACACATGCATGCACATGTGCACACGCACACACAAACATAAAGAAGATGGACAGTGCTGGCACTGCACACCTTTGATCCAAGCACTTGGGAGACAGAGACAGAGGATCTGTGAGTTCGAGGCCAGCCTGGCCTGCAGAGCAAGTACCAGGACAGCCGGGCTACACGGAGAAACCACCCTGTCTCGAAAAAAAAAAAAATGGAAAGAAATGTAAAAGCTGCTTATCTTCTTATCTTCTCCGGGATTTGCTGGGCACAAACCTAACCAATCAGTGAGCTCCAGGCTCAGTGAAGAGACCCTACCCTAAAAAAATACAGTGGCGATCATATTTGACATCAATCTCTGACCTCCCTTTAAGTACATATGCACACACACACACACACACACACACATGCATACTTGAACACACACAGACAAAACAAAAGGAGACTTGAAGGGCATTTGCATCCTAAGCCTGGGGATCAGGCTGGGCTTGGCTGGATTAAGCTAGCTCCCTTGGTGCCTGGCACAGGCTGAGGCTGGGGAAAGGCCTGTCCTTTTCCAAGGCCTCCTGGTGGAGCAGGGCAGGGAGGACTCAGGCTCGGGGGGCCGGGCGCGGTCACTCATATCTTCTCCCTTACTTCATCCTCTCCGCTCCCACTTAATGCCTCTTTTATCACACTGGGAATGGAGCCCCTGTGGAAGTCGGGGCCAAGGGAAACTCCATAGCCTGGAGCCCCAGCCTCACCCATCCTCCCCCCTTTACCTGGGTCCCTAGGCTAATACAAGCCTGGGGACGGTCATCAGTGCGCCAGCCAGGGAGAAGCTGGCTGAAGAACCTATGTAGTTCACAAGCCAGGCCTGGACTGGACCCTGCCTCTCCCACACTGTGTTCTGTGCCAGGAAATAAAAATCTTTCTCTTGTTTCTTGTCTGGGAGTTGAAGCATTGCGGGGCTCAATTGGTGGAATGCTCTCTTGACATCCGGGAAGCCTTAAGTTTGGTCCCTAACACCACATAAACTTGGTAGAGGGCTCATGCCTGTGATCCTGGCACTGTGAAGGTGGAGGCAGGAAGATCAGGGGTTCAAGGTCATCCTGTGATACATAGTGAATTCCAGGCCAGTCTCCACTACATGAGACCCTGCTTCAGAAATATATATATATATTTTTTAATACTTGAATTGCTGTTCCAAATGAACTAGAGAATGGTTTTTGGTGTATTTGTTTGTTTGTTTTGTTTTTGGTGTGTGTGTGTGTGTGTGTGTGTGTGTGCACGCGCGCGCGCGCACGCACGTGCGTGTGTGTGTGTGTCATTGTGCTCTGTCACTGTACTCATTGTTCCCTTGCTGACTCCTGTAATCCCCATTCGTACTGAATTCTTTTTTTTTTTTTTCGTACTGAATTCTAAAAACCACCCTGAATTGTCATGATCCTGTGTCTCAAGACGGGCAGAGCAGTGACCGTCCTGGACAGCTGACATCTTGCATCTTAGACTTCCAGGGTGAGGGGTAAAGGCTGTCCATTTCCCCAGACAAGGATGAAATGGAGCCCAAGCTGGATGGAGCCAGGTCAGAGATGGCATCCTGGAAAGTGAGGGCAGGAAGTATGAACACAGAAACCATGGAAGCGCTGGGAAAAGAGGCTGGACGATGGCTGCGCTGTTAAAGTGCTTACTCAAAACAAGTGTGAGGAGCTGAGCTCAGATCCCTAGCAACCAACCACCTTAAAAGCCAGGGTGCCAGCATGCTCCAGGAAACCCAGTACAGAGGGTGCCAACACGCTCTTGGGACCCCAGCACAGGGCAATGGCGACAGACACACCCTCTGGAGCTTCTCGGCTGGCCAGCCCAGCTGAAAGAGACCCTGCCCCCAAACTAAGGTGAAGAGAAATTGAGGAAGACACCTGATGTCAGCCTCTGACCTCCACATACACACATACACAGTGTACATACATGCATACACATGTACACACCACATACACATATATAGATGTACCATAGACATACCACATACACACACAACATACACACACACCACACACACACACACCACACACACACACCACACACACACTACATACACATACACACACACCACACACACACACCACATACACACACACCATGCACCACACACATCACATACATACACACCATACACACATCACACTCATATACGCACACCACACTCATGTACATACCACACACACATACACACACATGTGTGCGTGCACGCACACGCGCGCACACACACACATCTTCTCAAAGAGAATAAGCTCTGCTCATTCAGAAGGATGAGGCAAGAGGATCCTTAGTTTGAGACCAGCTTGTACTATATTGTAAGACCCTGTCAAAAAACAAAAAACAAAAAACAAAAAACTTGACCAGAAGAAACAGAATCAGAAGCAAGCAAAAGCAAATGAGTGAATGAGAGAGAAGCTAGATAAACATAAAAAATAAAAGCAAAAACCCATCCCTCAATGACACAGGCCAGACTTCTGCCAGGCCCGGTGATGAGGAAGCTCCTGTGAGTAACAGAGAAATTGATGGGCCCTGAAGCAAGTTTAATAAACCCTAATCCCTCGCTATAAAACACGGCTATGGGCGCAGGAACACCAGGCTCTAGGTTGGTGGATTTTTACAGTGTTGGGGGGGCGGGTGCTGGGGGGGAGAAGACTTTTTGTGGTAATGGAGATAGAATCCAGGGCCTGCTTTTCACATGATGAGCAAGTTTTACACCACTGAGCTGCACCCCAGCCCTTCCTGGGGGGTTCTAGGCAGGAGCTCTCCCACTGAGCCACGCCCCCAGCCCCTCCCTGGGGGGTTCTAGGCAGGGGCTCTGCTACTGATTCACACTCCTACCCCTCAACAGAAGCTTTTAGGCAAGGGTTCTATCACTAAACTATGCCCCAAGCCAATCTTGTTTGCTTTTTGAAGTCCCAGTCAGGGCAGCCCAGGAGCCCAGCAAGGCTCTGGTAGTGGAACCGATTCCCAACAGTGTCACTAACAAGAAGGGATGGGGGCACTCAGTCACCCCGTGTGAATGCCACTGGGATTTGTTGTAGGCAAGGCTTGTCTTATATGCTGACTAGGCAGAACAGTGGTATGACATGGAAAGGGGCTGGTGAGGGTGGGGCTCAGTGGTAGAGCCCCTGCCTAGAACCCCCCAGGGAGGGGCTGGGGGCATGGCTCAGTGGTAGAGCCCCTGCTTAGAATCCCCCAGGGAGGGGCTGGGGGCGTGGCTCAGTGGTAGAGCACCCTGCCTAGCATCCCTCAGGGAGGAGCTGGGGGCGTGGCTCAGTGGTAGAGCCCCTGCCTAGAATCCCCCAGTGAGGGGCTGGGGGCATGGCTCAGTGGTAGAGCCCTGCCTAGAATCCCCCAGGGAGGGGCTGGGGGTGTGGCTCAGTGGTAGAGCACCCTGCCTAGCATGCACAAAGCCCTGAGTTATACCCCACCTCCAAATACAAGTAAAAACAGCGCAAGAAGACTTTGGGAGCCTTCTACTCAGAGTACACACTCTGCTATGGTGGGCTGGGTGAGCTCAAGCAGTACTAAATAACAGGGACAACTCCTGCACTGTATATGAACTGCTCTGCCAGAGATGGGAGGTCTCTGCAGACCTTATACCAATGAATGCTCCCTGACCCTTAGGAGGGAAAGTGGATACCATTCCATCTCACCTAAGCAGAGCCCTTCCTTCACGCACACAGCTTTCAACTACTGGATAGACAGAAGAGATGGAATTTGAGCTGAAATCTGATGCCAGTCAGTTGAGGTGGTACACACTTGTCATCCGAGACCTTGGGGAATTGAGCTAGAAGACTAGGAGATCAGGGTCAGCCAAGGCTACACGGTGAGGTCCTGTTTTAAGTGGGGAGAAAGCAGGGCCAGGGTTTATGTAGCTCTGTTAGTAGGATGCTTACCCAGGCTGCCCACAGCTCTGGGGTCTTGCTCAGCATGGCTCAAAGTGTTGTACAGGCCTGTAATCCCAAAATTTGAGAGGTAGTCGAGGCAAGAGGATCAGAGATTCAGAGCTACCACCGGCTACATAGGGAGTCTGAGGCTGGCCTGGGCTAGAGACCTTGTCTCAATTCACAAAACAAGGTCTGAGGAGATGGTGTAGTTGGCACAGGCCCTCCTATACAAGCACGGGGAGCTGCGTTTGGGTCTCTGACACATGTAAAAGCCAGGCCTGATGCTTATGTGTTAAAGCTAGTACTGGGTGGTTGGGGCAAAACCAGAAACAGGCAGATCTCCAGGGAGCTGTGGACTCAGTGAGAGACTGTCTCAAAGGATAGCATGAACAGATACTGGAACCCATGGAAGATACCCAGGGCCAACTTTGGGCATCTGTGTTGTCACACATGTATACACACTCCTTCATGAACAAATGAACACATTTGAGAGAGGAGGAGAGAGACTTGTGCTGAGGGGGCTGTGGGCATAGGATGAGATACAAAGGCAAACCTGAGAGCTAGGCTGAATTCTTGACAGACACCCAGACCTCCAGCTGAGCCCCAAGAACAAGGACATTGTCCTTCGTTTTGTTAAGAACAAAAACAGAGCATTTCAATTGTCAACATTGGCATTTGGGAAGGCTCTGGACCAGTGTCTCCAGGTGATAATAGACTCTACTCAGGGAGCAGGAGATGGCTCAGGGATGAAGGCACCTGCTGCCAAGCCAGAATGGCTCTGCAAGTTCACACACACACACACACACACACACACACACACACACTTAAAAGGTAATTAAAAACTAAATATAATATAATATAATCAAGTAATTTCAGAGCTTAGAACCTCCTCGAGGGGCCCTGCCTAGGCAGGTGTGGACCAGACGGGCTCTGTCAATCACTGACCAGGCGGGACACATTATAACTTGAAGTTAACTTGTCCAACAGGAGTGTTCATTTCCTCCGTAGCCTGTTCCTTTCTGCATCTTCCCCATCTCAGGAAATGGCACCATCGCCCGCCTAGTGTTTGGGGCCAGAAAATTAGGAGGCAGCTTTGGAGTCTGCTGTCCCTCGCCACCCACGTCCCAGCCTCTGCCAAGACCTGTCAATTCTGCCTCCAAAGGAAATGCCAAACCGATCCTCTCCTGTCCAGCTGCCATCCCTGTGTCCAGGTCACTGCCCGCTCTCCCCGAGAACAGGTTACAGTGCCTTCCCTGTATCCCTGCCTCCCCTCTGTGGGACAAGAGGCACACACTAATTAGGTCACTCAACGGGGTGTAGTGATACTCCCCTGAAATCTTAGCACTGGTGAGTTGAAAGTCAGCCTGGGCTACATCTTGAGCTCCCATCTCAAACAATAATAAATGTTGAGGGCAAGCGAGACGGCTCGATGGGTCAAGGCCATGACTGCCAAACCTGGGCCCATTCCCGGGACCCACATGATAGAAAATGGGAGTGGATGTTTAAAAGTTGTTCACTGTCATCTACATGAATGCCATGATGCAACTTGTCCAACAGGAGTGTTCATTTCCTCCGTAGCCTGTAAACATAAATAGATGTAAAATAAATAAGCAAATAAATTAGGGGTTTGGGACAGGAGCGTCCTTGGGATTCATTGGCCATCCTGTCTAGGCAAACTGGTAAATTTCTGGTCCCAGTGAGAGACTCTGTCTCGAAAAACAAGATGGGCATCTCCCAGGCTGTTCTCTGGACTTCACATGTGTCCACAACCATGCATGTGCAAACACACATACACACACACACACACACACACTCACATGCATGTGCACACATGCACACCATCAAACATGCAAAACACACACACACACACCAGTAAACAAATGCATGTGCACACACACCAGCAAACATGTGACACACACACACTTAAAATTTAAATTAGGGAAAGGAAAGATGCCTCAAAGATTAAGAATATGTACTGCTCTTGCAGAGGACCTATTTCATTCCCAGCACCCACCTTGGAAAGTCCATAATCACCTGTAATCCTAGCTTCCAGGGATCCCATGCCCTCTTCTGGCCTGCTTGTGCATCTGCAGTCATGTGCACAGAAATACATATACATGTAATTTTTTTAAATTGTTGGGCATGATAGAATATTAATGCCAGCATTTTGAAGGCAGATGCAGGTAGATTTTGTGTGTGTGTGTGAATTCACAGCCAGCCTTGAATATAGAGAGACCCTGTCTCAAGTAAATAAATAAATAAATAAATAACCAAAAACTTAAGATTATATAAAATTCAAATTATTGATAAGGTAACATTCCAGTTTCAAAGACTGGAAATAAAAATAATGATGGCTGGGTGTGGTGTTATACACCTTTCATCCCAGCACTTGGGAGGCAGAGGCTGGAGGATCTCTGTGAGTTCAAAGCCAGACTGGTCTACACAGCAAGCAAGCATCAGGACAGTCAGAAGTACATGGAAAGATCCCATCTTGAGGGAGGAGGAGGAGGAGGAGGAAGAGGAGGAAGAAGAAGAGGAGAAGGTAGAAGAGGAAGAGAGAAGGAGGTAGAAGAGGAAGAAGAGGAGGTAGAAGAGGAAGAGGAGGAGGTAGAAGAGGAAGAAGAGGAGAAAGAGGGAGGAGGAGAAAGAGGAAAAAGAGGAGGAAGAGAAATAAAATAAAATATGAACAATGCTTAATGATAAACTATCCCAAGAGGAAGCTACTCAAACTGTAGGGTCAAGGATAAAACAAAAGACAGATTTCTCAGCAATGCTGAGAGCCGTTCTGTAACGCAGGGAAAGCTCTGGTCATGATTCAGAAGAGTTCAAGGTCTCAGGAGAGGCTAAGCCAGGAGAGCCCAGTGTAGTGATTCAATGGCTGGTGAACTTGACTTCTTAAACAAGTACAGGCAGGGATCCAATACTGTGAAGGCTAACGGTGAGGGCTGGGTGCACAGCAAGCTTCAAGGAACACAAGTGGCTAAGGAAGACACCAAGGAGTCAACCTAGAGAGCTAAACAGTCTTGCAGATGGCTATTTATCCCTGGGGGAAAAGCGTGCTATTCATGGTGGCTAAAATAGAGAGCAAGAAACAGGCAGGATCAGGTGTCCACTGAGATTTCTTTTCAGTAATAGGAGTTGAACCTATTGACTCCTAGCCCCTCACTGGGAGTCTAGGCAGGGGCTCTACCACTGAGCCACACCCCCAGCCCCTCCCTGGGGGATTCTATGCAGACACTTTACTGCTGAGCCACCCTTCCAGACTCTCAAAGGTGGGTTCTAGGTAAAAAGTCTACCATCAGTGAGGCACACTTCCATTGATTGTTTGTTTGCTTGTTTTTCACTATTAATTTTGAGATGGTCCCTCACTAAGTTGCCCAGGCTTATGTCTTAAACTCACTTTATGTAGCTCAGGCTGGCCCTAACTTGTAATCCTCCTGCCTCAATCATCCAAGTACCTGAGATTACAGGTTTGCACCAGCGCTCTTGGCTGGCTCTGGCCTGAAGTTTCACTGTGCAGGCAAGAGATCCACAGGGTCACACCAGGCAGAGCAAGGATAGGGCTGCCATTCTAAGAAGGATGGAGTGATTGCTGACAGTAGTGAGGCCGCCAGCAGAGAGGGCTGGGAATGTCTGGGCAGATGCTGTGAAGGATCGCTGTCACCCTTGGCTGAGAGGTGACAGATGGCCCTAGTCAGATGCTCTCTCCCAGGGGCTCCGCTGGCGGGGCTGAGACTTCTGGATGCAGCCTTGGGAGCGGGCAGGGTGGAGGGCAGCCTCCCCGACTCCTAGGCCTGGGAATGTCCGGACTGGCAGAGAGCCCTCCGGAGGCTGGTGAAAGGTCCACTTACCATGACGGATGGGGGCCCCGCCAGGCCCCGCCAATTAGGCAAGATGGAGTGCCAGGAGCGAGTTATAAATATCTCAGCCCATGACTGGCCCAAAGAGGAAAATGGTGGTATTGAACAGACAGGAGAAAGTGTTCGTTTGAGATGGACAGGCTCTGGGGGGTTTTGAAAACACGTTTCTTCCTCCATCAGGACTTTGAGCTGGGCAGCAACAAAGTTGGTGCCTGAGGGCTTGGCTGCAAGTTCAAGTCCGGACAAGGGGTGGGGTCCAGTCTCTGGAAGGCCACTGCATTCAAAGTCTAGAAAAAAAAATATGCTATGTCCCAGTTGCTTGTTTATCCTGGTTATGGGGGCACCAGGGTAAGAGGGAAACATAGCCAGTCATGAACAAGTAGATTGGACCAGCAAGAAGGCTCAGTGGGTAAGGAGGGCTTGCCACCAAATCAAGTCCTAGGGCACACAAGGTGGAAAGAAAGAAGTGACTCCTATATATTATCTCCTGGCCTCCATATGCACATAGTCACACACACACACATACACACACACGCACGCACGCACACATGCACATGTACACACACATCACAAATAGAAGTTCTGACTTACCCTTCAGAGTCCTCCACTCTGTTGATCCCCCGAAGCTAATAGACTAAAGGACGACTCTGCATCAGGACCAGAGACAGATGTGTGGCTCAGAGGCAAAGTGCCTGCCTACTACGTGCATGGTCCAGAGTCTGATTCCCAGCTCTGCAAATAAACCAAGATAAGCATTGCTGGGAAGGTGGCTCAGTTGGTCAAGAGAGAGCTCAGAGTGCAAGCATGGAGGAACTGAGTTCAAACCCCAGAACTTGTTTAAAGAAGCCAGACCTTGCAATATGTGGCCATAATCTCAGCTCTGGGGAGCTGGAGACAAGAGGACACAAATACACACACACACCACACACATACACACACACACACACACACACACACACACACACGGCCTAACTAGCCTCTAGCTATATTGGCAGAGCCCAGATTCAGTGAGACGCTGTTTCAACAATCAGGTAAAGAGTAATTTTGGAAGACCCCTTTGGCTTCCATGCACACCTCTACACACACACATACGTGCACAAGAACATGCAACATGCAAAGCAAGACAGACAGACAGAAAAATAGTGGCAAAGGAGCCTGTCTTCCTATCTGACGCTTTGACAGACAAGACTGCCTAACAGGTACGATGGCCTGATCCCAGCCTCACACTTCCATAAATAAGATGAAGCAGTGCATGCTTGCAATCCTGGCACTACAAGACAATCAGAGTTTCAAAGTTGTCCTGTTTTTATAGGAAGTTCTAGGCCACCCTGGGTTACATGAGACCCTAAATAAATAAAAATAAATAAGATTAAAAACAAACAAAAAAAGCAGACTCATAGCAACATTGACTTACAGATAAATTTAGCCTCTTACCTCATAGCTTCATGATTTCAGGATGGACAGAGAGAAGCAAGGGCTGATGGGAAAGGCAAGAATCATGGCAACCCTACCCTTCTGGGGTAGGAGTCTCAGGGCCATCTAGAACCTTCTAAGAATGCTTTGAGAGGGGGCCTTCATAGACGCCACACAGACGGTTTACGCAGAAGGGTCTTTATGGCAATTGACACAGAGTACAGGCCTAAGAGAGAAAGCCAGGTCTAAGATTCTGGGACAGAAACCAGGGTGGCACAATTCCCTGCATCTGGGCTGCTCAGCTGCTCCAGGAGTCTCTGGGCACAGTGGTGAGAAATAGATCTGGTCCACCAAAAGATCTTGTAGGAGGCTGGAGATGCAAGAGAGAGCTCAGCCAAGCTCCAAATAGATGTCTGCTCTTGGAGAAGCATCCTGGGTTGGGGGGGCCAACCCTGGAAGACATTGAGGGCTAGAGCTGAACCATCATGAGTGTGGTTTTAGTAAGCATCCAAGATCTACCTGGGGATTGCAACCTGGGTCATGCAACTACATTGGCATCTGTTTCTCATCCCTCAGTGACTGTTGACACTCTGGGGGCCATCACTGTGGCTCCCCACTGCACAGAGGGTCCTTTTCTTAACTGTCTACAGTAGTGACCTTGCAATGAGCCATCATCTGCCCAGACAGGCTCGTCTTTTTAAAAAATGTATTTGTGTGGTGTGTGTGTGTGTGTGTGTGTGTGTGTGTGTGTGTGTGTGTGTGTGCACGCCTCCAGGTGTATGTATGTGTGCCGCTGTGTGTGCATGCCTCCAGGTGTGTGTGTGTGTGCATGCCTTCAGGTGTGTGTGTGTGTGCCTCTGTGTGTATATATGCCTCTGTGTGTGGGCCTCTGTGTGTGGGTGTGTGTGTGTATACCTCTGTGTGTGTGCACCTGCCTCTGTGTGTGTATATGCCTCTGTGTGTGTGTGTGTGCCTGTGTGTGTGTGCCTGTGTGTGTGTGTGCCTGTGTGTGTGTGCCTGTGTGTGTGTGCCTGTGCCTGTGCGTGTGTGTGTGTGTGTGTGTGTGCACGCCTCCAGGTGTATGTATGTGTGCCGCTGTGTGTGCATGCCTCCAGGTGTGTGTGTGTGTGCATGCCTTCAGGTGTGTGTGTGTGTGCCTCTGTGTGTATATATGCCTCTGTGTGTGGGCCTCTGTGTGTGGGTGTGTGTGTGTATACCTCTGTGTGTGTGCACCTGCCTCTGTGTGTGTGTGTGTGTGCCTGTGTGTGTGTGCCTGTGTGTGTGTGCCTGTGCTTGTGCGTGTGCGTGTGCGTGTGTGTGTGTGTGCCTGTGTGTGTGCCTGTGTGTGTGCCTGTGTGTGTGCCTTTGTGTGTGTGTGCCTTTGTGTGTGTTCCTGTGCGTGTGCGTGTGTGTGCGTGTGTGTGTGTGTGTGTGTGTGTGCATGTGTGTGTGTGTGTGTGTGCCTGTGTGTGTGTGCCTGTGTGTGTGCCTGTGTGTGTGTGTGCCTGTGTGTGTGTGTGCCTGTGTGTGTGTGCCTGTGCCTGTGCGTGCGCGTGCGTGTGCGTGTGCGTGTGCGTGTGCGTGTGCGTGTGCGTGTGCGTGTGCGTGTGCGTGTGTGTGTGTGTGTGACAAGACAAATTACAGGATGGAGTTCTCTCCTCTCATCACGTGTGTCTCCAGGATCAAACTCAAGTCATCAGACCTGGTGGCAAGAGCTTTTCCCCACTGAGCCACCTCATTGGCTTGTGTTCATCTTTTTCTGTGTGTCTCGTTCTTGGGAAAATGTAAAGAAAGAACAGAACCTTTAGAAAGCCCTTTCCCGGGGGTAAGGAAGAATCTCGTTGATTTCCTACAAGCTGATCTAGAGTTTCACCGCTTAAACTTCTGTACTCCGTCTGGAGATTGTTTCCTGTGAGGCATAGAATGCTGGCTAATTGCCTCTCACCACAAATTATCCAGTGCTAGAGAGAGCCCGTTGCTTCATGTACGGCGTTTGTACTTGGTTTTTCTATATAATTGCAGCTATTGTAATCACTCTGCTATTACACGGGTACACGGCCCTTCCTGCAGTATCTCGCTATTAAATTATTAGTCACTTAGGCAGTGTTTTATTGGAAGCTTTATAGCATGGTCATTAAGAGCAGCGGGCTTTGAAGTCCGACTGGCAGAGGCCTGTACAAACCACTTTGCCACTTAATAAATGTATATGTGTGGGCACGTTACCCCACAGTTCATCATCCATGAAGCGGAACACTTGAAGGCCTATAAATAATACTTCCCTCACACGTTCATAGTGAATTGAGAACTAGACATGAAAATCCATCAAACAGAAAATAAAACCTCCCAAATTAAAGATGATGGCTTTGCAATGCAACCCTCTGGGCTGGAGATGCTAGCCTGTGCAATAAGGCAAGAGAAAGGGTGGATGCTGGACCTTGAATGGCTCCCTAAACCATACGTGTCAAAGACTCGGTCCCCATGGTGGTGCCACTGGGAGGTAACAGGGCCTTGTGGGCAGTCACAGAGTCATTGGAAGTATGGAAGCCTGTGGAGTCCTGGCTCATTCTTTGTTTTCTTTTGATTCTTGGTCATGAGATGGGTGGTTTTACCCCCGACCCCCCATATACCCACCGTACTGTGCTAACTCCCCACAGTCCCAGAACCGATCATGGACCAATGATCATAATCAAAATTCCGAGCCCAAATAACCCTTTTTATTTTATGTATTGCTGCTGTTCTCATTTACGTTGTTAGTGTGAAGCTCGTGGAAGCATGGTGCGCTTGCGGAGGTCAGAGGTCAGCCTGCAGGAGTTGGTTCTCGCTTTCCACCACAAAGGTCTCAGGGACCCACCTCAGGTCACGTGGATTCCCACCCAGCACCTTGATCCACCAACCCATCTCAGTGGGCCACCTTTTCTAAGTGAATAATAGTCTCATGCATTCAATGATAGGAATGGGAAACCGAGTAATAATGGGAAATCTCGGGAAACTGAGATAGGATGTCTCGCAAAAAAAAAAAAAAAAAAAGTAGGGACACACAGACACACACATACACACAAGGGTTTTTTTTTTTTTAAGGTACTATAGTTTAAAGTAGAACATACCAGAAATTTCTTTACTGTAGAAAGAGTGATGAAGAAAGACTTTTACCTGCAACCCCTTCATACACAGAGGAGTTGATGGCAGCTATGGGGACACCTCCAGGAAGCACCTCACGTTTTGGAGCTATGGTGGGCACGAGTTGCTGATATCTGTGCAGTGCTCAGTGTGGTGCCTGATACACAGTAGGCATGTAGCAACACACAGTAGGCATATAGCAAATGCTGTTCGAGTTCAGTTTTAAAAGGCTACTTCATTATATATGATATAACTATATATGGTATAGAGCAGAGGCTGGCCTTGAACTTCAGACTTCAGCCTCCAGAGGGCCGGGGTTACAGATGTGTCTCACCACACCTCACAGCTGCCCCTGTTGGCAGTATTCCCAGGCCTCTGCTCTACTTCTCCCGCTACCCTGAAGCTCTCACAAGGTTCTCCGATGCTGCTCTGCAGCCTGCAAAGCTATTGGTGGGTCTCAGGAATGGGACGTGTTAAGATCAGTGTTACTCAGAGGTGGAAAAGCAGCTCCGTGGTAAAGACTACTTACTGCTCTATCAGAGAGGTCAAGTTCCAATTCCAATTCTACCCGAGGCAGCTCAAGATGCTTATCTGTACTCGCAGGGATCCATACCTCCCTCTAATTTTGGTGAATACTTATACTCGCATATGTACATTTATGCTAGTATAGGTATTCAATCAAATTAAAATAAGTCTTTTCTTTAAAAAAAGGTTTGGGGTTGGCTATGGTGGCATATGTCTTTAACCCCAATCACTAGGAAGGCAGAGGCAGGCAGATCTCTATCCTCCAGGCCTTTGGTCCCAGATTGGGTCTGTTGAAACCTCCAGTCTCTTGGACTGAGCAACACCAGGTTCTGCATCTCTGTGGTATGAGGCAGTCATGGCTTGAGAACTCCAACCATATCATGTAGGCCAGTCTAATAAATTCCCCTTTAATGTGTACTCGATCCATGTTTCTGTTCTTCTGAAGGGTCCTGAGCAATCCAGACAGCAATTGGTAGAAACAGAAACAGACAAATGTGAGACTTCCCCATGACACACAGCGACAAGCAGAACCTGGAGTGGGGTGGAGGAGAGAAGGAAGAATTGAAAATACTCCTCGAGTTTGAACACACACACAAGGAAAAAAATGGAAAAAGAAATTTAAAATGAATAGGTGAGCTGAGCACCAGCATCCATCTCATGCTTCCCGACTGTGGATGCCACGTGACCCACCCGCCGCCTCACGCTCCTGCTGCCGCTGTGCCATCCCTGCCATGATGGACTGCACCCTTACACTGTGAGGCAAGATGAACCCTTCCCCACTCAAGTTGCTCCTTTTTACTTCCAAGCTGGTACAATTTGCTGCTGTGGGGACGTGCTGGGGTGTGGTTATGGGGAGAAGAGGAGAAAAACCGTGCTTTGGTCTTTCTGAGGTTGAAGTGTCTCAGACACAGCCAGGTAGAGTGATGCTCTCAATCTGGGTTATGGGAGCACTCAATCTGGGTTATGGGAGCACAAGAGAAAGGATCTTGAGAATCAGGTGCTAGTAATATGTGAAATTCTCTTTGAGATCAGGGTGGGGTGTGTATGAGTGGATGTGTAAGCATTCATGTGCCTGTGTGTGTACATGTGCATGCATATAGTGTGCAGAGGTTGATAATAGGCGTCTTCTCTTCAGTTCTACTTTAGTTTTGTTTTGTTTTGTTTTGTTTTTTGAGGCAGGGTCTCTCATGGAACCTGGATCTTACCAATTTAGCTGGACTGTCTGGCCAGCAAGCACGGGGACCATTCTGTCTCCACCTCCCTAGTGCTTGCATTATCAGCATATGGGGATCTGAACTAAGGGCCTTTACACCTGCCTGGAGCTCACAAACACACACACACACACACACAAACACACAGTAAGGGGCTGGGGGCGTGACTCAGTGGTAGAGCCCCTGCCTAGAATCCCCCAGGGAGGGGCTGGGGGCGTGGCTCAGTGGTAGAGCCCCTGTCTAGAGTCCCCCAGTGAGGGGCTGGAAATGAGACCCAATTGGTAAGAGAATTTGTTTAGCACATGTGAGTTCCTGATTCTGTTCCGAGAACCCTGAAAAACCTAGGCACTCAAACAACACCAAAACGACTACACTTCGGAAATCCCAGGGGAACTGAGGTTATTAAGCAGGCTCCCACTTTGAGTGCCTTTTTCCTATCTCAACTACTGGGTCAGGGTAATGGGGACACAGCATTTTACACATCATCTGAATTCTAGGGGTACTGCTGAGCTTGAGCTATCCACTTGAGCTATCCACTTGAGCTATCCACTAAAGGCCAGAGCTACCTCCTGACATTTCCCCCTTTATCTTCCCAGGCTCTGTCTTCAAGACAAGCCTTGCTCCCCAACAAGGGCTTACTCAGGTCAGGTTGGCAGCCACTTGAGTGAGCCCCTCTAGTGTGGGAACCTGCAGGCCAGAGGGATTTGCTAACGCATGTACTCCAGTCTTTTGTGCACCCAGCTCCTCAAGTCCCCGCTCCCCTCCACGTTTGGCAGCCCTGCCCGCCTCATGCTGTTGACCTTGGCTGTGGGTTTGCGGGGGCTGGAACTCTCACACCATAAATTCCTGTCTTCTAGGAATCCAGCCTGGGAAAGAAAGGAAACATGGAGGAGAGTATTTGATTAACATTTTTCCAACGTGACCACATCACAGGGACGTGTGGCCGGAATTCTCGCCCTGGCCTGGGTGGAGTGGGATTCGGCTCGTGGCCCAAATGGCTGGGGAGGGTGGGCCTGGACTGGAAGTGGAGGGAACCCGTTCAGGCCTAAAGGAATAGCAAGGTCTGGACTGGCATTTCCTCCTGGGGTGGAGAGTTCTTGGATGGGAGTGGGACCAGGTCAGATACCTGGAAGGGGACTAGTCACAGAGAATTTACCTTTGACCTTTGGTGGCTCCACACTGGAATCCAGGGTTAAGGATTTGTTCTTGACAACCTGTCCCTCACTCTAGACCAAGATTTCTTTGATTCCTGGTCTAGTTATTTCTGTTTTATGGGGTAGGGAATGGAACCCAGGGCTTCTCACATGCTAGGCTCTTACTCTGAACTACACCCAAAGCCCCTCCCTGGGGGATTCTAGGCAGGGGCTCTACCACTGAGCCACGCCCCCAGCCCCTTACGGGGGTGGGGTGGGGGTAGGGGGGATTCTAGGCAGGTGCTTGACCACTGAGCCACGCCCCCAGCCCCTCCCTGGGGGATTCTAGGCAGGGGCTCTACCACTGAGCCACGCCCTCAGCCCCTCACTGGGGGATTCTAGGCAGGGGCTCTACCACTGAGCCACGCCCCCAGCCCCTCACTGGGGGATTCTAGGCAGGGGCTCTACCACTGAGCCATGCCCCCAGCCCCTCATTAGGGGATTCTAGGCAGGGGCTCTACCACTGAGCCACGCCCCAGCCCCTCCCTGGGGGATTCTAGGCAGGGGCTCTACCACTGAGCCACGCCCCCAGCCCCTCCCTGGGGGATTCTAGGCAGGGGCTCTACCACTGAACCATGCCCCTTGCCCCTCCCTGGGGGATTCTAGGCAGGGGCTCTACCACTGAGCCACGCCCCCAGCCCCTCACTGGGGGATTCTAGGCAGGGGCTCTACCACTGAACCATGCCCCTTGCCCCTCCCTGGGGGATTCTAGGCAGGGGCTCTACCACTGAGCCACGCCCCCAGCCCCTCACTGGGGGATTCTAGGCAGGGGCTCTACCGCTGAGCCATGCTCCCAGCCCCTTATTAGGAAATCTAAGCAGGGGTTCTACCACTGAGCCACACCCCTAGCCCCTCATTAGGGAATCTAGGCAGGTACTGTACCTATAAGCTACATCTCCAGCCATCCTTTACCTTTTCTAAGCTACCCAGGCTGGCCTTGAACTCACTCCATGGTTGAACCAGGCCTTGAGCTTTCCTTGCCCCAGCCTCTCAAGTAGCTAGGATACCAGGCTGATGTCTAGACAACCCACACATGTTGCTATGAAAGGGCCAGGACACCTCACACACCCTAGATCTCTTGGCAGCAGGAAACAGACTATTTCCAGTCTCTTCCTGACTTAGGGGAGCCACCTCAGGGGAGCAAGGAGAGATAAGCAGGGTTGAAGCAATGTAGATTCAAACTCAGATGATCTGAAGCTAAGCTGGTAGTCCCCACTCCAGCGGGAGCCCTGACAGGTTTAACAGTGTCGACTCACGGCCGAGCCCACCAGGCAATGGATGTCTGGAAACCTTGAAGAAGACAAGAGATGCTTCATCTGCGTGGAAAGTAAGGGGAAAGAACGGGCAATGGAAAGGATGGTGAGCATCACAGGCAGCCATCGAAGGGCTGGAAGTCCCTGAGGTGGGGGCCACAGAGGGACAGCTCTGTGGTTGTGGAAATAATGTGGACAGGGAAAGTGTCCAGAGATAGGATACTGTGTGTGTGCAAAGGCCCCGAATATTTATTTATACCTTGGTAAGACTTTTCATATAAACAAATTCTCAAATTAAAAAAAAAAAATCTTTGGCAAGCCACATGTCTGGACCTCTTGTTTGGAAAATGAGACTCTGCTGTATCCAGGAGTCCAGGGCCAGTGAAGACCGTGACCTGACATGTCTCAGATCTCCCATCCAGCTACTCAGAAAGCACTACACCGTGTACCCCAGAAGGAGTGCCCCAGTTAGTTCTGTTTCTGTTCTTGCCAGCCTTCCCTCACAGCTATCTCCCCCACACACACCCAAACAAACTTGTTCAGCCCCAAGCCAAGTGACTTGTCCTCTGTACTGTTCTAGTGTAGCCTTTGAAACCAGTCTGTCAGCTCAGGTTAGCCTCAAACTCACAATCCTCCAGCCTCAGCTACCAGGTGTTGAGATTGAGTAGGTGTGGGTCACTCATACCCAGCCTTGTTGTGTTTATTTTAAAACTTTGTTGATGAGTATGTCTGTGTCTGTGTCTGTGTCTGTGTCTGTGTCTGTGTCTGTGTGTGTGTCTGTGTCTGTGTCTGTGTCTGTGTGTGTCTGTGTGTGTGTCTTGTGTCTGTGTCTGTGTCTGTCTGTGTCTGTGTCTGTCTGTGTCTGTGTCTGTGTCTGTGTCTGTGTCTGTGTCTGTGTCTGTGTCTGTGTCTGTGTCTGTGTCTGTGTCTGTGTCTGTGTCTGTCTGTGTCTGTGTCTGTGTCTGTGTCTGTGTCTGTGTCTGTGTCTGTGTCTGTCTGTGTCTGTGTCTGTGTCTGTGTCTGTGTCTGTGTCTGTGTCTGTGTCTGTGTCTGTCTGTGTCTGTGTCTGTGTCTGTGTCTGTGTCTGTGTCTGTGTCTGTGTGTGTCTGTGTCTGTGTCTGTGTCTGTGTCTGTGTCTGTCTGTGTCTGTGTCTGTGTCTGTGTCTGTGTCTGTCTGTGTCTGTGTCTGTGTCTGTCTGTGTCTGTCTGTGTCTGTGTCTGTGTCTGTGTCTGTGTCTGTGTCTGTGTCTGTCTGTGTCTGTGTCTGTCTGTGTCTGTGTCTGTCTGTGTCTGTGTCTGTGTCTGTGTCTGTGTCTGTGTCTGTGTCTGTGTCTGTCTGTGTCTGTGTCTGTCTGTGTCTGTGTCTGTGTGTGTGTCTGTGTCTGTGTCTGTGTCTGTCTGTGTCTGTGTCTGTGTCTGTGTCTGTGTCTGTCTGTGTCTGTGTCTGTCTGTGTCTGTGTCTGTGTCTGTATCTGTGACTGTGTCTGTGTCTGTGTCTGTGTCTGTGTCTGTGTCTGTGTCTGTATCTGTGACTGTGTCTGTGTGTGTGTGTGTGTGTGTCTGTGTGTGTGTGTGTGTGTGTCTGTGTGTGTGTGTGTGTGTGTGTCTGTGTCTGTGTCTGTGTCTGTGTCTGTGTCTGTGTCTGTGTCTATGTCTGTATCTGTGACTGTGTCTGTGTGTGTGTGTGTGTGTGTCTGTGTGTGTGTGTGTGTGTGTCTGTGTGTGTGTGTGTGTGTCTGTGTCTGTGTCTGTGTCTGTGTCTGTGTCTTGTGTCTGTGTCTGTCTGTGTCTGTGTGTGTGTCTGTGTCTGTGTCTGTCTGTGTCTGTGTCTGTCTGTGTCTGTGTCTGTGTCTGTATCTGTGACTGTGTCTGTGTGTGTGTGTGTGTGTGTGTGTCTGTGTGTGTGTGTGTGTCTGTGTGTGTGTGTGTCTGTGTGTGTGTGTCTGTATCTGTGACTGTGTCTGTCTGTGTCTGTGTCTGTGTCTGTGTGTGTCTGTGTGTGTGTCTTGTGTCTGTGTCTGTGTCTGTGTCTGTGACTGTGTCTGTGTCTGTCTGTGTCTGTGTCTTGTGTCTGTGTCTGTGTGTCTTGTGACTGTGTCTGTGTCTGTGTCTGTGACTGTGTCTGTGTCTGTGTCTGTGTCTGTGTGTCTTGTGACTGTGTCTGTGTGTGTCTGTGACTGTGTCTGTGACTGTGTCTGTGTCTGTGTCTGTGTCTGTGTGTGTGTGTGTGTGTGTGTGTGTCTGTGTGTCTGTGTCTGTGTGTCTTGTGACTGTGTCTGTGTCTGTGTCTGTGTCTGTCTGTGTCTGTATCTGTGACTGTGTCTGTGTCTGTGTGTGTGTGTGTCTGTGTCTGTGTCTGTGTCTGTGTCTGTGTCTGTGTCTGTGTCTGTGTCTGTGTCTGTGTCTGTGTCTGTGACTGTGTCTGTGTCTGTCTGTGTCTGTGTCTTGTGTCTGTGTGTCTTGTGACTGTGTCTGTGTCTGTGACTGTGTCTGTGTCTGTGTGTCTTGTGACTGTGTCTGTGTGTGTGTCTGTGACTGTGTCTGTGACTGTGTCTGTGTGTGTGTCTGTGTCTGTGTGTGTGTGTGTGTGTCTGTGTGTGTCTGTGTCTGTGTCTGTGTGTCTTGTGACTGTGTCTGTGTCTGTGTCTGTGTCTGTGTCTGTGTCTGTGTCTGTGTCTGTGTCTGTGTGGGCAGGTATCCGCGGAGGGCAGCCGAAGGCACTGGATTCCTTAGAGTTGTCTGTGTGATTAATGACAGGGTAGCACATATGGTCTGTACTGAGAATTGAGGCAATAGCTACAGAGTGACTGACAAGACTGTAGGCAGCAAGGATATGCTAGATGACTGCTGATCTAATAGATGAGACCGCTGCTGAGTGAATAAGGGAGGGTAGTATATACAGAGTGGAAGCACTGGTCAACGAGATCTGATGACAGAGCCAGCCACTGAGTGGCTGACGGGAGGGTAGCATACACAGTATGGATTCGGGGGCAGAGAAGTTGTTCCCGCCCTTTGAAGGATGCAATGGAGCAGACGCAGGAGTTTTACCGCACCACTCAGAACAACATACAATTGAAAACACATATTGGCCATTTCTGAAATTTTCCATCTCGTATTTTCAGACTGTGGTTGACCACGATTAACCGAAAATGAAACAGGATAGAGGGGAGAGGTAGCAGCATTTACTCGGTCATTTTGCTTGCTTTCCCTCCTGATTTATTGACAACTTCTCTACGGCATTTGATATGTGCTGTAAAATGTGGGTCGCCATAACGGGTATGCTGCTGTGGGGAGAGGTTCCCTTTGGGGACTGGGGAACACGTCTTGGAGCCAGGTAGAGAGCTAGGTAGGTATGCCACATGTTAAATGTGCTAAACGTGTCTGCGATGTACACTCTTGAATGATTCCGGGTTGGTTTCTGCTACAGCAATTCCAATTCGATTGCCTGGAATCTGTATCACTGCTGGGGCAGGGAGCTGTGATCAGGCACACAACTGGCATCATATATATGTGTCTGGCACCACCCCCACAGCAGCATACCCGTTATGGGGGTACATGCCATCCTCCCAGCACTATGGAGGCAAAGACAGAAGGATCAGGAACTCAAGGTTATCCTCAGTGACTAAGGAATAAGGGGAGGGTAATGTGAATTAGGGCCAGCCTGGGCTACGTAAGCCTGTGTCAAAACAAAACAACAACAAAAAAAAAACCAGAGTATTACTATCTCAGGAGTAGATCAAAACTTAACATTTGAAATAGTTTCACTAAATGCATATTGGTTTTGTATCCCCATAAGGAGGACGGGGACAAAAAGGACGAAGCAGGGTTGGCGAGGTAGTTCAATGGATAGACACTTGCTGACAAACCCGACAACCTGAGTTCGATCCCTGGGACCCACAGAGGAAAAAGAGAGAACCAATTCCCTCGCACTGACATCTGACATTCATACTGTATGCACACACACACACACACATGCATACACATACATGTGTACGCACATGCACCGCACACATGTGCAATTAAAACAAAAGGCACCGGGCGTGGTGTCGCATGCCTTTAATCCCAGCACTTGGGAGGCAGAGGCAGGCGGATTTCTGAGTTCGAGGCCAGCCTGGTCTACAAAGTGAGTGCCAGGACAGCCAGGGCTACACAGAGAAACCCTGTCTCCAAAAAAAAAAACAAAACAAAAACAAAAGGCAACTCCAGACAGCTTGAAAGCAAAGAGCATAGGACTTTGGAGTTGCTACAGTAAATTGGTAGAGAATGTCTCTGGAACACAAGGGTGGGGAAGGGCTTCAGAAATAAACCTGAGGTCCTGCCGATGCGTGGGGTGCAAGTGGCCCTGCCACCAGCCTTATCCACTGGGAGTGGTTTTCCTCCTGGACATAGCGGGCCCTGCCCACTCGGTGAGTCATGGGTCCTCTGGGCTGGCAGTGTGGTCCGCCCTTCCTGTCTGTACCCAGTAGGGGAACAACCTGCCTAAGGGGACCTTATCTCCCTCTCGCTCACCGCCAACAGACGTGAGGTCAAGGCTGGGGCTGTGAGGCTGGTGGGAGACCACAAACAGGGGAGGGTCATGGAGAGGTCAGGGGTTGCCAACAAAGCTCCCTCCTTCTGAAATTGTCACCTGCTCTGAAAGCATCTATGCTTCACACAAGGCCGTGGGGACAGACTAAAGGGACAGGCCCTCAAGACTCCCCCAGAGCCCTCTTCTCATATCCTCTGAATGCACTGTGGCAAGGCATGCAAAAACCTGGTGCTTGAGGCAAACAGAGGCCTCCACACAGGGAAGGAGACACCTCAGACCAAGAGTTCTCAACCCGTGGGTCCCGATTTACTGTTACAATTCATAGCAGTAGCAAAATTACAGTTATGAAGTAGCAATGAAAATAATGTTGTGGTCCGGGGTCAGCACAGCCTGAGGAGCTGTGTTAAAGGGTCAGAGCATGAGGAAGCTTGAGAATGAGTGTCTGGACCAGGGTCCTGCTGGAAGTGTGGTAGGGAGGCGTGGATGGAGGTGCCAGCGTGCACGGACACACGGATGCGGATGGAGCAACGGGTGCAGATGGAGTTGGTAGTTTGCGTGAGAACGCAGATGCAGATGGTGATGATGGTTCTGAAGGAGACACCGGCGGGAAGGGAGCCACAGGTATCGATGGAGGTGTGGGCACATCGGAGTGCAGAAGGAGCCTCAGTTGCAGATTAAGGCACAGGAATGGAAAGATGGGGATGTGGGCTTGGAGACACGGTGCGGGTGGTGATGCAGGTGTGGATAGTGATGCAGGTGTGCGTGGACATACAAGTGTGCAAGGGCATGAAGGTTGCAAGGACATCCAAGTGTGCCTGGAGATACAGGCATGGAAGTAGCCTCAGCCTCTGAATCCTGGAAAACCTAAGAAAACCTAAGAACACCCTCCACTGTTTCCAAGACAGGATCCATCTGTAGGCCAGTCAACAAACACAGTTCAGGAACACAGATGTGGGCCACACACTGTCCAGGCATCCCTACTCTCATTTGTCTCCCTTGGGGCCCAGATTGAGTGACAGCTTTGTAAAGTCACCTGGACACCTCCACCCCACTCCCTGCTGCTTATACATCCCTCCTCCCCTTCCCCAGGCATCTTGAGGCCTACGCCTGGTTCCACATGCCTCTCTTAGGACCCTAAGGACCTTTCCAGGTTGCAAATCTGAACACATTACCCTCTCTGGGATCCTTCCCTGGCTCCCATACCCTCTGCAAATGATGTTCAAAGTTCCCCAGCTAGCAGAGCCTGGTCACTGCCCCACTACTTCCATTTTCTTTCAACTCTCTTTGCTCGATCCTCTATTGTACACATTTCTGTCACCAACAGTTGCTGGGTTGTCCTAATAGTGATGTCCCCGTCCCTCTTTCAACTAGCAGTCCACTCCACTCCCCTCTCCAGAAATCAGGGACCATAATGTCTCAGTCATACTGCGGTACCTGTCGGCCTCAGCCCTGGACCATGAGACCCTTTGAGGATTTCCTCTCTTTATTCTGTCTGTCGTTCCTTCAAGAGAAGCCACCTGATCCATCTTTATGTCTGTACCTCGCCACTGTAAATGTTTGATGAATGGCTGAGTGAATGTAGCCATTTCATAGAGGAGACACACAAGACCCCAGAGAGCTGAGGCTGTGGCTCAGGTATTTTATGGAGTATAGACATGGCCTCCCAGAAGAGCCAAGAGGGTGTTAACTGGTGTATGAGCAGCCTCAGGACAGACTTGGGCCCCTATCTACCTCTGGAGGCAGGTGAGACAGGGTGGGGTGGGGAAGCAAGGAAGTGTCAGGGAGTGGTGTTTGATTTACGATGCAAGTAATGATGGGGCCACTTGGCAAGGTGGGCACGCATGACAGACCCTCAAAGATAAGAGGCCAGAGGTATGTCAAGGATGTAAACACCAGGCACCGGACACCCAGCTCCCCGTACCAGCCGGAGACACAAGGCAACCATGTTGGATGGAAAGGGGCCCTGTGGTTTCCCAAGCCCAGACACAGCTCTCTGTACTTCCCTGCAGCATGCAGGACCCCTAATCCTTCCCTGCACTCTAACCACTATGCCTCTTCCTGGGTGACCACGTCCTCCTGTGAACCCTGCCCAGCTCCGCTCAGCTGTCCAAGCAAACTGCAAACCCTGGCACCCAAGGGCTCACTTTCATCTCCCAAACCTGACCTCACCCTTCTGAGAGCTTGCTCCCCGGTACCCTTGAGATAACACCTGAGCCTCCATCCTCATCCTCGTGGCCATTTGTCCTTCCTCTGCCACAGCTCAACCATGTCTTCCCTGCATGCACCTTACACTTCCAACCACCTCTGTGCCCTTCGCACAGACAGTTCCTTGTCGCTGAGCTCTTTCTTGGCTGGCAAACTCCTACTCAACCATCAAAACCCTAGCTGAAGCTGGAGACACGGCTCAGTAGTTCACAGTGCTTGCTGCTGTTTCAGAGAAGCCAAGGTCAGTTTCCAGCACCCACGTCAGGTGCTTCACAACTGCCTGTATGTAACTCCACCTCCATGGGGTAGGATGCCTTATTGTGGCCTCTATGAATACACACATGCATACACACATACAAGTAAAAAACAATAGAATCTTTTTAAAAGACTAAAGGCAGGCATTGGAGAGATAGTTTGGCAGTTGAGAGCCCATAGTGCTCTTGCAGAAGACTAAGGTCGGCAGCTCACAACCCCCTATAACTCTAGCCCCAGGGAATCTGACTCCCGCTTCTAGACCTCACTGGCTCCTGCATGTATGAGTACACATAAACTCGAGGGCTCGGAGCTAGGTTCAGGTGCAGCCCACTCATATCCTTAGAGCTGAGAGGGTCTCCCATCACACCTCAGACCTCCCCTCTGAGGGCACCCTCCATGGCATGGAGACATTTCTGAGGGATGAGAGAATTAGTCACTACCCAAGTGCAAGGGAAGCAAAACATATTCACTGGAGACTTCTGGGAAACCCCACTACACCAGAGATTATGCCAGTACCAGGGTCCCCAGTGGAAAAGGGAGACACCCCTCCCTCACCCAGTTTGTTTGGGTTATGAATTCAAGACCAGCATAGACCTTGTCTCAAAACAAGAAGTAAAGGGGCTGGGGACGTGGCTCAGTTGGTAAAGTGCTTGCCCAACAAGCATGAGGCCCTGAGTTCGGATCCTTGGTGCTCACATAAAAAGACAGCACTTATGTTTCCCAAGTACTGAGGAGGTGGAGACGGGAGGAAGCCCTGGGCCTTGCTAGCCAGCCGTCTAACCAAACGGGTGGGCTCCAGGGTAACTGGGAGACTCTGTCTCAAAAAGTAAGGTGGAGAGCCATCAATAAATATGCCCAACATTGGCCTCTGGCCTACACACACACACACACACACACACACACACACACACACACGGGAGTGCAGAGTTTTGGGGTACACCTGCTTTGTGTGTGCATATAACAAAGACCAGGGCTCTCGGTGGTCCTAAAGTTAGGTTTGGTCCGATTCTGCATTTGCTCATGTGAACTCTCAAAAGCAAGACTGGAGGTTTCTAACTTTAAAGCTCTCAGAACTGGAAAAGTCTGGGGCCAGCCCAGTGCATGGAGGGTCAGGCTGAGATGGGGAATGGCTTGAAGCATCTACTTTTCTGTCTCTCAGGCTCACAGATAGCACTTGAGCATCAGGATAGGTGGGTGGATAAGGACAGAGGGACCCCATCCCTTGCAAACATCCCTTGCCTTGATCTCTGCTCCCACGACTCCTCAAGCTGCTTTCTCAGGCAGGTGGCACTGCACAGGCAAAGCCCCGCTGGACCAAGGACACAGCTGGCAAGGGTGGCTTGTCAGCCCCGGCAGCCACCCAAGTATGCGGCCTGCAGTGTGGATGGCTGTTCCCGCGGCGTTCCCAGAGCACACACCAAGGAAAACATGGAACGCTTCTTGGATGACGTAGCCTGATTCTAAAGTCGTGCATTCCTGCGGAGGGCAGTGAAGCATGGATGGGAGCTGGCAGTGGGAACGTGGGCTCTGCTGCGCCTGCGCAGTCCTTACTTGTACAGTCCCCCGAGTCTGGTTCCCGGGCCTTCCCTGCCATGGGAGCTTGCATGGTTGTGCCACATAGGTCCACAGCCTCCGACCTGTGCGCATAGCCAACACCCTGGTCCCCTGTCCTCAGAGGGACAACTTCCATCACCCCGTGCCCGTGTAACCTTCACCATAGGTGGGCAGTAGTGAGCAACCTTTCTTTACACTGAATTCTGCCTTTCCAAACCAGACAGACTTTGGGTATGTCCTACCTGAGAACCAGCGACAATGTCCCATCTTATACTGAGAGAGGGTCTGTCTTGTTACTATCTCTGGACATGGGGTCACTAGAGGGAGTCAACCAGCTTGTGCTTCAAAAGGTGTGTCTTAATCTCTAGTCTTCGTGTCTCCTTGCCCTTTTTAGCAGGGTCAGGGGCATGTTAGGCAAGTCCTTGTGAGGCATGTGACATGCACACAGAGGCCCGAGGTCAACATCAAACGTCTTCCTCAAATGCACTGCACCTTATCTTATTTAAATTACATGATCTTATTTCTCTGTATGTATACATGTAGGGGTGTATGCATGCTGTGGTCCCCATGTGAAAATCAGAAAAGAGTTCACTGCAATCAACCCTCTTGTTCTTCCACGTGTCCTAAGGGATCAAACTCGGCCATCAGTATTAGTGGCTAATGTCTTCACCCACTGGGCCATCTTGCTCGTCCCTCCACCATATCCTTCACTGAACACAGCATTCATCATTGACTAGACCAGCTAGCCGGAGGGTTCTGTCCACCTGCCTCTACCGTCACTACTCAGGGTTATAAATGCACCCGACTATACCTGGTTGTTTTGTGTAGCCTGGAGATCTGAACTCAGATCCTTGTACCTGTATGGCTGAGCCATCTCCCCAGCCACAAAGCCGCCCCTTTTATAACCCTTCTATAATCCAGGCAGTCCTTGAACCTTTGATCCTCCTGCTTCAGCCTCCCAAGCAGCTGGAGTGATGGGCCCATGTCACCAGAACTGCCTCCACCGGTGGGACCTGTTTTCACTAGGACCTGTTAGACAGAGCCTAAGGATACCCATGAGTCTTTACATCTTGGCAGAGAATATGTGCCTTTGGAAAAACAGGGATGTGGTGGCAGATTGGGGAAATACTTCCTAGTTCCCACTTGCCACATGTGATCGGCAAGCTTGGCCTCGGGGTGGTACTTAATACAAAACTCAGGGCTGGAAAGACCCCCACATGGGAGCCCTGGACAATTACAATTCAGGAGTTCTGGTTTGGGAATTTTGAGGCAAAGTCTCATGTAGCGCAGGCTGGTCTCAAACCCATGCTGTATCTGAGGGTGATCTTGAACTCCTGATCCTCCAGCCTCCACCTCCCAATCCCACTGGGATTTACAGCACCACGATTGGTTTGGGAAGTACTGGAGATGGAACTCTGGTCTTTAGGGTGCTAAACAAGGGCTCTCTCAGCAGATCCACCACCCAGTCTGCTTACTCGTGGGTTCTAGCCAAACAGCTTCCGAGGTCCAGCTTGTTAGGAGGGGGATCTGGGGAGGTGCCAGGTTCAAACTGCTATGGGTCTTGCTCATCTCAAGCCCCCTTAGCTTTGGAACATACGTGTTTATGTGAGGTATGATTATGTTTGCCCTTGGAGACCCAGTCTCCGTGTTTGGCCTTCTAACTCAAGGAGTGTGAAATCCTAAAGCTACTCCCCAGAACATGTGTAATAGCACCCAGACTCCAGACATGAGACAGTGCGGAATCCAGAATAAAGCAGGCAGGGCCTCTCTCTGATCAGGGTCAAGCACAGTCCAGGAGAGAGGCTGGGCCATTCCTTGGCTCTCCTGGCCTGCCGGGCCTCCTGCCTGCCCTCCTGCCCAACCTTACTCACTTGGCCCGTATTGAGGCCTGGAACCAGTCACATCCGGCCCGGCCGTCTAAACAGGCCTGAGGCCCCGGAGCTTGTTGGGCCCAAGGGGAACCCAAAATAACATCTGAATCAATGTCCCTATAGACACCCTCACCCGCCAGGGCCCAAGGGAGGAGCCTAGAGACACAGCTCAGAGACCTAGACTGCTGACCAAGCTGGCTCAGGCAACAGTTAGCTCTGTGGGGCCTCAGCCAATGGCCAACGGCACCCAAGGACAAGCAAGATGGTCACAGTGAGGAGATGAAAGCTGTGAAGAAATAGGGAAGAGGGGGGAACAGCCCAACGCAGGGGGCCATGGCCAGTGTGGATAAAGGCACTGGGAGTGCAGAGGAGTTGGGCCTGACCACATAATAAGCAAGTGACTTGAAATGCTATGAAAATCTACAGGGTCACCTCACAGAAAGAGATGGGAGCTGCAGACAGTCAGACTAGCAGGTGGCTCAGCAGGTACCGAGCCTAGGGACGAGAGTGTGATCTCCTGGGACCCACATGATGGAGAGGTAAAATGGACTCTTGATAAGTTATCCTCTGACCTCAACATGTAAGATCTCACACACATGCACACACACACACACACACACACACACACACACACACACACACGGCCATCAGCATAGCCCAGAGTGAGAAAGAGACTTTTTTCAGAGAGCCAGACCTTGACAAGTGGGTTAGTTATGACCATGGAAGAAATGAAGGAAACATACAAGAGACAGGGGATAGGGACAACGTACTCTAGGGCTCAGAGAATCACCCCAGAACTAGTCTGGGGACCCACTTCCTTTCAGCAGCTAGATGCAGATAGCCCAAATAGCCCAGTCACCTGAATAACACCCCCCAACACTGTTCCAAGAGCCACATATGCCCATTGGTTCCCTAGGGGACCACCAAGGACGCAGTAGAAGAGACAGTCCATACTGAGCCGTCCATTCCTTCCCGTCCATCCCTCCAAGGAAGGCCCAACCTTAGATCAACTTGAGGACAAACAGAGTCTGCCAGAATTGGGGACACACTCTAGGCCAGTGACATTGACTGACATATTCTGGGGTGGGCTGTGTTGAAGGTGTTGTTATGAGACCTGGGCCTAGCTTAGAAAGGGTCACAAGTTACATAGCCTCAACGCTTCCCCAACACTGGTCCAGGCCATGTCATGTCGCTACATTCCCCTCATATAAAGTCAGTGGTACCCCAGCTGGAACAGGAGGCTGTTACCTGAGTCCCCACCGGCTTGCAGACCTAATCCCCCCAGCTTTCCTGAGAACGGCTCTGCTGTTCTTGGCTGATGGCCCCTGCTGAGCCTGGCACAGCCTGGGCTCTGTGCCCACCTGTGAGTGAGAGTCTGGCAGTGGCCCAGCCCGGGCAGTGGACATTGTGAAGAGCTAAAGCGAAGGCCCAGGCAGGCAGAAGGAGCCTCCCTCAGGTTCTGGTCAGTGGCCTTACATCATGAGGTCAGACTTACTCCGAAGCCCCGCTTTGTCCAATGGGAATCACAAACACCCGTCTCAGCTTACCTGGCAACGCTCACGGACAGACCCTCCGCTCCCCACTTTCTGAAACCAATCAGGGCTACCCAAGAGAGAACAAGCCTGAAGAATCAGAGGAAAGCCTTGGCCCACCCTCCCCTAACAGGCCTCTATTGATTCTCTAACATGTTCTCGGCTTTGAGCCAAGTAAAAAGAGTTCTTCGTTCGGCTCCTTCCCACCGTTCAGGTTTCTTAGACAGGCCCAGAGCCAGCAAGCTGAGGGGAAGCTGCAGGGAGAGCATAGACTAACAGTGGCTACGGAGCTGCCCTGGGGCAGGCATACTCAGCACCCCTTAGTTCCTTGGCTCCTTTCCATCAGAAGAGGAAACTGAGGCTCGGGAACGTCACCTATGCGAGATCACGGAGCAGCGAGAGAAGCAGCAAGGCCTGATTGGGCCAGAAAGGGAGAGAGGTGATGGGTGTGGCTGAGTTGGGAGAGTGCTCAAGTGGCATGAACGGATGCCCGTCCATGTTCAATACCCCCTCAAATCACATAAACTGGGTGTGGTGGTTGCATATCTCTAACTCTGGCACAGGAGGTTTAGGCGGAAGGATCGGGAATTTAAGGTCATCTCTGGCTATACAGCATCTTTGGAGCTAACCTAGGTTCCATGAAACCTTGTCCAAAAGAAAGAAAGAAAGAAAGAAAGAAAGAAAGAAAGAAAGAAAGAAAGAAAGAAAGAAAGAAAGAAAGAAAGAAAGAAAGAAAGAAGGGGGGAGGGAGAGTAGGGACACCAACAGGGAAGGTAGAGTCCATGAAGAGCCAATAGCATAGACTGTCTCAGAAGTAGCAATACAGCACAGCAGGGCAGACCTGGGGACACCCTGCTGACTCCTCCTACCAAAAAGGACCCTGAAGACTTTTTACAGGCTGCTCTCCAGCCTGCAAGCCTGCTGCCTCCGTCAGTGCTGAGATTATAGGCATGTGCCATCACAGCCAGCCAGAAAGCACAAAACTCAGGATATATCCAATTAGGCTTTAATCCCCATCATATTTTCAATGTCCAGTGCAGGGCCAGGAATAGGAGGAGATGCTCAGTTAGCATCTGAAGAATAGCCAGGTGTGATGGTGCATGCCTGGAATCCCAGCATCCCAGAAGCCAAAGCAAGGAGTAATGAATCCAAGGTTAGTTCGTATTGGCTACACAGTGAGGACCAGGTAATCCCAGGCTGTATAGCAAGATACTGTCTTGCAGGAGAGAGAGAGGGAAGGGGAGAAGGGAGAGGGAGAAGGAGAAGGGAAAGAGGGAAAGGGATAGGGAGAGAGGAAATGAATTCCAGGTTCACAGAGAGAGAGAGAGAGAGAGAGAGAGACCCTGCCTCAAAAAGATAATGCAGAGAGTAACAGAAGAGAGCACCTGATACCCTTTTCTGGTTTCTGCATGCACAAAAGCACATGTACACACTCACAAAGGTGCGCACACACATACACATATGCACATGCACACACGAATTGAAGCACAGACACACACACATGCACACATGGACATGTTCACGCCAACCTTTATACCACACTCACACACGTGCATACATACATTTTCTCAAATACACATACTCTTATTGCACACACAAAACCACACAGCATAGTTGAGTGTCTCTCTGTTCCTAGACAAACTGCACAAATTCCATTCCTGAATATTATTAAGTCATTTCCATTCCGCTCAGAATGAATCTTTGTGAGGGACAAGATCAAGGTCATTCAAGACACAACTCCCACCTCTTGCTTCCACACAGACATGGCCTGTCTGATTGACACCTGCAGAGCTGGAACCCCCTCGGAATCCTAACTAACACTACCTGAAGTGCTACTGCTTGCCAAGCATGGCAGGCGATGAAACTTCTTAAACTTCTGACCCTTAAACTTGAAGCTCTGCACTTGTAATTCCATCTATTCAGGGGCTAAAGCAGAAGAATCAAGAATTGACATTATTGCCAGGCAGTGGTGGCGCACACCTTTAATCCTAGCACATGGAAGGCTGATCTCTGAGTTTGAGGCCAGCCTGGTCTACAGAGGAAGTTTCAGGACAGCCAGGGCTACACAGAGAAATCCCACCCCCCCTCCCCCCAGTACAGAGTTTACATTCAGGATAGACTATAGAGTGAACCAAGTCTGGCAATTTAGTAAGGCCTTGCCTCAAAATGGAAAGTAATGATACCTGAAGTCCTGCCTTCCATAATCTTTCTCTCTCTCTCTCTCTCTCTCTCTCTCTCTCTCTCTCTCTCTCTCTCTCTCTTTCTCTCTCACACACACACACACACACACACACACAAAGGGGGAGGAGGAGGAAGAAGGGGAGAAAATAAATAATTTAATTAAATTAAATTTAAAGAGAGCGCCAGAGATCTAGTTCAATGGTAGAGACAGTCCTTTCCTAGGATCCCCCAGTGAGGGCCTGAGGGTATGGCTTAGCTTGGAAGTAGAGCATTTTCCTAGCATTCATGA
Organism: Mus caroli; assembly: GCF_978045245.1. Taxonomy (NCBI): domain Eukaryota; kingdom Metazoa; phylum Chordata; class Mammalia; order Rodentia; family Muridae; genus Mus; species Mus caroli. The sequence continues at coordinate 138,960,524 of NW_028227259.1, read as the reverse complement.
TTCTGGAATCCCCAATACTGAAAATGGGGAAGGGGAGTTTCCTCTAAATGATGAGAGAGAAACAATTAGAAAGACCCTATGGGCTATGGCAGGGTTTAGGGGGACTTAGGGGAATAGGTGGGCATTCCCAGTCACAGTCTGGAGACCCTCAGAGTGGCATGAGCAGGTGTGGCTCTCTGACCCCCTGTGGAATAAGAAGCCAACATGCAGAAGGAATTGCACAGCCCATCTTGCTTCCTGAATCCTGGCAGACATCAGAACTGGCTCTCATGCTGCAAACCACCAGCTTTCATTAATCCCAGGGCCTGGAGGACGGGCTGTGGCTGTGGAGACAGGCTTTGCTGCTAGCGACCCAAAGGGAAGCGTACTTTCCAAACCCAAGTTTGGCTGGAGTCGGGTGACATTTTTAATGTTCTGTTGGCGCACACTGTTGTCCTAGATGTGAAAGGTTAAGCTAGTTGGCTCCTGGAATAAAACAGAGAATGTCAGTGTAATCTTTAGGTAGGCAAGGGTTGGTTTGTTTTGCTTTGTTTTTGTGACAGGGTCTCATGGAACCCGGGCTGGCCTTAAACTCCTTATGCAGCCAAGGACTTTGAACTAATCCTCCTGCCTCCACCTCCAAGTACTGGCATTATTGGTATGCACAACCATAGTTTATACGATGGTGGGGATGAAACTCAGGACTTTGTACACGTTGGGCAAGCACTCTTCCGAAGGGGCTACGTCTTGAGCCTTCCCCCCCTCTCTGTGTAGCTCCCACAGTGAACCCCCTGCTTCCATCTCCCAAGTGGAGGTGACAGGTGTGCACTGCCAGGCCTTACCCAAAGTGTTTTAAAGCAGGACACAAAAAGATGCTAACATTAGAGGGGGAAACATGATCAATTTGATGTCTTTAAACATCAAGGAGATGGGGTGGAATGGTGTCTTGGTCCTCCAGAACTCTCATTTAAAAAAAAAAAAAAAAGAAATTATAGGTGGACATTGTAGCAGAGCTTGCAATCTTAGTGCTTTGGGTATGGAAACAAAGCCCTTGGGATGCACTGGCCAGCCAGCCTAGACTATTTGTCAAGTTCCAGGACAACGAAAGACCTGAGGAATGACAGCCAGATGGCCCACCAGCCTCCACATGCACCTCCACGTGCACACACACAGACACACAGAGAGAGGCAGACACAGACACACACACAGAGACACACACAGAGAAAGGCACATATACACACAGAAAGAGAGAGAGACACACACACACACACAGACCCACACCTATGCATCTATCTGCTCATTCATGCATTCACTCATCCATCCATCCACCCATCCATCCATCCACCTATCCTTATCCATCTATCCACCTATCCATCCATCCACTCCTCTATCCTTCATTCACTCACCCACTCATCCATTTATCCATCTATCCACTCATCCAACCATTCATCTATCCATTCATCCATCTATCCATTCACTCACCCACTCATCCATCCATCCATCCTTCCATCCATCCATCCACTCATCTATCCACCCATCCACTCATCTATCCATCCATTCACTCACCCACTCATCCATCCATCCATCCATCATCCATCCATCTATTCACCCACACTCATCCATCCATGCATCCATCCATGCATCTATCCATTTACCTATCCACTCATTCATCCATTCACCTCCACACCCATCCACTCATTAATCCATCTGTCCCCTTATCTGTCCATTCATCACTCATCCATCCATTTATCCCTTCTTCCACTTATCCATCCATTCATCCATCTATCCATTGATCCATCTTCTCTCTAATCCACCTATCTGCCCCTCATACACACACACTCACACATACATAACCATTTATCCAACTACTCATTCATCCATCTATTCACCCTTGCATCTACATAGCCATCCATCCATCTGTCCACTCATCCACACACCCATCCAGACATAGATACACTCACCCACCCATGGGTCTACTCATCCATTACAATGTTCTCCCAAACTGAAGGTGGTGGCAGCCATCTCCATGACCAGGACAGAGAATGGGACATGGGCTATGTCACTAAGCTGGACCATTCTATAGGTTAGTTACATCAAACTCATTTTCCACTTATGGTATTTTCTGTTTACGATGAGGCCATTGGGGTGGAATCCCAAAAATCTAGAAGAATCTGCATGCAGTAGTGAGGTGCACACGGTTCTATTCAGGGCTGAGCCTTGCACCTGGTACTTGAAGTCACCAACTCCCTAGTGTCCTCTACTCTGAAATGAGCTATTTTCTATTTGTGTGTGCCTGTGTGCATGTATTGAGTGCTCCTGTGGGTGGGGGTGCACATGTGTGTGCAGGCATTGGGTGTGTATGCACGTGTGTGCTTGTGCATGTGAGGCAGGGGGAGGGGCTCAGTGGTGAAACACCTGCCTTGAAACCTCCAGTGGGGGCTGGGGGCGGGGCTCAAAGGGTAGAGCTCTGGCCTAGTATGCACAAATCCCTGGGTTCCTTCCACATACGCAGAAAAGATTTAGAGAGAAGAGAGAGAGCAGAGATTTAGAGAGAGATTGACAGATTGAGAGGCAGAGGAAGGGGAAGGAAGGGAGGGAGGGAGGGAGGGAGGGAGGGAGGGAGGGAGGGAGGGAGGGAGGGGGAAAAGACAGACTGACTGACTGACTGACGAGGGAGAAACTAGAGTACAGAAGAAGATCCTTCATTAAATCCTCGCACTTAGTCTGTGCAGAGCATTAAGAACTCTTGTCTTCTGAGTCCTCGCTGCTTTAAGCAGAGAAGCGAGGCAGGATCTGCCCCTAGGAAGCGCCCCACAGCAGGCAGCTGTGTGGGTGGCCTGAAAGGCAAAGGCCCTTTGCTAGGTCAAGGCTGTCTTCACCCTGCCTGCTTTTGAATAAAGCAAATCCTGCTAGGAACCAGGAATGGCTCTGGGGACTCCTCCTCCAGGGAGTTTCGTGATTGCCTCTCTATCTGTACGGATTCTAACTCTTGGTTCCCAGGACTCAGGGTTCTGGGGGTCCTCTACCTGCCTCCCCTTTGAGGACAGATCCTGACTGAAGACGTTGCCCTGGAATGCGGAACCAGAACAAGGGAGCTCCGCTAAGCAGGAACCACTGAACTGCCTCCCCGGCCTCCTACCCTGCATCCTGGCAGCTGCCCTTACTACCCCCTGGGACCCGCCTGGCGCCACAGGGATCAGACCAGTTGAGGGTTCCGGGCATGGGTGGAGGGTGCTACCCTGGGCAGGGAGTAGCTAAACGTGATGTGGGGATGGAGACCAGTAAAACGCAGGAGGAAGTGAGCCCCACACCCTGCGGGCAGTTTTCCTATCCCAGGCACTTGGAAAGGCTCCTGGGCACGCAGCAGGCAGGGGAGACAGCAAGAGATAAGCACCCTGGGCAAATAAGAAGACACGGGCTGGCATGTGGTGGCATGCGTGCCTGTGAACTTCAACCCTACTAGTTCACGGTACCCCAGGGGATCCAAAGCTCGGCCTCCGGTCCTCCTAAGGACTTAGGGAAGCTAGGTTTATGGCATCCAGATCCTGTGCAGAATAAATGCCCATCCCCCACCCCGGAGACTTTGTACAGTGCCTTTATTGTCATTGGAAAGGCCAGGACATTGAAACAGAGCCTCCCTATATAAATCAGACTGGACTTGAACTCGTGATCCTCCTGCTTCCATCTCCCAGGAGCTGGGATAAAAGGCATGCACCATCTCTCCTTCTGCCACAGAGTCTTTGACTGACTCCCAGTCAGTTTCCTGCCTTGCACAGCAGGGTAGTCACCCTTTATGTGAGGGTGAGGGTGAACGGGCGCCCATCCTGAATCCCTCCCTACCCTCTTGGCTCATTTTTAAGCAGCATCCCAGGCAGAAGCCAAAAGGCTGAGCCGACACCTTTCTTTTAAATTAAGAACAAGCATGGGGACTGGAGAGAGAACTCAGTGACCCTTGCTGCTATAGCAAAGGACCCAGGTTCAGTTCTCAGCACCCAGCACTCACGGACTAAGGGAGACAGCTCTGGAGTCTGGGGCCAGCCTGAGCGACATAGCAAGACTCCATTTGTTCTCCAAAAGAATAAAATAGCAGGGAGTTGTGCACACCTGTGATTCCAGCATGTCAGAGACTGAGGCAGGAGGATCTCAATTTGGAGGCCAGCCTGAACTACACTGTAAGACTTGGTGTCAAAAGAAAACGGGGAGGAGCGGTGGCAGCAGTGGGTAGTGTATGTGAGGTGCTTACACCCATATAAAAAAGCCAAGCAAGGTGGTGTGGGCTTTGCTTGCCTTGCCTCTCAAAACTGGGGGCGTGGTGGCAAAAGGATGCCTAGGTCATATTGGCCAGCCAACCCAGCCTAATTCATGAGCTCCAGGCTCAGTGATTCAGATGATGATGTCTAGCTACCCTATGTATACTCATATATGTGCATATACACGTACAGGTACGTATGTATAAACACATAGCACACAACACCACACACATACACATATGACCATCCCAAAAGTACATCAAGAACTAAAGGCACAAGTCCTGGGGCTTAAAAGCATTCCATTCTCTTAGAAGTGTCTCCAGAGGTGGTTCAAACTTAAGAGGCCCAACCTTAACAAGACTCCTGTACAGTCTTAGTCTCTACAGAAGCAAACTGGGAGAGGTCAGAAGACTGAGGTGTGGACAGTTGGTAGAGAGCTTGCTTAGCATGCACAACACCCTGGTTTCTAGCTCCACAACAGGGTGTGGTGGTGCACACCTGCAAGACCAGCACTTGGGGAGAAACAGAGAATCAAGGACCTCCGCCACTGCATAGCAAGTTCGATACCAGCCTGGGCTACATGAGATTCTGTCTCAAAATAAATAAACATGGGACAAGGGGGTGCTGATAAAGGAGGAGACTGTTGTCCTCAGGGGAGGCCTAGATTTGGGACTCATGGAGAGGGTGCAAGAGTAACTGTAATGGAATTTGTTGTCAGCCTCACTCTGCATGACAGGGGCTTAGAGTTAAAGTTAAATAGATCTGAGGAGATGGGAATTGAGCTTTCTCTGTGGGTGTGTAGACAGGCCTCCTAACCCCTCTGTTTATAAACTGGGATAATAATATCCCTGATCAAAACTAGAGATGTGTTCTCTGTAAACTGTTAAGTGTCAAACACATGAAAGACGTGTTCCGGACTCCTCTGTTCTACGTCCCTTGAGAAGGGGGTGCCCAGAGCCCAGCTTGTTACATTCTGCTCCCCCAGACAGCAGCAGACAGACAGCTCGTGAGGCGATATGCAAACAGCCAGTCCAGGACACCCACCCCCTGGGCTCACCCCTGCCGGCCAACGACCCAGACTGACAAATGATTCAAATGCACAAACAGCAGGGTCTGAGAGAAAGTGCTGGGCTGCTGGGTCAGAAACAGGCTGTGTGGGAGTCAGGGCATCCCAGGGCAGCAGCGGAGGGAAGACAAATGTGTTTGTGAGGAGAGGTTACTTTCTACACCTGCCCTTCAGCAGGCTGCCATCTTCTACCTCAGTTTGCCAAACGGTGTCATAGACTGTCCCCGCAGATATGACTTGTTATTTGACTGTTGATGTTTTACTTTGGTTTTCTGTGACACCAGGAATGGGACCCAGGGACTGGCATATACTATGAGCCAACTTGCTCTACCACTAAGGCCCCTCAATGAAGGATTATAGACAAGCATTCTGTCTCTAAGCCATGCTCTTAGCACCTCACTGGGAAAGTCTAGGCAAGGGCTCTACCACTGAACCATACTCCTAAATCCCTCACTAGGGGAATCTAGGCAAATGATCTATCACTAAGCCATGCCTCCAGCCCCTCCCTGGGGGATTCTAGGCAGGGGCTCTACCACTGAGCCACACCCCAGCCCCTCCCTGGGGGATTCTAGGCAGGGGCTCTACCACTGAGCTACACTCCCAGGCTTCTATTATTATAATTTTAAGTCAGGGTCTCACTATGTGGCTCAGGCTGGCCTGGAGCTCACAGTCCTCCATGCTGGGGTTATAGCCACCTCAGCTGGCTCCCAGGATCCATGTTGCCATAAGTCCTCACAGAGTAGGATCTGCATGCGTATCTTGGCACGTTACTACACCATCCATCATGGTTTGCCCCCATCCTGACTCATCCCACTTTAGTCTAAACCTTTACTTTCGTCTGCCAGAGCCGCTGGCCACCTGGGGTTATTGAACCATTAAAAGAGCTAATGCAAAAGAAGATTAAACTCTAAATGTAAAAACACAGCATCTTCAAGAGTTAGGACAAAAAAAAAAAACAAAACAGAATGTAAAATGTCTTATTTCTTCATATGAATTACCTGCAAAATGATATTTCAAGTGTTGCTTCAATGTTTATTTATTTTGTGTGTTATGTGCATGTGTGTGCCACACCACATCCTGCACTTGAACGTCAGAGGACAACTTGTGAGGGTGAATCTCACTTTCCACCCTCTAACCTATAGGGAGCAAACTCAGATCCTCAGGTTTAACAGCAAGCCAGCCCCTTTACCTACTGAGCCATATTACCAGCTCAGAGTTTCTTTTGTCTTATTGAGCTCGTAGGATATTTAAAAAATCAGGGGCTGGTGAGATGGCTCAGTGGGTAAGAGCACCCGACTGCTCTTCCGAAGGTCCAAAGTTCAAATCCCAGCAACCACATGGTGGCTCACAACCACCTGTAATGAGATCTGATGCCCTCTTCTGGTGTGTCTGAAGACAGCTACAGTGTACTTACATTAAATAAGTAAATAAATAAATCTTTTAAAAAAAAAATCAGAGAGAAGAGCTGGACTTAGTGGTACACACCTATAATCCCTGCACTCAAAGAGGCTGCAAGAGGAGACTCTCAGGTTCGAGGCCAGCCCTGGTTATGTAGTTTAAATGGGTGTCAGGGACTTGAGAGTATAGCTCAGTTGGTCTAGCTCTGGATCTCATCCCTATCATCACAAAAAAATTTAAAAAATAAATATTCACTAGTAATTAATATAAATCCAAAGGGAAATAAGTCCCTTGTGTGTGACTGGAAGCTGGGGAAAAGCATGTTCTGTCCTTGGATCTCGGTCCCAACTGCTCCTTCTTTCCTTTCCAAACCTCAGTATGAAAATTCATGTTCCCCTGCTAATGTAACCTGTTAACTCCATTTCCTCTGGGATTAGCTAGAGGTGAGGCTCTTGCTCCCACTAAAGATGCATGACTGCCAGCGGGCCTTCAGTTTGCCAAAGACAGAACAGAACCAGGGTGCTTACTGATTTCAGCTCTGCCCAGGCCAGCCTCAACACTGTGGCTGCTCCTCTCACTAGACCACGGTCCCACAGAGCAGCGTGATCTTAACAATGTCCTCTATGGACAAGAAAAAAAACCCAAGGCATACCGCTGGTACTTGGAAGATCCCGATCCAAGATCCGACACTGTCATAACAGACATACACGCATGGAAAACATCAATGCACAGAAAATAAAGATTTCTTCTTTTAAAAGAAACTGTGGTAAGGATGCTGAAGTACAGCTCTCCACAGTCGATGGCTTCTGGCAGCGATGCTGAAGCATTCTCCGCCTGCATTTCCTGGAAGTCTCATTGGTACACAGCAAAGCTGGTGGATCCTTCCATCTGCCAGCCATGATAGCGACTCATTGTGAGGGTAATAAGAAGGAAATACCTAAATTGAGTCCAAAGCTCTTCAAAGAGGTTCAAGGAACAAGATGGAAGACAGGCCAGGAGCTAGAGACTCACCAACAAATGCCCAGTATCCCAACTTCAGGAGCAGCCTAGGGGCTAGGGATCCCAGGCCAGTCAGGGAAGGAAGGCTAGGGAGGTTGAACTGGTCGTACAGGGACTGGGAGGAACGGGGAATGGTAGGTAGTGCGTGCACGTCATCCTAGCCACTCAGGAGACTGAGGTGGGAGAATCAGATCTCAAGGCCAGCTCGTGCTACCTAGTAAGCAAGTTCAAAACTATCCTGTGCTGCTTAGCAAGACTCTATCTTGAAATAAAAGGTTTTTTTAAAGCTAAAGATGTAGGTCTGTTGTGAAGAATCAGCCTAGAATCCCCCAGTGAGGGGCTGGGGGCGTGGCTCAGTGGTAGAGCCCCTGCCTAGAATCCCCCAGTGAGGGGCTGGGGGCGTGGCTCAGTGGTAGAGCCCCTGCCTAGAATCCCCCAGGGAGGGGCTGGGGGCGTGGCTCAGTGGTGGAGCCCCTGCCTAGAATCCCCCAGGGAGGGGCTGGGGGCGTGGCTCAGTGGTGGAGCCCCTGCCTAGAATCCCCCAGGGAGAGGCTGGGGGCGTGGCTCAGTGGTGGAGCCCCTGCCTAGAATCCCCCAGGGAGGGGCTGGGGGCGTGGCTCAGTGGTAGAGCCCCTGCCTAGAATCCCCCAGGGAGGGGCTGGGGGCGTGGCTCAGTGGTAGAGCCCCTGCCTAGAATCCCCCAGGGAGGGGCTGGGGGCGTGGCTCAGTGGTAGAGCCCCTGCCTAGAATCCCCCAGGGAGGGGCTGGGGGCGTGGCTCAGTGGTACAGTATCTGCAAAGCCCCAGATGTATCCCCAGGACTATAGAAGAAAGAAACAAAACAAAGCGGCTAAAAGTTATCTGAATGGCTTCTGAGGGTCTCTGCACAAATCACTGATGTTCTTAGAGCCACATAGAACCTGAACACTCTGCCCCTCCAGCTAGAGGGACACGGGAAGAACAGCATCCCACCATAGACTTTGCCCAAATGACTCTCCCCGGGTGCCGCTCAGCCTACAGCGAGCTGGGCACCCAGCGGGCATCAGAGTTTGTTAGTGATCTTGGTCAAGGGCACCCAGCCATGCTCGGAGAATAGTTTTGTAAAAAAGCTCATTTTATCTGTCCTACGCTGTCTAGAGAGGTGGCCGAGCACTTGAAGACGGCTGGATTTTTGGAATGTTCAAGCAACTGGCTAATGGATGGATGTCAGCCCGTGACTGGCATTCCTTGCCTTTGCCATATCAGTGCATGTGTTGTGCTAACTTGAGGGGATGAGCAGTGCAGAGAATCTGGGGCCATGTACCCTTTGTAGGTACGTGGAGCCTTTGTAGCACATGCGGGGCAAGCTAATGCACTGAGTTCAAGAGACCAAAAACTGGGGCACAAAGCAGGTCCTTGGCCCAGCAGCCTGAAGCCTATTCCAGCTCCAAGTCTTCCCTCTATACCTCTCCTGGATCCTCAGAGTAGACCTCTCCTGCTGGCTCCAGCCTCTTTCCCAATCCTGGAATTAATAAAGCTCCAAGCAGACTGTGGTTTGCAAGTCTGCAAGCCACTTCCTGCCCGCGTCACTACTCCAAGAGGAGTGGGGCCCAGCTCCCCACCAGTACCCCTGCTTTCCTCCACCCAGGACTTGGAGCCTCAAGCCGTGCCCATGTCATGGTCTCTGTCCCCGTTAAGGACTGAGTTAGGGACTTTGGGAATCTCGTAATCTGTTTACCCAGGGTATCCCCAAAATCAACACAGTACATAAGAGCTATGCCCATGCTGTGCCCATGCTGTGCCCATGCTGTGCTGTTTCTAGATGGTTTGTGTTCTCTTTCTCTCTCTCTTTCTCTCTCTCTCTCTCTCTCTCTCTCTCTCTCTCTCTCATATTTTAATTTCTCCTCATGTTTTAGTTTGGTTTTTTTTTTATTTTTAGGGATGTGTGTGTGTGTGTGTGTGTGTGTGTGTGTGTGTGTGTGTGTGTCTCATGGAGCCCAGTCTGGCTTCAGATTCACTACATAACACTTTGGACTTCTGGTTCTTCTGCCTCTGCCTCCCAAGTGCTGAGATTCCAAGAATGCACCACTACACCCATCTCTTTTGCTTTGTAAGATCAGGTATTGCAAAGGAGCCCAAGCTAACCTGGAGCATGCTATATAACTCAGGCTGGTATCACTCTATCCTCCCGTCATTAAGATGGTTCAGGGAGTAAAGGAAGCTTCCTGGAGAGCCTGATGACCTGGGTTCAAGTCCCAGGACCCCCTTGGAGGGAGCAGTGAACCCATTCCTGCAAGCTCCTCTGATCCCCACATGCATGCCATGGCACATACACACACAATGCAACTGAACACTATGATTTCCTGCTCCCTGCCGCACAAGCGCCGTGCCAAGCTCTGTGATGGTCCTCCTATCATGTCTCCCTTCTCCAAAATTCTGGTGATGTCTTGGGTGGTAAATCATGGGATGGGGGAAAATTGTCTAAGATCTCAGACTGACACAGTAGAGGCTCTGTTGAGCCAGACAGCTACACCACAAACGGGGGCAGAGATTGTAGACCTAGCTTCAGCCATGATACTGTTGGTACCAAATGGATACAGAACACTTCTGGGCTCAGGGCAGAAACGTGTGCCCAAGCTTTCCTTGTCTTTGTGCTGACTTTCCTAGTTAAGGATAGCTGGCATCAGCTAACAGATGAGACAAGCGAGAGCTACAGAGGTACACAATTATAATCCCAATGCTCAGGAGGCTGAGTCAGGAAGATCTGGGGTTCAAGGCCAGCCTGGGTTATATAGTGAGACTGTGAGCATCTTGGAAGAAATGGAGGAAGAGAGGAACTGGAGAGAGGGAAGAAGAAATAAGGAAAAAGAGGAAGGGAGGGGAAAGGAGACAGAAGAAGAAAGGCAGGAAGGAAGGAAAGGGGGAAGAATGAAGAGGAAGACATAGGAAGGGGGAGAAAGGAAAGAGTAGAGGGAATTATGAGGAAGACATAGGAAGGAGGGAGGAAAGAAAGAGTAGAGGGAATTATGGGAAAGAAATAGAAGGAAGGAGAGAGGAGATGAAGGAGGATGGGAAGAAGAGAGGAGGAAGAGGAAGAAAAGTAGGAGAGGGAGAAGAGGAAAAAGAGGAAGAAGAGGAAATGAAGGAGAAGGAGAAGAAAGAAGAAGAGAAAGGAGAAGGAGAAGGAGGAGGAGGAGGAGGAGGAGGAGGAGGAGGAGAAGGAGAAGGAGAAGGAGAAGGAGAAGGAGAAGGAGAAGGAGAAGGAGAAGGAGAAGGAGAAGGAGAAGGAGAAGGAGAAGGAGAAGGAGAAGGAGAAGGAGAAGAAGAAGAAGAAGAAGAAGAAGAAGAAGAAGAAGAAGAAGAAGAAGAAGAAGAAGAAGAAGAAGAAGAAGAAGAAGAAGAAGAAGAAGAAGAAGAAGAAGAAGAAGAAGAAGAAGAAGAAGAAGAAGAAGAAGAAGAAACACGAGAACCAAAAATTAGCCCAGGTCCACCTAAGCCACCTGCCTTTGATCTCCCACCCCCACCTCCACCAATGCTGTCATCTCTGCAGACTCCTCTATGCCCTGTACTGTATAAGACATCTGATCAGACATCCTTAACTCACCCCTCTGCACCACCTTCTACAAGAGAAAGACTCTAGGACCTATGGCCTGGACTTTTTCTTCTAACCAACTATGACCTGTATACAGCAAGCAACCATCTCCCTCTCCTGTCCTCCAGTACTTCACATACACTCAGGAGTCTGAGAATGACATAATCTTCCTCTGACCTACACTTCACATTCCTTAAAGCCTTACAGGGTCTCCATATGCTCAGGGACAGGGTGGCCAGGGCACTGATCGCAAGCTTTCCTGGAGGGCTGTCTCTGCTGGTTCAGCATAGGCTGCCCCCTTCTGGCCAGTAGAGGAATAGCATCCTCAAGCCTTCCCAGAGCCTCCAAGAGAATCAGTTTCCAGATGCAAGTGAGAGCATTGGACAGGTGGTGAAGAAGCAAGAAGGAGAATACTGAGTTAATAGTCATCTGCACAGGGCTCCCACTTCCATGTTCCCTTCCAGGCACTTAAGACCCAGTATGACCTCTGTTGGACACTGTGCCTTGCTCAGGGGCGGTGCAAAGCTGTGCCCGTGGCCCTTACAGAACCAACCAACACCTTATGCAAGGATCATCTTTGAGCCCTAGGGAGACACTAAATACATGGCTCTCACTCCCAAGCCACTCGCCTGACCTCAGCCCCTTGGTCTCTGCAACCATAGACCCTGGACTTATCCAACACCCTTTCCCAGGCTTCAAACAGATGGCTAAGACCTTGTCTCAACCATGATGAACTAGATCATATGTCAAGGTCCCTAATCTGTTCCTAAAATGCCCCCACGGTACTATGTCTATCCTATTCTCTCTCCCAGACAATTCTGCTCGCAGACCTTGAACTCTATAGACAGACTCCCTTAGCCCCATCAACCTACCCAACCCAGTTTTGGGTAAAGTCTGTCTCTAGCCAGGCTTGGGGGGTGTCGGGGTGTCTGCAAGACCAGGGTGGGAGCTGAGGCGCGGGACAGCTGGCCTGTGTCCCCACACTGGGCCTGGGGCCCAGGCAGAGGGGCGGGGGCCTGGCTACTCCAGCCTTGGCTAGGGCTGGGATTTTTTGGCCGGGCTGCCTGGGCCCTCCCTCCTGCTTCCTCTCCAGAGGGCTGTCCTGGCAAAGGCCCCCCTTGCACTTTCTGGCGGGAACAGGGCCAGGAGCAAGCAAACAGCTACAGAGGGAAAGCGGGAAAGCGATTGGGGGGGGGGGAAGAGAGCACGCGCGCGCGTCAGTGTGTGTGTGTGTGTGTGTGTGTGTGTGTGTGTGTGTGTGCGTGTGCAGGAAAATAGACCCATAGTCCAGGCAGATTCAGCCTAGGAGGCTTGCAAGTCTGGCCTTTCGTAATTGCCCCCTCCCCCGCGGCCCCCTCCCCCAGCTCCCCCTCCTCCCGCCCTCCTCTCACCCGCCCTCTCTCCCTCCCTCCTTCCCTCACAGCAGCCTACCAGGCAGCAATTACGCTTTGGGGATAAAACGAGGCGCAGAGAGCAGGCTGGGGCAGTCCTCCCCGAGATGGCGGGTCTGACAGCGGTAGTCCCGCAGCCTGGCGTCTTGCTGATCCTCTTGCTCAACCTCCTCCATCCCGCGCAGCCTGGAGGTAAGGGGCCCCTCGCCGGTCCCACGCTGCCCCTCGCTGGTCCCACGCTGTCCACAATCTGCGGGACCCTGCCGGCCAGGTGGCAAGACTGATGGGGAATCCCGGAGATGGATGAGCCCTTCAGCTCCAGATCCCCCCTCCTCGAGACAGGGAGGGTTCTGGGAACTGTCTCCTCTTGGGAGCCAGCTCCGTGTTAGGGGTCCTGTCAAAGCTACACTCCGCCAGTCAGGATGGTCCCTACCTCCTGTCCAAGCTCGAAGGGGTCCTCTGAGTCACCTGAGTGCTTTCCAGTGGTGGTGGCAGTTTGCACACCTGTGCACACCTGTGTACATACCAGCCTGGGGAGAGACAATCCTGGTTTGTCTTTGCTTGGAGATGTTCGGATTCTGTGTGTGTGTGTGTGTGTGTGTGTGTGTGTGTGTGTGTGTGCACGCGTGTGTGTGTGTGTTTCATACTATGTTGCACAGGTGTCAGTGTGAGGTTCTAGCCAAGCATGTCCCTGAAGGAAGAGTGTCTGGGATGGTATGAAGGTCTGTTCACAAGTCCGTTCCTAGACAGATGGAGGTACAGGGAGGCAAACCGTGAAGTTGTCTGATGGGATCTGCCAAAATCCAACACCCAGCTGGGCGTGGTGAGCCACACCTGTGACCCCAACATGTAAGTTAAAAGCCAACCAGACCCCTATCTCAAGAGCAACCAGGGGTGTTGAGGATGTCCCCGTTGATGGAGGGCATGCTAAACATTCTCGAAGCTCTGAGTAAACTAGGTGGGCGTGGTGACACATACCTGTGTGGTGGTCATCGGAGGATCAGGAATTCAAGACATCATTGGCTACCTAGTGAGCCATTTGGGCTATATCAGGCTGTCTCAAAAAAAAAAAAAAAAAAAAAAGTCCTAAAGACGTCTGGTGCCCAGGTGTAGGACGTCACTGTGTGTGTGTGTGTGAGCGTGAGCGAGTCCATGCCTGTATAAGGGTTTGCTGAGATGGAATACAGGCCAGAGCGTGAGCTGGGGAAAGTGCCCATCTCCTGGCAATCAGGACATGGCTGGTATCAGAGGCTGAGCCTCAAGGTATCCTTTTAGTCATCTGATATGTATCCTGACCAGGCACGTTGGGTTATGGGGGAGGAAGGAGTTTGCTCCCACATAGAAGGTGCATCCAGCTGTGGGGAAAGAGGTGTGAACCTATGAACCATCTGCTGGGGTCTGGTTTCCGTAAGAGACCTCATTGTCGTGGGAACCTGAACTTGAACTGGGGACAGGAGGCTACAGGGCGGGGTTGGACAGGGCTGTGGTCAGAGACTGAATAAGAACAGCATCTGTCCCTTGAGACTTACTTGCTGGGGGCTAGGAGCCTATTGTAGAACAAGAGTTCCGGGGCTGGAACGAGACTGAGATTTGTGGGTACCAACAGGAGGGCCCATTAAAGAGCAGTGTCTCTGGGTCACCTGACCCTCCTGCCCCAGATGTGGTCTCATAACATTTGCCCACCCTTCTCCCTAGATGGTTATACTAGTTCATCATAAAGAAACTGTTTATCTTTACAAGTAGGAAAGCTGAAGCTAGGCATGAAAAACCACACCTGACACAGGATGCTATTGAGTCGAGGGCAGCCTGAGCTATAGTGAGATCTTGTCTCAGTATCATCTACAAGAAGGCTAGAGGCGTGGCTCGCCTAGGAGAGTTCTCATTTGCACGCTCGGAGCTCTGCATTCTATCCCCAGCACCACATTAAACCAGAGGTGGTGGCTCATGCCTGTGGTCCCAGCTCTCAGGAGGAGGAAACAGAAAAATTAGGAGTTCAAGGTCATGCTTAACTGTATAGGGAGTTCAAGGCTAGCCTAGGCTATATAGCCCAGTTCTTGAAAGGTACAGAATTAGAGCCTGGGATAGGCTAAGGCTGTCTCTGGAAGCTAATATCAACTAGCTTTCTGCCCTGCGGGGAGGTGCCAGGGAATATTAGGAAGATACTGCCCTGGGGCGGAGTCTTCCTTTAAAGACAGAACAATCCCTTCTCCCTAGCAGCCTGGGTGATATCACTCCATATTCAGTTGCCATTATTCCCTATGACGAGACATCTCAACTCTCTCCCAGGTGGCCAGAGTCACCGGGTTCAAGTAAGAGGCATGTGAATTGATGCCTTTCAGGATCTGTTCAGACTCCACTGAAGTCCAAAGAGGTCAGAGTCCTGGGAGGAGTTGGCCACTGGTCACATATACCTACCTAGTCCCCCACCTGTCTGATCCTAGGGGAGCCTAGTCTCCCCACAAGGAAGATGTCATAGGTAACAGTTCCTTGTCACCGACGGAGGTAGTAATAGCATTTCCTTTGAATACTGGCTTGCTTCAGCCTCTATGCTAAAAGGGTTGTATGAGCCAGGTATGGTGGCCCAGAAACTGTGCTACAGAGTAAGGTTCCAAGGCAGCCTCTGCTATGTAGTGAGACCCTACCCACCCACCCCCAACCCAAAAGGAAGTAAAAGGTCACCAGAAGAAAAAGAAAATCAGGCATGGTAGCATGCCTGTCTTTTGCCTGTTTTAGCATTTTGGAGATGTAGAGACAGGAGGATTGGGAGTTTAAGGCCATCATCTATGTAGTGAATTGTAGGCTAGCCTGGGCTACATGAAACTCCTTCTTCAAAAAAGTGTGTGTTGAGGGAGGGGCACATTAGACATAAAACTAAGTTCAATGATCTCCCTGACAGCAGACATGTTTTTAATATCCCTCCTGTCATTTATTCCCTGAAGGTTTATCTCAGCAGATTTCAACCCCGATGAGCATGCCAGTCGCCTGGGTCAGTGCTGTGACCCACGAGCTCTTCCTTTATTTGATCTGCGGAGGCTCTTGACTGAGGGAATTGGGTTTTAACAGCTCCCCAGGTACCTCTGATGCACAGCCAAAGAGTTAGTCCCTTGATCCAGCTCTGTGTGTCTTGTTGGAGCAAGGAACGGTCCGCCCACCCACGGGAGCACGGCTAGCTTTTGAAAAGCGCCTGGCAGCCTGCTCTGTGCACGAAACAAACAGCTCGGTGAGGCTTTATCTGCTCAATCCAGGCTGCCCCACTGGACTCTCGCTTGGCCCCGCTCCCTGTGGTCTTTGAACCTCCTGGCAGCAAATCCGAGGTCAAATGTAGATACCATGCTAAGGCGCTTCATCGGGCTGACTCTAGGTTTCCCTGGCCTGCAAGAAGAAAGGAACATTCCTACTTCTTAGGGCCCAGCCCCCTAAGAATCAGCGGAGTTTGGGGACAAGGGAAGCAGTAGCCACTTGATAGCAGCTGCTGCTGAGATGATAATGTAATATGATAGCGTAATATAAAATATAGCCACTGAGATGACCATGGGACATGGAAATTGTAAAGTGACAGACTCTCTTGCAGTTTGCCAGGGAGCTGAGAGTCCTTGGAATTCGTTCCTATCTTTGATTTTTCTAAGGTTTTGTTCCTTATATATTATTGTTTATTTGTGGTGCTGAGGCTGAACCTATGGCCCTGGGGTATACTAGGCAAGTCTTCTACCTCTGAGCTGTGTGCCCAGCCTCTAAGGTAGAGATTTTTCTTTTTCTTTCTATTTGTATTTTGTTTGTGTGTTTGCTTTGCTTTGTTGAGATGGAGTTTCATATAGCCCTAGTTGGTCTCGAACTCACTATGTGGCTGAGAGAGACCTTGAACTCCTGATCCTTCCACTTCCTGAATGCTGGGATTACAGCTGTAAGCCACTGAACCTGGCTCTAATTTCCTAAGGTTAAAACACACTTTCCTTTTGGGGTCTCAAATATATAGCTCTGGCTGTCCTAGATAGAACATGGTGTATGTAGGAGATATTAGCCTCTCAGACTTGCAGCAATCCTCCTGCCTCTGCCTTCCAAGTGCTGGGATTATCAGTGCTCATAACCATTTCTGACCTCCCCAGCCCAGTTTCTAAGGCTTGATTCCCTCTGTCAGATGTGGATGGTACATAACAGGTGACAGGAGAGGAGAGGTCCCAGGGAGGGTACTCCAGGGAATCTGAGCATATCTGAGGTCCCTCTTGAGAGAAAGTCAAGTTCAACTGGACATGGGGATACAGGCCTGTAATTAGCAGGACAAATCTAGCCTGAGCTACCTAAAGAGTTCAAGAAACTAGCCTGGGCTACAAAGAAAGACCCTGTGTTGGAAAGGAAAAAGAAGAAAAGAGGAGGGGAGGATAGGAGAGTTAGAAGAGGGGAGGGGAGGGGAGGGGAGGGGAGGGGAGGGGAGGGGAGGGGAGGGAAGGGGAGGGGAGGGGAGGGGAGTTGTGGGACAGGAGGGGAGGGGAGTTAGGGAAGAGGAGGGAAAAGGAGGGAAGGAAAGGGGAGAGGAAAGAAGAGAGGAAGTCAAAACAGAGAAAACAATCCGAGAGACTGAGAAGTAGGCTGCCATCCAGGAGGAAGCCCTGTGGAGACCACACAGACAAAATGAGGGCTGATGAGTCCCCCATTCCAGAGAGCTTCCAGGCAGAGAACTAAGGGATGTTTTCAGGGGTTCTAGCCCAAGCCAGAGGACTGTTCTGATCCCTACAAGGCTAAGGTCATGATTCTCACATGTGAAAGACAAGATCCGCCCCAGGCTAGCCAGAGGAACGAGCCAGACCCACATAAAACAAGACGCAAGCGTGTTCCAAGCCAGCTGCTTGTGGCCGGCTGTGCATGGAAGGCAGGAGGAGCCTTGGCGGGCTGAGAGAAGGTAGGACGAAGCTTCAAGCACAGACGGAGAAAGGAAGGGCTGGGGTGGGCGGGGCCGTTCTCGGTAGGAGGTGGGCGGGGTCGTTCTGGGTAGGAGACACTGCTGCTACCAAGAGAGGGCGGGAAGGAGGCCCCCAGAGGAGGAGGTCACCGTGAGCATTAAATGGTTTTAAGATGAGGAACTTGCTATGTTGCACAGGCTAGCCCAAACCTCCCTGTGTAACCCAGGAAAGCCCTGAACTTCCTATATGTAACCCAGGCTGGCTTTGAACTGTCTATGAAGTTCAGCATGACCTCAGACTCGCAATCCTGGTCTCCACCTCTGAGTACTGTGATTACAGGTACGTGGGCATCATGTCCCATCCACAGAGTCTGCTCTTCTTTGTACATTCATTGTTTAGATATCATGGTGGGGCAGTGGTCAGAGGACAGCTATAGGGAGTCAGCTCTTCCGCTCCACCATGCAGATTCTGGGGATTGAACTCAAATCGTCAGGTTTGGCAGCCAAGATAACGGCAGCTATTCAGCCTTCTTCGTGATTATTCAGCCTTCTTCGTGATCTCAGGAGAAAACCAGGAAACAAAAACTCAAGCCAGGCGAGGTGGCACACCCCTGCCGGGCCAGCACTCTAGTGGCTGAGGCTGGAGAATCTCTCGTGTTCAAAACCAGCTTGGGCTACATAGTGAAATTCAGTCTCAAAACAGCATTCCAGCTATCTGTCACTCGCGTCCTGGCTTGGGGGCAGAGGAGGACCAATGTTACGAGGCTATGGGGCATGGCCGTGGACAGCAGAGGGAGGAGCTGGAGAGAGGAAAGTAACAGCTTCCTCAGGAAGGAGCCTAGTTGGGGGGGGGGGGTTATCGAAGAGCAAGTCTCCAAAAGACAGGAAGAGGGGTTCACAGCAAACCCCCTCTCCCAGGGAGCTTGAGAGGGACAGAATCCCTCTGCCTCCTTCCCTCATCATTTATTAAGTACCTATTGTGTTCATGATCCTAGCCAAGTCACTGGCACTTTCTCTTAACAATTACTCTCTGTGCCGGGTATGACCTGATCTGTTCTCTCCTGTTTAAATGCTTGCAACCCATACAAGGCAGCAAACATCTCACCTACATTGGGGGAGAGTGGGGCTTGGCCGGGCCTGGGGCTCAGTTGGCAGGGTGCCAGCCTAGCAAGCACCAAGCCCTAGGTTTTATTCCCAGCACTGGAATAAAAACAGGTGTGGTGGCAGAGATCACCCAGCCAGCGAGGAGCAAGGAGAGAAGCCAGAGGGCTCCGTCCTGGGTCCCCTCACTCTTCCAACCCACCATTCTGTTCCCAGCAGGCAGCTTTTGGGCTGGAGAACAGAGAGAACAGGAAAGGATGTGGAGAGACGTCAGAAGGGAAAAGGCAGAAATTCACCCTGGAAGCATGAAGCTCAGAACTGGAGGCCAGAGCCAGGGAGAGCATCAAAGGCTTGGGAGCCATGTGTGTTTGGCAGCTCAGGATAGCACTAGGAGGCTTATTTCCTGCAGATTCACCCCTCCCTGAATCCCCCAAGCTCTGAACAGATTGCTCAGACCATCCGGGCCTGACATGTGGTCTCTAGAGGGTCAGGAGAGGAGGGGGGCACAGACCCCAGGAGGTGGTGGCGCCAGGACTTTAGCACAATCTACCCATGTCAGCCAGACATTTCCAACCCTGCTGGGCTGACAAGGCCCAGCGACCAGGCAGGCCCAGCTGTGTATTGTCACTGAGTCTCTGAGGCCAGACATACAGACATCTGGCTGAGAGGTCTCCTTGGACCCACTGCCAAGCTACGTGACTGCCTGGCACCCACCTTGTGTTCCCCCACCATGTGACTTTCGGGCTCCCTTCTGCAAAGCAGAGCTGGGCCATGATGACAAGGTGACTTGCCAAGGTTAGAGGTCATGATTCAGTATAGGAGTCTCTATTTGTTGCCATGACAACAGCTCTCGGGCCAGCATCTGTAATATTCTCCAATGAGATCTTTGGCTGACCCTCGGGGGACTGAACTGGTGACCTTGGCTTAGAGTTAACTGTTCCTCAGGAAACTACTTGATTTGCTCATTCATGGTGTTCCCACCCCCTCCAGTCCCTGGCCCCTCCCAAAACAGCGCTGGGTCAGATGACCAGAACCCCACCCAAAAAAAGCTGCCCAGGGGCCTGGGACACAAACCTCCTCACACTATCATATCAGAATGAGAATGGCTGATGTCAGGCAGAAGCACATCTCCTAATGGCCCAGCCTGCCCTCTTAGAACTGGCTACAGCCAGGCTGCCCAGTTCTGAGAGAAGTCAGTGGGCAGAACAGGTAAGTAGAGTCCCTTCCCCAGAGACCAGCCACAGCCACAGGCAGGGACCCCTCTCTGCAACAGTGTTAAGCCTCCTGCCCAGAGAAGGAGCCCGGGTTCATTCCAGGCTTCGTGTTTATCCAGCTGTGTGGCCCCAGCCACTTCCCTTAACCTCTCTGGGCCTGATTTCAAGTGTGCTGGGACTTCATTGAGAATCTCTTCCCTTCTGACTTCATTGAGACACTTTGAGAAGAGTGAGAAAATGCAAAGCTAGGTGTGGTAGTTCATGCCCATGATTCCAGCTACTCAGGAGTCTGTGCAGTGGGGAGTTGGGGGTGTTTACAAGGTCAATACCACTCTGAATTATGCACAGTGAGACCTTGTTTCAATAAACCAAGAACTGGGGCATGATTCAGTGGTAGAATATCTTTCCAGAATCCCCCAGTGATGGGCTGGGGGTGTGGCTCAGTGGTAGAGCCCCTGCCTGGAATTTCCCCAGTGAGGGGCTGGGGGCATGGCTCAATGGTAGAGCCCCTTCCCAGAATCCCCCAGGGAGGGGCTGGGGGCGTGGCTTAGTAGGAGCATGCTTCTAAGCATACAAACAACACAAAAGGAACAAAAAAAATGTAAATAGAAGTTGTTTGTCCACAGACACTAATTTATAGACAAACAATACCACAATCATTATTAATACCTTCATTAAAACATGTTTGATAAACCTGACTAACCAAAGAATCTACTTCCTTCCTTTTAGGGGTTCCAGGAGCTGTGCCTGGCGGACTTCCTGGTGGAGTTCCCGGTGGAGTCTATTATCCAGGTAATGTGCATAAAGTTTCCACACAGCTATGTATGACAAATGGGAATGGACTGTTCATGAGAAATAGAATATTTTAAAACATTTTTTAGAGATTTATTTATTTATTATATAGATATGAGTACACTGTAGCTATATAGATGGTTGTGAGCCTTCATGTGGTTGCCGGGAATTGAATTTAGGGCCTCTGCTTGCTCCAGTTGGCCCCACTTGCTCTGGTCAGCCCCGCTCACTCCGGCCTGTTTGCACCAGCCCAAAGATTTATTTATTATTATACATAAGTACACTGTAGCTGTCTTCAGACATTCCAGAAGACGGCATCAGATCTCATTATGGATAGTGGTGAGTCACCATGTGGTTGCTGGGATTTGAACTCAGGACCTTCTGAAGAGCAGTCAGTGCTCTTAAACACTGAGCCATCTCACCAGCCCCATTTTTAAACATTTTTCCATTTATTTTTAGAGCTTGCATGTGGAGGTCAGGGGATAACATTTTTGTTTGGTTCTTTCTTTCTAATTTGTTGTGTTTGCTGAGACAGTCTCACTATGTATCTATCCCTGGCTGGCCTGGAACTCACAGAGATCCACTTGCCTCTGCCTCTGAAGTGCTGGAATTAAAAGCATGCACCACCATGCCCAGCTCCAGAGGACAAGCTTGGGGAATCAGATCTTTCCTACCACCATGTGGGTCCTAGGAACAGAACTCAAACTGTTAGACTTGGCAGCAAGTGCCTTTGCCCACTGAGCTATTTCATCGGCCAGAGATGTTTTAACATTTAAATTTCTACCACCAAGAACATGCAAGTCAGGTCCACTTTCCCAAGCATTAGCCAGGTTGGGAATGTGGCTTAATTTCTAAAGTCTCTGCCTAGCATGTGTGAAACCCTGTGTGGGTCCCATCCCCAACTCTGCATAAACCAGGTGTGGTGGTGCATGCTTGCAATCCTAGCACAAGGAGGTATAGGCAAAGAGGACAGACATTCAGGGTCCATCCTTGGCTATAGAGAGAGCTCTGGCCAGCCTAGGGTGTATGAGACCATGCCAAAAAAAAAAAAAAAAAATGCAATTAGCAGAGCTAGATGTGAAGGCAGACATAGAAAGTCAGAAGTTCGAGCCGGGCGTGGTGGCGCACCACCTTTAATCCCAGCACTCGGGAGGCAGAGGCAGGCGGATTTCTGAGTTTGAGGCCAGCCTGGTCTACAAAGTGAGTTCTAGGACAGCCAGGGCTATACAGAGAAACCCTGTCTCAAAAAAAAATAATAATAATAATAATAAAGTCAGGAGTTCGAAGCCAGCTTGAGCTGCATAGCAAGACCCAGTCTACTTCCTAAAGCAAGCTGCTGATGGAACAGCTCTTAAAAGCATAAATATTGTACAAGATGGAGCATAATCTCCGCTGTCAGGAGCCTGGCGCCTTCACACATTCCTGTCACCGGAAGGTTCACAGTCCTCAGAGCATTAATCCCACTCCTGGCAACCCACTGGAGGCAAATGACTGAGAGGAGAGAAATGGAGCAACTAAGCTGCAGCTGTGGCTCAGCTGGGGGAGTGCTTGCATAGCATGTGTGAAGCCCGGAGTTCCATCCCTAGCATCACATAAACAGGACGCTACAGTGAATGCCTATCACACTGAGCAAGCTAGCCAGCAAGACTAGCCATATCAGCGAGCTCTGGGTTTGATGAGACATCCTGTCTCAATGAATATGGAGTGATGGGGGATGATTCTAGACATCAGCTTTGGGCCTCCACTTGCACATGTATGCATGCATGTATGTGCACACACTTGCACATGTATGCATGCATACCAGACACATACGTGAAAAATGGGAAGAAAATAACTAAAGTGAAATCCGAAGACTCTCTAGCTCCATCCGAGGACAAACCGACACAAGACTGTTGAGCCAGTAAGACAGAAAAGGAGACTGAGGGTCACAGAGGTTGACTTGCCCAAAGTCAACTAGGGTTTGGCAGTGGGAAGAGGGGTGTGGCTTATATGGAAGGATATTGATCGTTTATCTCTCTCTTCCCTCTTTCTCTCTCTCTCTCTCTCTCTCTCTCTCTCTCTCTCTCTCTCTCTCTCTCTCTCTCTCTCCACACAACAGGGGCTGGTATTGGAGGCCTGGGAGGAGGAGGAGGAGGTAAGCTCAAAAACCAACCCTAAATTCCTCAATGGAAGGATCTGTTTATCATCATGACCCACCCCTAACACCATCATTAGATGTGGTGAGATCTCAGCAACTAAAGGGTCCTTGTTACATGGGTTTCTCCAGTGGGAAAGAGAACCAATTCTAAACAAGACCCTGATGGCCCCATTCAGAGCTCTTGTCGTTTTTCCTGAGGGCCCCTTCCTATTTTATATTTCTTTGATCTCCTCCCCAACATTCCCGCTGGCTGGAGATTAACTCCTTTTAGAGGGGGTTAAAAAAACAAAACAAAACAAAACAAAAAAACCAACAACCTTGAGAAATTGCTGGAGATGTTGGTGTATGCCTACAACCCAGCACTTAGAAAGCAGAAGCTGGGGGACCAAGAGTTCAAAGTTATCCTTGACTACGTAGCAAGTTCAGGACCAGCCTGAGCTACATGAGACATAGCCTTAGAACAAAACAGACACAAAAGACACCATTTAACCAAATATCCAGAGGGAGAGCTGGGTTCCTGGAAGCTCCATGCCTAAGCAAGAGGACTCTCTGGACATCTTTAGCACTTAGGGAAGAGACCCACATGCAGCCCTCACTTTCTACTGAGGGGAGCGGAGAGGTGCAGGGTTAAGGGATGGATAAAGGACTAAGAGATGGAAGGGAGTATGTACCTATGATACCAAAACTTGGGAGGTGAAAGCAAGAAGTTTAGGAGTTCAAAGTCACTCTTAGCTATATTGTGAATTTGAGGCCAGATGGGGCTATGATGAGACCCTGTCTGATACCAAAGAAAAAAAGGGAGGCAGTGGGGAGAAAGGTGGGTCACCTTCTCCCTGCCATTCATCATCTCTTCCCTCTGCAGCTCTGGGACCTGGAGGAAAACCACCTAAGCCAGGTAAGAGCCACCAAGGGAAGGTCCCTGAGATGGAGAGGGTGGGATTCCCAGAGCCATGGCTGGCCAGGGAGCCAAAGGAAGGGAGTTAATGCTAGCAAAAGCCCCCAGGTATCAACAGGCTAGAGTCGGGCCCCAAGTTGCCCAACAAGAGAAGATGGAAGATAATTCAACGGCTGTGTCCTGCATGGGCTATTGTGCCAGCTTCCTGATCACTGCCCTCTGGAATGCTCCCAACGCTTCAGGCAAAGCAAAATCGGAGGTCCCCATGGCTCTTTAAAGTAGCACTTTACAGTAGAAGGCCCCCAGATGGTGTATCTAGATAGACATTTGACTTCTGACTCAGATGTGAGCTTGACTCTAAGATGAACCTGACCGTGGCCCCAGAATATCTTTCTGCCTCTTCCCAGCCTCCTTCCAGCTGAGTCCAGACCATGGAGTTTTCTACTTTAATCGGTCAGCAGCAGCCACACTCAGCTTTGAAGTGGTGCCAAAAGGGGGGAGGGGTCTCTCCCGGAAACACTGTTGGTTAAGAAGCAGGTGGAGGCCACGGTCTGGTAGTGCACACCTGTAATCTTAGCCACTGAAAAGACTGAGACAGGAGAGGGTTCTGAGTTAGAAAGGTCAGCCTCAGATGGCTAGGAAGACCCTGTCACAGAATAAAAAGTAGAAAGAAGACTTAGGGTGCAGTTCAATGGTAGAACTCCCGCCTAGAATCCCCCAGGGAGGGGCTGGGGGCGTGGCTCAGTGGTAGAGCCCCTGCCTAGAATCCCCCAGGGAGGGGCTGGGGGCGTGGCTCAGTGGTAGAGCCCCTGCCTAGAATCCCCCAGTGAGGGGCTGGGGGCGTGGCTCAGTGGTAGAGCCCCTGCCTAGAATTCCCCAGGGAGGGGCTGGGGGCGTGGCTCAGTGGTAGAGCCCCTGCCTAGAATCCCCCAGGGAGGGGCTGGGGCCATGGCTCAGTGGTAGAGCCCCTGCCTAGAACCTCCCAGTGAGGGGCTGGGGGCGTGGCTCAGTGGTAGAGCCCCTGCCTAGAATTCCCCAGGGAGGGGCTGGGGGCGTGGCTCAGTAATAGTTGATCACCTGCAATCCCTTAGTGAGTATCCAGAAGCATGCATGGCTCAGGAGTAGAGCACTTGTGTAGCATGTTGGAAACCCTGTACACACACACACACACACACAGAGACAAACTTCATTATAGTCCTATTGCTGCCCCTCCCCCATGTGTGATGCTTTCTATGTGGCACATGCGTCCCCACCCAGTGCCTGCCACCCTGGCTTCAAGGTCACATGCTTCTGGACAGTTTGGATGTCCAACTGCTCTTACAA
The DNA here is from genome assembly GCF_978045245.1 of Mus caroli. Taxonomy (NCBI): domain Eukaryota; kingdom Metazoa; phylum Chordata; class Mammalia; order Rodentia; family Muridae; genus Mus; species Mus caroli. The sequence goes on along the minus strand of NW_028227259.1, from coordinate 138,935,515 downwards.
AATCCTGATGACAGATGATCCAACCACTAATGAATGTGTGAGAAGCAGATTCCCCTTCGCTGAAGCCTATGAGAGTTGTGAAACTTCAGGGCCAGGGCCAGCAAGGGAGGAAGAGGACAGGGCATCCGGGTAAGCTAGGTCCTAGGGGCTGGGAGTTTTGTAAAGCCTGGAGATCCCATGGCTTGTTAATTCTCCTTGGGGTGCCAAGGACGGAACTGAGAGTCTGTTCTATGCTAGGCAAGCACTCTATCACTGAGCTACAACTTTGTACATTTCTTCAACGATCGCATTGATTTATTGGTTTTCGTATATTTCTTTATTATGGGTCTGGTACGCATGCACCACAGTGTGCCTGTAGAGGTCAGAGGATAAGTTTTGAGCACTGATTTTCTTCTTCCACCATGTAGGTCCCAACAACTGAACTCACGTTGTTGGGCTTAGTAGCAAGTGCCTTCACCCACTGAGCCGTCTTATTTTGTGTTTTGATTCAGGGTCTCACTAACTTGTCCAGGCTGACTTTGAACTATATGTTCCAGACAAGCCTTGAAATTTAGATTCTCCTGCCTCAGCTTCTTGAGTGGCTAAAATGACAGGCGTGTGCTACTAGGTACAGTTCCTAAGGTCATCTTTTAGTGCCAGGATAGAGTGAAGGATGTAACAGGCTTGGTTAGGCCACCATGAATAACCCAATGTAGGTTCCCCACATCCTGACTAGAGGGACATCCGGGCCTGCCCAGGCAGGATGCGATGGAGTGCAGGCATCATACAGATCGTGTTTGGGAACAATTAATCCCCAGGGAGAGGGGGTGGGTGTCTGGCAGCTATTCCTCCATGTGGGTGCTGTAGGCTGGCCCCTCCCTGCCTGAGTTCTCAGTGGGGGACCGGGCAGCTGGGAGCCAGCACTGCCTACACCCAGAGCACCAGCTGGAGGCCAGCAGGCTGGCCAGCCACTGCAAACAAGGGGTATGGGCAAGGACAGGAAGGAGCCGGGATGAGCACTCATGGGATACCCTGGCAGGTTACACACAGTAGGTGCTACCAGCTCACAAGCTCAGTGGCCCCAGAAAGGTAGGGATCAGGGAAGCTATAAATAAATGGATATATTAGCCATGCACAGTGGCACAAGCCTGTCAACCTAGCACATTCAAGAGACTGAGGCCAGCAGGTAAGTTCAAGATTATCCTGGGTTACAGAGTGAGTTAAGTATTATGGAAACTGAGGTAGGAAAGCTACCAGCTCAAGGCCAGTCTGGGCTAAATACATGTTCAAGGCCAGCCTGAATTACACAGTGAGATCCTAAGTCATGGGGAGAGCCAGACAAGTTAGCACATGCCTCTAACCCTAGCACTTGGGAGGCAGAGACAAGCAGATGTTTATAAATTCAAGGCCAGCCTGGTCTGCGTAGCAAGTTACAGTCCAGCTAGGGCTACATAATTAGACCCTTTCTCAAAAATAAAAATAATAAGAAATAAGATTAAAAGGCTGGGTTTGTGGCTTGGTTTGTAGAACACTTCCTAGCATGTACAGATCCCGTCCTGGATTCCATCCCCAGTACCACATAATAAGGCATGGAGGCACGTGCCTGCATTCTTAGCAATCGTGAGAAAAAGACCAGAGGACCAGGAGTTCAAGGTCATACCCGGCTGCACACTGAGCTTAAAGCCAGCGAAAGCTGCATGAAACCCTGTCTCAAAAGGAAACAGGTGGCAAGAGAGATGGCTGGGCAATTAAGAACACATGATCTTACAGAGGACTAGGGTTCAGTCCCCAGCATGAACAGAATGGTTCACTTGTAACTCCAGTTCCAGGGAATTCGACTCCCTTTACTGGCCACCACCAGCACCATACACACACATGATACACATACATACATACAGGCAAAACACTCGTGCATATAAAATATAACTCTCTTAAAATTTTTCATTTAAGGGACTAGAGAAATGGCTTAGTGGGAAAGGGCACACACTGCTTTTACAGAGGACCCAAGTTCGGTTCCCAGCACCTACACCAGGCAGCTGAGAGTGGCCAGGAACTCAGCTTCAGGGGATCTGACACTTCTGGCCTCCATAGACGCCTATACTCATGTGCACATACACACAGAGAGACACATGCAAATATACTTAATTTTTTAAAGTAGAAATAGCCAGTAATGGTGACATATGCCTTTAATCTCAGCTCTTGGGAGGCAAAGGCAGGTGGATATCTGAGTTCAAGGCCAGCCTGGTCTACAGAGTGAGTTCCAAGATGGCCAGGGCTACACAGAGAAACCCTGTCTCAAAGAAAGAAAGAAAGAAAGAAAGAAAGAAAGAAAGAAAGAATACTTTTTTAAAGATTATCATTTTTAAGAGAATAGTAAAGATGGGGAAACTGAGGTTCAACAAGAGGAAGGTGACTCCCTCATCTACGCAAACCAAGGCAAGGGGCAACAGAACTCTAGAACCTTCTAACTCCAAAAAGAAGCAGATAGACAAGTCAGGCCCTGGACTCCCAGCTGTTTTCCAACCCTTAATTCCCTCTCCCTCCTCCAGGTGCCGGACTTCTGGGAACGTTTGGAGCAGGTGAGTCTAAAAGACTGTTAATAAAGAGCAGCAAGCAACAGTGGAGACCAGGCTGGCCCTCAAACTCCACCCCCTTCTTTCTTTTACTTCCTGTCCAGTCTGGTTCTCTCAGCCTCTCCATTGGACAGTAAAGATCTGTGCATGTCCCCTGCCCTCTATGAGCCCTGTAAACAAGACCGGCTTGAGAGGAGCTATTGACAGAACTGGGGAGGGACAGGGAGGTGAGACCAGGAAGTTATTAATCCAGGCAGCCTCATTTCCCTTAGTCTTGTATACATATGTATTATGGTACTGGGGATGGAACCCAAGACTTGCATACATGTGGTGATCACTGTATCTCCTGAGCTACATGCTCAGCCTTCACACAGTTAGAGGACAAGTCTGGAAGCCTGGTCAGAAGAAAGATGCTATCCCAGGGAGAGCCGGGAAGACCTCTCATCAGGACTTAGCAGACCCTATGCTTGGAGAACCCCTGAGAGGACTTTGCCCTACTGTAGACCCCACAGCCAGAGCTGGTGCTGGCAAGAGATAGTTCTCCCATAATTGGAAACAAACCTGCCAAGGCAATCCTCCAAAACTCCAACCTAACTGGGCCCATCGGTCAAGGCCAAGGACATGGAATGTCTCCTGGAGGAGGAGAAGGAATGATCAGCCCCAGATGTGGGAAGGAGAGAGCCAGAGGGATCCATTTGGCTCCTCATGAGTCTGAGCAAGGAGGATTCCTGACAGAAGGGTAGCTAGATGTTGTACAGGAAGGAAGTTCAGGGTCAGGGAGGTGGCACAGTTCATAGACCCCTTACCTAACATTATGAAGCCCTTAGCTCCAACCCGAGGACCATGTAAACTGGACTTCCTGGGAACTGCCTGAAAACCCACCATTTGGAAGGTAGAGGCAGGAGGATCAGAAGTTCAAAGTCAACCTCAGTTACACAGCAGGTTTGAGTCAAGCCTGGGCTACATGAGACCCTGTCTCAAAAAAAAAAAAAAAAAAAAAAAGCAGGGTGGGCACTTACAAATCCAGTTGGAGGGGAGGGGTCTGCATCAGAGCATACCATCAAGGGAGCAGAGAAGATGCCTGGGCTGGTATAGATATAGATAAGAACTCACCTCTTCTGGGCTCCAGTGGGAGCAAGGCTGGCCTGGAAGGAATGTGGGTTTGCCTGCAGATAACATCTGCCATTATAGAAAGCCAGCTGGGTCCTGGCCACTGCCAGGCCTCCTGGGAGACACACAGGCTAATCATATTTGTTAGAGAATACTATGTCAGCTCCACCTATAGTATCTGATCACTAGCTCATGGCGCAGATTTGTCAGGATCGTATGCCCTCCACCACAATGCCAAAGATAGTAGGGGGCAGCCTAGACACCCACTGCATGATGACACCCTTCTCACAAGGAGCCCAGGTATGAAACCCGCACACCTATTTCTCTTCATCTCTCTCTTCCACAGGTCCTGGAGGACTTGGAGGTGCTGGCCCGGGGGCAGGTTAGTGTGAACAACTGAGCATCACACCAGGTCCTCACCCCAGCCTAGGGCATCAGCCTGGGATAAACAGCAGGCAGGCCCAGAGTTTGAGCCAAGTGTTAATGACGGCACGAATGAGGGATGACACCAATGTCAGCCGCTCCTAAGAAGCTACCCAGGGGACAGTTGTAAAATAGAGATGAGACTGGATAGAGACATCTCCCAAGGGCACCCAGGGGTGGATCTGCCCACCAGAAAAGGAACCATAAATGGTGGTGGTACATGCCAGGAATATACCAGTGTTTGGGTGTAAGGCCTAATACTATGAGGATCAAGGCTATCCTGGGCTATATAGGAAGTTCCAGACCAACCGGGCATATAGACTTTGTCTCAAAAAAAAAAAAATATTGAGGCTGGACATGGTAGCAGACACCTTTAATCTTAGCACTCAGGAGACAGAGGCAGAAAGATCTCTGTGAGTTCAAGGTCCACCTAGTCTACATAGCAATTTCCAGCAGCTAAAATTATATAATGAGATCTTGTCTCCAATGCATATATATATATATATATGTGTGTGTGTGTGTGTGTGTGTGTGTGTGTGTATGTATGTATGTATATATATATATATGTGTGTGTGTATACATATATATGTGTGTGTATATATATATTATACTTACATATATATACTTACATACATATGTGGATATAGATGTAGATATAGATAAAAATTTGCCTCTTCTGGCTTCCATCCCCAGCACTGAAGTACCCATGAACCCAATATTTGGTAGGTGGAAGATAAAGTGGTTCAAGGTTAGCCTCAGCTACATAGTGATTTCCAGGCCAGCCTGGACTACACATATATCCAGACTTTGTCTTGAAAACTAAAAGATTCACACAGTTTTGTCAGGCTGAACGGTTTTGTTAGGCATAGACAGCCTCTAACACAGTGGTTCTCAACCTTCCTAATGCAGTGACCCTTTAATACAGTTCCTCATGGTGTGGTGACCCCCAACCTTAAAATCATTTTCATTGTTACTTCAGAACTGTAATTTTACTGTTCTTGTGGATCATAATGTAACTATCTGTGTTTTCCCATGTCTTTGGTAATCCCTGGGAAAGGGTTGTTCAAACCCCCCCCCAAAGGGGTCGCGACCCACAGGTTGAGAACCACTGCTCTGACATGTGCTCCCATCCTGGTAAGCAGGACACACCAGGTGACAACAAACACCTTCAAAGGACACAGAATCTTGAATCCCATTCCTGGGTGAAGGGGTCCAGGCTGTGCTGAGGCTCAGCAACTCCAGCTGAGCATGGCAGTTGGGAACCACACAGACACTCTCCTCCACAGGTCTCGGGGCCTTTCCTGCAGGCACCTTCCCAGGGGCAGGAGCTCTGGTGCCCGGGGGAGCAGCAGGGGCTGCTGCGGCTTATAAAGCTGCCGCCAAAGCTGGTGAGTGGTCCTCTGGCTTTCCAAGACCTCCAGACCTAGGAGATAAAGACAGGGGGGAGGGGGCTGTAGAGAATCCTCCTCCCTGGAGAGATAATGAGGGTGGCTAATTGTACCCAATCTTGAAGTGGCTTGGTAACAGGACCAGACCCTAACACCTGCCCCTCAGTACACACTTCTTATCTGACCCCTGAACTTTCCTGCTCCTGACTTCGCAGGAGCTGGGCTTGGTGGCATTGGCGGAGTTCCAGGTGGTGTTGGCGTTGGCGGAGTTCCAGGTGGTGTTGGCGTTGGTGGAGTCCCTGGTGGTGTTGGAGTTGGCGGAGTCCCTGGTGGTGTTGGAGTTGGCGGAGTCCCTGGCGGTGTTGGTGGTGGTATTGGTGGCATCGGTGGCTTAGGAGTCTCGACAGGTATGGTGACTAGACCTGAGCGCGTGGAAGTGGTGCCAGTAGACCTGGGTGGACTCAACGCTATAATCCCTTCTGTCCAGGTGCTGTGGTGCCCCAAGTCGGAGCTGGCATCGGAGCTGGAGGAAAGCCTGGGAAAGTTCCTGGTCAGTGAAGAATCTGTGGGGGATAGAGGTTAGAGGTCAGGGAGGAGAGGTCAGAGGTCAAGGAGTCTGTAGAGGTCACAGCCCTCCCCTCTCCAACACACTGGAGGATGAAGGGAAAAGTACATGCCGGATCCAAAGCAACAGACCTGTGATTGGGCAATAAGGCTGAGTGACTTGACCTGACATCTAGAAATTTCTATGCTCTTGGAGCAAAAAAACAAAAAAAAAAAAAGAGAGAGAGAGAGAGAGAGACCTCCCAGACAGGCTCTGGATCACAGATGGGGAAACTGAGGTTTTAAATGTTGAGTCAGAGCAGGACGGCCCACAGCTGTTCCCGGTAGAGCTGGAGGTGGGCCCAACATCCTGAGGCACCCCCATCTGGTGCTCATTTGGCCCTACGCTCTTTAGGAAGTGACTTCAGGTTAACGAAAAGGCAAACATCTGGAAGCCTTTGGACATGAGGTGGGCTGGCTAGGCTGTGTAAACAGGCTCTGGGCTCCAGAAGACAGTGAAATCAGTGCTCTGAAGGATCTGCAGGCTCTCTAACAGAACAGAGAGTGCTGTGGGCCTGCTCTGTCTATCCCTAGCCACCCCAGTGGGGACCATGGAATGCAGGGCCAGGATAGCTGTTGCCGAGGTCTGGTGCCGTGACACCTCTGCTAAGGTTTCTTGCTCTCTTGCCTCCAGGTGTTGGTCTTCCAGGTGTATACCCAGGCGGAGTGCTCCCAGGAACAGGTGAGGACAAGAAGGACGGGCTGGGACATAACGCAGTTGATAGAGTGCCTACCTAGCATGGGTTCCATCCCCAGCATCACATAAACCGGGTGTGGTGGCACATGCCTTTAATCCCAGCACTTTGAAGGCTGAGGCACAAGGAGCTTAAGCTTGAGGCCAGCCTGGGATACATAATGAGCCCTTACTTCAAAGAACAAAAACAAGAACAAAGAGTGGGGCTAAAAAGATGGCTCAGTAATTAAGAGCACAGGCTGTTCTTCCGGAGGACATGGGTTCAATTCTTGGTAAGCACATGGAGGCTCACAACCATCTACAATTCTTCTGTCCTCCAAGGGCACCAGGCATGCATGCAGTATACAGACAGACAGACATGCAAGCGAAACACCCATACACATAAAACCAAAATAATTTTTAACGAGTAGGTTGGGGACATATTTCAGTTGGCAGAGCGCTTGCCTAGCACACAATGAAGCCTGGGCTCCATCCCCAGCACTTCATAAACCAGACTTGGTGATGCACTCTTGTAACGCTAGCACTTGGGAGATAAAGACAGAGGGATACAGAGTTCAGGGTCATCCTTGGCTACATAGCAAGTTTTAAGCCAGCCTGAACTACATGGAACTCTGTCTGAGAGACAGAGACAGAGACAGAGAAATTGGTACCCTCTCCTCTCTCTCCTCCTAAAGCTAAGGCCAGCTGAGGCCAGTGGCTGTTTCCCTAAGTGTCCAAGTTCAACTTAATGGACATTAGGTCCTTGGCAACAAAGGTCAGCTTTCCCCAGCCTCGCCCAATCCCTCACCCCAGGCCAGCACTCTCATCACAGCCTTTATAAAGCCAATCCTCAGAGGACAGATGGAGTCCCTAGTGTAGCCAGCTTTTTCCCAAAAGCCCTGAGTCACCAAGGGTAGGCACGCCCAGAAAGTCTGCCCTACAGAAGACCCCCCTAAGAACTTCCCCTCACTTCTTTCCCGGCCAGAACCTACCTCCCCACCCAACAAGGTTCCTGAAATCCCCCAAAAGCCCAGATTTCAGGGATTTGCTGACAGGGCACCCCTTCCTTCCTGGTTGAGGCAGCCAAGCCCCAGGAGAGGCAAGAGAGGAGGAAGAGTCTGCAGAGAGTCATAGGGTAGCCACTGAGAAGCATGTCACATGGGATGTGCCTCTCCACACTTCCTCCCATCCAAGTATTAACTAGCCTGGATCCTGCTTCTGAGATCAGACACGTTCAAGGCAGTGTGGCTATAGATCTCTCTGTGCCTTTTCTCCTAAGCGTGGTCATGACGGATCTCTAACAACTTACCAAAGAGGTCCACCAAGGCTGAGGTCAGGCTCAGCTGAGTTAGGATTAAAACTCAGATTTTCCAGCCAGGACTCGTGGCCCAAGATACTTGGAAGGCTGAGATAGATGAATCAAAAGTTCAAGTCTAACCTGGGTAGCTTAGCCAGACTTTGTCTCAAAAATAAGAAAAGCATTGTGGGCATGGCTCAGTGGTAGAGCCCCTGCCTAGAATCCCCCAGGGAGGGGCTGGGGGTGTGGCTCAGTGGTAGAGCCCCTGCCTAGAATCCCCCAGTGAGGGGCTGGGGGTGTGGCTCAGTGGTAGAGCCCCTGCCTAGAATCCCCCAATGATGGGATGGTGCATATTTGGGGCCCTGGATTCAATTCACAGCACCACCACTAATTAATTAATTAGTTAATTAATTAATAATTCAAATCCTCTAAGCTTGAACTACACAAAAGAAGAAAATCCCACAAACTGGTCCGTATTTTACTTGCCCTGTGAGTCATGCCCATAATTGGCCATCAGCACTGAAATAGATCGGTCAATAGACCTAAGGTTGGCACAGGGTGCCAAGTAGAGTTTCCCCTTCCTTACTTGTTGTACATGTCTTTGCCACTCAGGAGCTCGGTTCCCTGGTGTGGGGGTGCTCCCTGGAGTTCCCACTGGCACAGGAGTCAAAGCCAAGGCTCCAGGTATGTATAACCAACTGTGCTGGGGGCCAGGTTAGGATCTTCTGCCTGCCTGCCTGCCTGCCTGCCTGCAGGTCCCTCTGACCTGGGGTGTAAGGGATACCTTGGGATTCTAAGCTTCGTTGGGAATCTCTGTGGGTACAGGAAGGTGCTCCTGATGTCCCAGCCTTGCTTCTGCTGGCTAGGAAGGGCAGCATGGTATTCAGAAAGTCCATAGAGTAAGCCTGACCAAGTGGCACAGGCCTATAATTCCAAGCTATTCAGAAGGCAGAGACAGGAGGCTTGAAAGTTCAAGGTCAACTTGGGCAATTTAGTGGGGTCACTGTTTTTTTAAGTTAAAAGTAAAAAGAGCGCTGAGGGGTATGGCTCAGTAGTAGAGTGCTTGCTTAGAAATCGTTAGTGAATGAATGGCGATGGGGACATAGTTCAGTGGTAGAGCCCCTGCCTAGAATCCCCCAGGGAGGGGCTGGAGGCGTGGCTCCATGGTAGATCTCTTGTCCATCATAAACAAAGGAAGCCTAGAGCCAGTGCTCTGTGCCCTGCACACTCAGTGCTGAGCCACAGCAGCAGCTCTTTGTCTTTGCAGGTGGAGGTGGTGCTTTTGCTGGAATCCCAGGTAAGTTAAAGCTGCTCTTCCCAAGCTGAGAGGACACTCTGGGGCTATATATGCAGAAACCTAGCCATACCTGCCCAATCTCCCTCATGTCTCTTGTTGCAAGGTTTGTTGAAGAGTTTAATCACACAGGCATGAGGACCTAAGCACAATCCCCAGAACCCATATTCCAAAAATTAAAAAAAATAAATAAAGAAACAAAGAAACAAACACAAACAAAAACAGGCCTCTGCCCAAAGTGCCATCTATCCCCAGTGGGGAGCGCTGAACTGAGAGGTTCTCAACCTGGGGGTCGAGACCCCTTTGGCAGTCAAGTGGCCATTTCATAGGGCTTATATATCCACTACCCTGCGTATCAGCTATTTACATTATAACTCATAGCAGTAGCATGATTATAGTGGCTATGAAGTAACAACGAGATAATTTTATGGTAGGGAGGGGGAGTCACCACAACATGAGAAACTCAAAGAATTGCAGCAATAGAAAGGTTGAGAACCACTGTCCTAACCCAAACTCCATCAATGCGGATCCAAAATGGACCCTGATACCCAGCAGTGCACTAAAGTCTACACAGATGAGTGTAGGAATGTGTCCCTCAGCTTCTGCATTGGCTATCACTAGGGAGTGCATCCCTGACCGATGACAAAGAGATAAGGAGGTCCCCATGGCAGAACAGGCCCAGAGTGCCAGCCGGGAGGAATGCGTTCCATCTGAACAGAGAGTAGACTTTCTGTCAGGGAGTTAAGAAGATGCTGCCACCCCAAGGTCTGGGATTTTGATTTACTTTTGTTCTTGCAGGGGTCGGACCCTTTGGGGGTCAGCAGCCTGGTGTCCCACTGGGTTATCCCATCAAAGCACCAAAGCTGCCAGGTAAGCCAGGGATAGGTTTTAAGATGCTTGACCAGGGTGGAGGGAGATTGTTCAGTGGGTAAAGCACTTGCTACACAAGTTTGAATCCCCAGAACCCACATAAAGCTGAGTGCAGTAGTGTGTTTCTGTGATCCCAGTACTCCTATGCTGAGATGGAGGGGGCAGGGGACAGAGATAAGAGAAACTCCGAGAGGTCATGGGCCAGGTAGCCTGATGTACACAGCAGCAAACAACAAAGAGACCCTTCCTCAGATGAGTGGAAGATGAGGACTGACCTGAGGTTATCTTCTGAACTCCACTTGAACACAGAAGTATCTACACATACACACGCCGCACTCAAACATGCACACATTTATATGCATACCACATATGCACAAACATACACACATGTAACACACAGTAGTATCCATGCATACACATGTACATACATGCACACTAAAACAAACATGTACACATGTACACACACAAATATGTAGTATTTATGCAGATTTGAAAACACACACAATGGTATTCATCCATACACACACACATACATATGAATATACACACGAACTCACAAACACATACCCATGTTTATATACATATATAAGCACACAATAATAACAACAACAACAACAACAGGCATTGTTTACTGATCCTCTGCTGGAAAATCAGCCTCAAGAGGACTTGCTTGGCCCTACTCACACTGGGATAAGCATTACCATCTACAGAGCTATGGAGACGATTCATTTGGTAAACTGTCGCACAAGTACAAGGACCTGAGTTCATTCCTCAGAGCCCACATTAAAAGAGAAAAAAAAAAGTCAGAAATGGTAGGGTACACTTATGATCCCAATGCTGGAGAGGTAGAAACAAGAGGATCCTTAAAGCTTGCTGGCCAGCCATTCCAACCTACTCAGCCAGCCCCAGGTCCTTGTGAGAGTCAAGATGGACAGCCCCTGAGCAATTACACTGAGGTTTGTTGTCTAGCCTCTGTACATACATGTACACGTATACACACACACACCTGTGTACATACACACACATATATACATATACACACATATATGTATATATACACACATGTATACATATACACACATATATGTATATATACATACATATACACACATATATGTATATATACATACATACATACACACACACACACACACACATATATATATATATGTATATATATATATATATATATATAGTTATATAGGGGAGGAGGCATTGTTGTACTGGGGTATAATCCCTGAACTCTGGAGGCTGGAAGCAGGAGTATTATGTAATTTCAAGGCCAGCCTGGGCTACTAGTGAGGTATACAATGATTTGGAGGCCAGCCTGGGTTACAGAGTGGGACCCTACCACAAAACAAAACAAGAGAATGAATAGAAAAAGAAAGAAAGAAAACCCCACCATGCATTAGAAAGACTCCTACCAGGTCTAGCTACCCACTATCGCCGCCCTGTCACCTCTATCACAGCCATCACAGTCCAGACAGTAGCATAGCCCCTGTGGGAGCACGCACAGGGGGAGGCACTCAGACCCCAGGGGCCATGCTGGTACCTAGGTCTGAAGAGGAGTGCCTGTCCTCTCTTTGGTCTCTCTACCTGATAGACTTTATTAACAAGTAGTGATTGATCCTCAAGTGAGTAAGAAACATCTGTTATGGGGGAAGTTTGTCCAATCAGGCAGATGGGAGACAAGAAAGGCATCTAGCCCTACCTCCGCCAATCTATCCATCACTCCTTCCTCTACCTACTTTCCATCTATCCATCCAACTGTCTGTCCATCCATCTGTCCACCCATCATCTATCCATCATCCATCACTCCTTCGACCCACTTATCTCTCCATCCATCCATCCATTCATCACTCGTTCCTTCTATCCACTTTTCATCCATCTCTCTGTCCATCCATTCACCTATCCATCATCCATCACTCCTTCCTTCTACCAACTTTCCATCTATCCATCCATCCATCTGTCCATCCATCCATCACTCCTTCTCTCCATCCATTCCTCTCCATCTATCACTTCTTCCTTGTAAGCATTTATCCCTCCACTATCCTGCTTTCCTCTGACCTACTCTTTTCCATTCATCTATCCATCATTTCTTCCTTCTAATTCATCTCTCCATCCATCCCTCTTTCTCTCCATCCGTTATATGATTCCTCCCTCCGTGATCCATGTACCCTACATACTCCATCCTCTCACCCCTGTCTCTCCCCCGACAATCCATCCATGCACTAACCCTTCACCCCATCCATCCTTTACCCTGTCCATAGGTGGCTACGGACTGCCCTATACCAACGGGAAATTGCCCTATGGTAAGTAATGCCCTCATGGGTTTGTGGGGCTCTAGTCCTTTCTGGTTCTATGGGTTGGAAAGTGTACTGAGGTCCCAGCCATGGGCCAAAAAAGCACCCAGCAAGGCACTAGAATAAAAAATTCCCAAAGGACAAAAATGAACATAGGGAACTTGGCCTAGCATTCAGTTACAGCCCTTTCTTATCACAACACCTTGAGCAAGCCATTGTTTCCTTCTCTAAGCCTCAGTGTCTTTGCCTATAAAATGGGATGGCATCCCCTATGCATGCTTGTATCTGTACAGTTTTGTTGGAGGTGACGGGGGAGACTTAGGACAAGTGGGACAGGGGACAGCAGAGTGGCAACGTCTATGTGAGTGACAACCAAGCATCTTCTTTACAGGAGTCGCTGGTGCGGGGGGCAAGGCTGGCTACCCAACAGGGACAGGTAAGGGGAAAGAAAACCTCGCCTGCTTTCAGCCAGAGGGACACCAATGCCTTTATCTTCAAGGACTATCCAAAACACCAGCTAACCCACCCTGCCTCCAAAACACCAGCTAACCAACCCTGCCTCCAAAACACCAGCTAACCCACCCTGCCTCCAAAACACCAGCTAACCCACCCTGCCTCCAAAACACCAGCTAACCCACCCTGCCTCCAAAACACCAGCTAACCCACCCTGCCTCCAAAACACCAGCTAACCCGCCCTGCATGAAGACCTTGGTCCAAGCCTAAACTCTGAGCTGGGTTGGGGCAGCTCTTTGGCCTTTACTAGCTATGAAGCCCCCAGCTACATCTGAGTGTCTGTGAGGCTGGGAGCACAGTGGTCTGGGGATATCTGGACACCAGCACCATCTTTAGTGTGCCCTCACCTCCCCTCTTCCAGGGGTCGGATCCCAGGCGGCGGCAGCAGCAGCTAAAGCAGCCAAGTATGGTGAGTGTCCTGGGGACCCTTGCCATCCTGTGATGGTTAGAACAAGCCAGGTGGTTTCTGTATCCCCTATCCCCTTTTCAACAACGTGACTGGTGTGTGTAGCGCCCCCTCCCCTTTCCTCTATCCACCTACCTATCCCTCCACATCTCCCTCCCTCCTTCCATCTACCCATACCCTACCCACCCATCAACCCCTCTGTTCCTTGGTCTTCTCCATTCATTCATCCCTCCTCTCTATCCTTCCCTCTACACTTCCCTCTTTCCCTCACTCTATCCATCCATCCATCCATCCATCCACGCATCCATTCCTCCACCTCTCCCTTCCAGCATCCATCCCTTATCCATGCCTCTATCACACATCTCTGCATCCATCCCTTCACACCTCCCTCCCTTCCCTATTCTTCCCTCACTACCTCTGTCACCCTCCTTCCTTTAATTCATCCATCCACTCATCTTTCTATCTCTTCCTTCTTCCCTCCATCCATCTCCTATCCACCCACCTACCCTACCCCTCTTCCTCCCAAACCTATTCCTTCCTGATCCATACATATACACACACCCATCCCTCCACTCAGGCATCTCTCATCCTTTCGCCCACCCTCCCTCATCTATGCCTCCTGTCCCTCCCCCATCCTTCCTCCCCTCCATCCAGCGCCTCTTTCTCCACCTGCCTATCTCAGGGGATGTGGACACATCCCTGACAGAGTCATTATTTCTCCATGGGGAAAATGAGAAAAGCTAACTGGAGAGTGTGACCTGTCATTCAAGACCTTAGCCTACAAGGGGACGGGGATATTCGCCCTGTGGGCCAGACACTGACTGTGAGGACTCAGCATTTGGGGGGTGGTGACAGGTACGTAGGAATTTTGAGGATGGGTACCATGGCCATTAGAGAAAGAGATATAAGCAGCACCTCTATAAGCATTTTTTAATGTTATATATCTGTTTCACATATACCACAAAAAATGTAACCCCTCCCCAAGCCCACAGTCCCTTGGAGTGCCTAGCTGTGGCCATGGTATGGCAGAGGTATCCTCTTTGCATCCAGATGGAGGGCCAAAATTTTCTCCTTGGTCTCCAATCCAGGAGGCCTTCCTATCTCCATACCAGGAGGGGACCGAAGGCCCTACCAACTAAGGAGGCAGAAGTTAGAGGAAAAACTGATCCTGCCCTGGGAAGCCCCCAGGCTTTTCTCCAGGCACTGAGGCCCCTTGGCAGACTGGGATTGGTGGGAATAGCTGGAATATGGGAACTGGAGAGCCTGGAGACAGGGGCTGCCAGAGCTGGGCAGCCAGACACTTGGATCATGAACTTGGCTGAGTCTTCGGAACACAGGGAAAGGAAACCTTCAGCATTCCTTTGGGGGCCCCTCTGGCCCACGGAACGGAGCTTGTGGTTTGTCAGCATGTAGAGGTGATTAGAAAGGGATTTGTCTGTGAACATCAGACTCCCTTAATGAGCAAGCTGAAATGGACACTTTAGGGGCAAACCCGAGAATCCTGGGGCGGGAACCTTTCCAGACAAGCCCAGCTGGAGATACTGAGGCTTGTTCCTGGGTGAAAGGATAGCCCATCAGGAAGCTGAGGTAGCAGGATTGATACATAGTTCAAGGCCAGCCTGAGCCACCTAATTGAGACCCTGTCTCACAAAACAGCAGACGGTAAGGAGCCTAGGGAGACAACTCAGTCAGTATAGTGCTTGCTACACAAGAATGAGAGCCTGAGTCCCAAGCCTCTCTAATCATGTTAAAAAAGGAGGCAAGACTGCACACATTTATAATCATAGTGCTGGGGTAGTAGAGACAGGTAGACACCTGTGACTCACTGGCCAGCCAGGCTAGCTGGCACACACAGTCCAGGCAAAAGGAAGAGATCTAGTCTCAAAAATCAAGATGGGGTCCGGGGAGATAGTTCAGTGGTTAAAGCACTGGCTTAGCAAGCATGAGGATTTGGGTTCCCCCTTGGAAGGCAGAGATGGGGAGTTCCTCAGAGTCAAGCTGGCTAGTAAGACTAGCCGTATTGATGGAGAGTCCCTGCCCCAACAGTTAAAGTGAAAATTCATCAAGGACGGTTCCACGCCATCAACCTTGGGCCTCCGCATGCACGTACACACAGATGCACGAACACCCATGTGCATGTGCTTCCACATGCATGGAAAAACATGCATAAACACGTACATATGCACACATGTAAGAAAAGGGAAAAGAGGGACAAAAGTTCCTGAGGAAAGGTTAACATCTGGCCTTGGCACACATATGCAAGTACATGCATATGGACACACATGCGCACACACACAATGTGCTGACCCCTCTGGAGCTTTCCTGTCTGGCCTCAGAAGCTCCGGGGGAGTCACATGTCATCTTGTCCCAGCAGGTGCTGGGGGAGCTGGAGTCCTCCCTGGTGTTGGAGGGGGTGGCATTCCTGGTGGTGCTGGCGCAATTCCTGGGATTGGAGGCATTGCAGGTAATGTTTCTCCCAGCTGGAGGGTGGAGGTGTCCTTGAGGGGCCACAGCGGCAACACCTCACCCTCTGTGCCTGTCTTTCCAGGCGCTGGAACTCCTGCAGCAGCTGCTGCTGCAAAGGCTGCTGCTAAGGCTGCTAAGTATGGTAAGTGCCCCCTCAGGAAATGGAAGGCTTGGGGCATTGCATGAACACTGGAGATCCATGAGGAGGGGTAGACTTTACCTCTGTTCACCTAGGGACATCTCTGACCTTCCCCAAAAGGAGGCTTTTATCCATACTGGTCACTCAGTCTCAAAGGCAGCTCCCACTCTACATGGAGTTTGCAGGGAAAAGGATGCTGCCATACAACACCTGCCCAGAATCCCCCAGTGAGGGGCTGGGGGCGTGGCTCAGTGGTAGAGCCCCTGCCCAGAATCTCCCAGTGAGGGGCTGGGGGCATGGTTCAGTGGTAGAGCCCCTGCCTAGAATCCCCTAGAAGGAAGCTGTGATGTGGTTCAGGGGTAGAGCAGTAGCGTATGCAAAGTCGTGGATTCACTTCCTAGTACTGCAAATTAAAACATGATAACAAAAGAACAAAGCAAAAACAAACAAACAAAAAACCCCACAGTCTAGGTTCCTAAAGCAGACATTTTGATTTCATTTTAGAATGAATCATGTTCTTCCAGCTATATATCCAAACAAGAGGTCCCTTTGGGCTCCATCTTAGTTCATCCTCTGCTCTCTGATGAGTTGGATCTTTGTAGAGGGGTCACCAACTCATCCGCATGGGATCCTTCACTCGGTATAGACTGTGATCCCCAAACTGACCTATACTGAGGTTTCCACAAGGCTCAGTCCAGGACAATCCTCTTTCCATCTACAGGAGCTGCTGGAGGTTTAGTGCCTGGTGGACCAGGAGTTAGGCTCCCAGGTGCTGGAATCCCAGGTGTTGGTGGCATTCCTGGTGTTGGTGGCATTCCTGGTGTTGGTGGCATCCCAGGTGTTGGGGGCCCTGGTATTGGAGGTCCAGGCATTGTGGGTGGACCAGGTAAGTTGGGCTGTGTGTGTGTGTGTGTGTGTGTGTAAGCAATATATAAAATATTGTCGAGACTTTGTATCCTCCCCAAAACCTCATTCACCTATATATACTCTTAGCCAAATCTAATACTCTCCCTTTTGGATTATAATAACTTTCTAGCTAGCTTCTAGCAACAGCAACATCTCCAGCTTCCCTCATAATCCACAGTATGTTGCCAAGGCAATAACCATGCCTTTCATTAATATGCCCCATCCCTTAGCTAAGTAGGTACTCAGTAAGTGGCAGATGGACAGGCAAGTGGCTAGATTGGTAAATGGTCAAGTGAGTGGCCAGAGAAGTGGTCATGTTGATGAGCAGTTGAACTGACCAATGACCAATGAGTGAGCAGAGGCTGAGTAGATGCAAGAATAGGTGAATATGCAGGTAGATAGGAGGGGCTAAGAGCAGTCAGGAAGACGAGTTATCAGATGGAAAACCAGATGGGCATGCAGGGAGGAATCTGCATATGTGGTTAGAAGGATGATGGATGCATGCACGCATGGGCAAATGAGTGGCTACAGTGATGGATAGACAGATAGACAGGCTGACAGACCAGCTGATGGCCAGGTGGGTAGATAAGCTGTTGACAGACAGGTAGTACAGTGGATGAGCTGATGAACAGATGGGCAGGTGGATGCGTAAGCTGATGACTAGATGGATACAGCTGTGGATGACTAAGAGACTGATGTCTAGGTTTCCATCCATGCATCCCTCCATCCTTCCATCTGTCCATACACCCATGCATACACTCATCCATGCATTTATCCATCCATCCATTAATCAACAAATGGACAGAGAACTGGTGGGTGGGTAGGTAGACTGAGACCTAAGGACAGAGAGCAAATGGATAGACAGAGACGTAGATATCTCACAGCTCTACAGATAATAATAACAATAATAATAATGGAGATATACATTGACCATCTCCTGAGCATTGTGTCCCCCTGATCTCTCCAGGAGCTGTGTCACCAGCTGCAGCTGCTAAAGCTGCTGCCAAAGCTGCCAAATACGGTACGTGCCCTGTCCATCCCTGTTCTGGATTCTGCTTGCCGGAGTAAAAAGCCCTCCATCCTCTTGCTTGGAGGAGAACAGCTCACCCAGGGAAAGCCCCAGGCAGAGCTACTTGAATCCTTTGGATCCCAGGATAGTGTCTACCAATTGTCTCAGGACCACCCCAGAATGCCATCCCCAATCTAAATAGTGTCCCATGCTTTGACCAAAGTCCCTTCAAAGGACAGAAGACCTGGCGAGAGTAAACCTACTCACCGTACCACAACAAAAGGGTGTTGCCCCAAATACCCAGGGAAGACTCGGGATTCATGGAGGCGTCTAGTCAGGGACCCTACGAATCCCAGTTTCCTATCCCCAAGGACCAGATTAAAGGAAGCATGCATCCTTTCTCCCAGCTAGTGAGCATCCTTCCAGAGCTTGTCCAGCATCACTAGAGACTCTTATGTCTTCTCTCTCCTCCACAGGAGCCAGAGGTGGAGTTGGCATCCCGACATATGGGGTTGGTGCTGGTGGCTTTCCTGGCTATGGTGTTGGAGCTGGAGCCGGACTTGGAGGTATCTTTCCCCAAGAGCTTTAGTCCCACCTCTGGGAAGCTAAGGGAAGAGAAATAGGTCAAATCATGCAGAGACTTGGGGAGGAGATGTGGGCTTTGGTGTGCTAGGAAAGAGAGCAGCAATTGTCATAGCATTTAGGAACTGGGAAAGCTACAATCCTTGCTCAACAATAATCTGGGCAAAAAAAAAAAATCAACTCATTAATTTCTCTATTGGTCCATCCATTCATCTATTGTTCATCCATCTATCAATCCATCATCCCTACACTCATCTATTTATCCATCCACCTGCCCATTAATCTATTGCCTAGTCATCCATTTATCCATCCACCTTGTCATCTCACTTATCTATACATCCACACACCACCCATTTCCCATTCATCCATATAACCACTCACGTGTATACACACATCTCTCCAGCCATCTGTGTAGCCATCCATCTATCCATCTATCTATCTACCTACCTATCTATTCATCTATCCATCTATATCTATCTGTATCCTTCAGTCTATGCATCTATTCATCCACCATTTACCCATCTATCCATTGGTCCATTCACCCACCCATCCGCCCATCCTTCTAGCCACCGACCTACTCCCCTACCTGCCTGACCACCTGTCTTCCACCTCCCCATCCTTTTAACTCTTCTATCCGTGTGCCCACCTGCTCTTCTCTTTTTCCTGCAGGTGCAAGCCCAGCTGCTGCTGCTGCCGCCGCCAAAGCTGCCAAGTATGGTAAGTGGCGTTGCCCTGTCTGATGCCCCTCTCTCTGTGGAGGCCAGGCTGAGTGAGGGCTGAGCAGCCTCACACTCGGGCCTCCTGGGCAAAGATACAAATCCACAACCCCCAGCTGCCTTCTAAACCGTGTTCAACTCTTCCACCACTTCCTTTTGCTGTTAAGATTATTGATACGTTGTTTGCCAGCTCACTCCAGAAGAGTGAGTTGAAGGTGCCAGACATGTCTGCCTCCCACCTCCGTCTCCATTTACCTATACACACATGTATACATGTGGGGGCGTGGGTGGTGGTGGATAAATGGATGGATGGATGAGGTGAGAATGCAGGGGTTCTTTCTTCTCTCCTGCAGGTGCTGGAGGAGCTGGAACCCTGGGAGGCCTGGTGCCAGGTGCAGTACCAGGTGCACTGCCAGGTGCAGTACCAGGTGTGCCGGGAGCTGGTGGAGTGCCAGGTGAGCCGTGTTTCCCATCCTGAGATGGGTCTGTATGGTTTTATAAAAGAGCCTTGGGGTTTGGCATTTTACAGATAGGAAAACTGATACCAAAGACGAGCAGGGAAACAGGGAGAGCTTCCCCTAAAGCAGTTGAATGGGGAGAGGCCCTCTATAGGGACCTGGCTGCTGATCCCTGGCAAGCCTCTCCCTTCCTGGGGATACTCAGCCAGCTCTAGAGCCTCCTATCACCCAGAGTTCAGTGATCTGCTTCTGGTGTATCTCTAGTTCCTTACCAACAGAAGACCCTTCACTCAAGTGACCTTAGGTCCTTTGTTATCCACCAATCAGAGATCAAAGGGAGATGATTGAAAGACCTTAGTATCCAAGGCTTTCCCAATTTCTCTTCTGCATTCTTCTTCCCCCTCTAGGATAAAACTATCCTTCTGTAATTTTTTTGTTTATAAAGGAACTAGGACTAGGAGTGTGGCTAAGTAGTGAACATGTTTGTGGAACATGCAAAAGCGCTCAGGTTCATTTCCAATATTGCAAAGAAAGAAGGGTCACTCTGTGGGTAAAGGTACATGCAGCCAAGCCTGAGGACCTGAGTTCGAATCCTGAAATCCTACATGTTGGAACGAGAGAACTGACTGGCATAAGTTGTCTTCTGACACCCATGTGTGTGCTGGGGCACATGCAAGCATGCACACACACACAAATAAGTAAATAAATAAATTGGTTCATTAATTAATGTAAAGTTTAAAAGGAGAGAGAGGGGGCACTTGGGAGATGGTGCAGGGAGATAAGGAACATTTGCATTGCAATAAGTTTGATGGGCAGAGGTTAAATTCCCCAGAACCCACATAAAAGCCAGTGGCCATGGTGGCCTGCCGTACTGTTAGGATATGGATGATGGAGACAGGGACTCCCCAGACAAAGCCTATCCCCAGGATAGCTGAGACAGCGAGCTCTGGACTCAGTGAGAGACACTGCCTCAAGTACATTGTAGGATCAGAAACAAGACAAGGAGGACCTCTCTGAATGGTGTGATTCCTGTACTCATATATGGGAAGAAACCTCTGAGAAGTCAAATTTCGCAAAACAGATCTATATAGTCAATACTTTCTTAGTTAAATGCCCAACAAAACTTTTGTAAACATGTGTGTGCGGGGACGCCTTTTTTTTTTTTAAAAGGATGAGGAAGGAGTCATTTCCTATGACAGCTTGGGATAAAAGTGCTCTGAGGAAATTTTTACGTAAGAGCATCCTAAACAGGACTGAAATCCCCATAGGCTCAGGGCTGCCTCATCTTATGCTCTCTTTATCCAAATAGGAGCAGGTACCCCTGCAGCTGCAGCTGCCGCCGCCGCCGCTAAAGCAGCTGCCAAAGCAGGTCAGTATGCTAAGTGGTACCCCTCTGTACCTGGCCATTGACCCCAGACCAGAGGCTTCCCACACCTCCTGCTGAGGGGCTAAGGGTGGCCTTGATCTCCTGCTCTTTCTGTCTCCACCCCTCATACACTGGGACTCCAGGCATGTAGTGCTGAACTTTGTTTATGCAGTACTAGGGGATAGAACCCAGGACTTACTGTGTGCCAGGTGAGCACTCTACTGTCTAAGCCACATCCCCAGCCCTGCGTGTGAGCTGCTCTCAAACCTTTAGATTATCTGCTCCTCTCTAGCAGTGTAGGACTGCCAAGCCCTCCATGACCTGCCCCAACCTACTTCTGAAAGCTCCTGGTTCCCCAAGTCCAACTAGGACTGGTTCTCTTCTGAATCTCAAGCTAGAGTCCAGCCTTATCCCCTTGATGGGCTGCATTTCTTGATAGATGTCAAGGTCACCCTCAATAGCCCCAAGAATGTATACATTTCCTAAATGTGTTAATCCTGAATATGATTAATAGTAGGTGCTCCACTTCTAGGAGCTCAGCTGGGGTCCCGTCATAGGCTGAGGGTGCTGAGTCTTGGCCCAGCTACTCAAGGAGCTAAGGCAAGAGTATTGAAAGTACAAGGCCAGACTGAGAAATTTAGTTAGACCCTGTCTCAAAGTAAATAATAATAATAATGAAAAATATGGGACCTTTTCAGCAGCAGCAGTGGAACTCCTGCTTAGAATCCCCCAGGGAGGGGCTGGGGGTGTGGCTCAGTGGTAGAGCCCCTGCCTAGAATCCCCCAGTGAGGGGCTGGGGGTGTGGCTCAGTGGTAGAGCCCCTGCCTAGAGTCCCTCAGTGAGGGGCTGGGAGCATGGCTCAGTGGTAGAGCACCTGCCTAGAATCCCCCAGTGAGGTGCTGGGGGCGTGGCTCAGTGGTAGAGCCCCTGCCTAGAATCCCCCAGTGAGGGGCTGGGGGCGTGGCTCAGTGGTAGAGCCCCTGCCTAGAATCCCCCAGTGAGGGGCTGGGGGCGTGGCTCAGTGGTAGAGCACTTACCTAGCATGTTCAAGGCCTCCCATTTATTCTCTAATACTAAAAAAGAAAAAAGTGAAACAAACAACAAAGAACAAACCTGCTTGTCCTCCACCGTCCTCAAGCCAGCCTCCAAAGTGTCCCTATCATCCCTCAAAAGGTTACAAATGACTAGATTTACATCTGACTCTTATTACATAGGAGCAAAAAGAGGCCCAGCAAGGCAAAATATCTGGCCCCAAGATCATACAGCAAGTCTTTTCCACGGCTGGGAAGGGAACCCACAGCTCCTGACTCAGCTGAGGCTCTTTGCAACAGCTCCTGTTCTCTTTGTTTAGGCCTTGATTACAGATAAACTATTCCTTCTCTTTTAGGTTTGGGCCCTGGTGTTGGTGGGATTCCCGGTGGAGTTGGTGTTGGTGGGATTCCCGGTGGAGTTGGTGTTGGAGGGGTTCCTGGTGGAGTCGGCCCTGGTGGTGTTACTGGTATTGGAGCTGGTCCTGGCGGTCTTGGAGGTGAGCTATGGTGGATTGAGTGGGACCAAGGGTTCCCTGGAACCTTCACGGGTGCCATCTTGAATATTCTTCCTCTCTCTCCAGGAGCAGGGTCACCGGCTGCCGCTAAATCTGCTGCTAAGGCAGCTGCCAAAGCCCAGTACAGTGAGTGCGCTTTGATTTCTCTCTGCTGTCCCCACCCACCCCCACCCGGCCAGGGCACATAGCCACAGGACACAGCCTCTCAGATCCATCCCTACTGTCTTTAAGATGCCCATGTCACCTAGCAGAGGGCTCAGAAGTACAGACCCAGCAAGAGGGAGGCCTGGCTTCCAGTCTTGGTTCCCAAGATAGCTGAGTGGCTTCCGGCTTCTTTTAGTTTATGTATCAAGTGTGCGGGGGTCGATGGCACAGCTACACATAGAAGGTCACTAGGAGAATGTAAGAGGTTCAGGGTGAGGATGCGCTTCAGATGATAGAGGGCTTACCTAGCATGCACGAAGCCCTGGCTTCCATCCCCAGCACTGCCTAAAACAGGCATGGTGGTGCATACCTATAAACCCATCCCAGAGCTTGTGAGATAGAAGCAACGGGACCAGCAATTCAAGAGTACCTTCAGAGCCAGGTGTGGTGGCACACGCCTTTAATCCCAGCACTTGGGAGGCAGAGGCAGGTGGATTTCTGAGTTCGAGGCCAGCCTGGTCTACATAGTGAGCCCCAGGACAGCCAGGGCTATACAGAGAAACCCTGTCTCAAAAAAACAACAACAACAAAAAGAGTACCTTCAGTTTAAGTCCAGCCTGGGTACCTGAGACCTTGGCATGGGTGGGAATTAAATAGATTTTCTCCAAAAGCTAAGAATGGTAGTGCACACCTCTAATCCCAGCACTTGGGAGGCAGAGGTAGGCAGATCTCTGTGAGTTTGATGCCAGCCTGGTCTATATATAGTTCCAGGCTAGCAAGAAGACCTTGTCTCAAAAAAACAATAAGAATTGGGGCTGGAGACATGGCTCAAGGGTTAAAAGCACTGACTGCTCTTCCAGAGGACCTGGGTTCAATTCCCATCACCTAAATAGCAGGTCACAACTGTCTATACCTCCAAGATCTGATACTCACACAAACACACAGGCAAAACACAAATGCACATAAAATAAGAATAAATTATTTAGATACACAATAATAAAAACATGGAATCTGGTGTAAGCCGGCAGGACTAAGCTGGGGAGGAGGCCTCTGCTCCCTTGGAGGTCTGACTCAGCTCCTGAGTTAGGGCGCCTCCCAGGGGCAACATTCCACATATATAGAACCATCTACTACCATCCTCTCTGCAGGAGCTGCCGCTGGGCTTGGAGCTGGTGTCCCCGGATTTGGGGCTGGTGCTGGTGTCCCCGGATTTGGGACTGGTGCTGGTGTCCCTGGATTTGGGGCTGGTGCTGGTGTCCCTGGATTTGGAGCTGGAGCAGGTAAGGAAAATTCTATAATTTGGTAGAAAATACACTTGAGCTCAAAGAAAGAGGACCCACCTCCTCCCAGGACTCTATCTCTACCCAGCATCCATTAGGTTTTCCTGAGCTGGCAAAAACATATGGGTACAGGCCTGCCATCTCAGCTACTCAGGAGGCTGAGACATGAGGCTTACGAGTTCAAGACCAGCCTGCCCTGTAGAAAGGCTCCAAGGCTGACCTGCATAATATTGTAAGATGCTATCTTAAAAGATAGACAGACAGACACAATACAACAGAGGCTAGTCCAGTAGCACAATGGTTAGAGCACCTACCTAGAACCCCCCAGTGAGGGGCCAGAATATGGCTCAGGGGTAGAGCCCCTGCCTAGCATGGGTGAGGTCCTGGGTTCCATTTCCAGTACCAAGCAGAAATAGAGCAAATGGGGTAGTAGGGGAGAGAGGGGATGCCCAACAACTCCAGAATGTAAGGTTTTAGAGGGAGGTGTAACGAGGCTGCAGACCAGTCAAAAGAGCCCACCTAACACCCACAGAAAGGAAGGTAAACGTTTCTTTCTCCAGGCCAGTCTGTTATCTTTCTGAAAATGCACTAGGACAAGGATATCACTAGGAACCCCAGTTCTTCATCATGTGACTGCTGAGCCTCACTATGGGCCCAGTCACAGTCAGGCAACACTGGGCCTAGAGGGTATAAGAAGGGACAAGCATAGGAGTACCAGTTGTACAATGTCAGGGTAAAATACTGGAGCCTTGTGTCTACAAGTAGACCCCTCCCTGCCCCCTGGCTAGAGTGCTATAGAGTTTCAGGGCTTTAAAACATATGATCTAGATAGAAGTCAGGATGGGCTTCCTGGAAGAGGTTACAGAACCCTGGGTCCAGAACTCAGCAACTGATTTCTTTCCCTTTTTCCACAGTACCTGGATCCCTGGCTGCATCCAAAGCTGCTAAATATGGTGGGTGCTACACACCAACTGGTCCCCTTGTCACTCCCGCCAGCCTTGACAGTATAGGGCTGGGCAGTCATTCTGAGGGACATCTGAATGACAGCCATAGTCCTACCACTTGCCTATTAACCCCTGTGTGGCAGCCAAACACACCTGCTGTGCCTGACATGGTGGTACACACCTATAATCCTAGCTCCTGGAGAGTGGAGCCAGAAGGCTACCCTTGGCTACAGGGAGAGTCCAGAGCCAACCTGGGCTGTAGTATATATACCCTGTCTCACCTACAACAACTCCTAACTCCAAGCTCCACTCCAACCCTGACAGTTTCTGTGGAACAGAGGGAATGTCACTGATGTTGGTCCTACAAGGCTGGGCAGCTTCAGCCCCCGCTCCACTCTGCCCTTTGGCCAAGGAGCCATGGAGTTGTGGATATTCCTTGTGCAGGCATCCCCAGGCCTCCTTCCTCCTTTTCTGTCAGCATGACTTTGCCCAATACACGCCAGCCTGGAGGACGTGGCAGACCCGCGCGCCTTGCCACTTGGCACTCTAGCCAGACCCACACTGTCTGTGACCCCCACATTCCTGGCCTCCTAAAGAGCCAGGCAGGGGGGCCTCTGCCAGGGATGCGCCAACTGGCCACAGTTTGTCTACTTGAGGCCAATTTCCACCTCGGAAAATCCCATTCCTCAGCTACACACACACACACACCCACACACACACACACACACAGCCCCTGGTCACCCACAGCTTCCTCTCAGGTTCTGTGCCAGCTGCTCTTGGCCCTAGTCAACAGACTTTACCAGGGAAACACACTAAGGAGCTCCTGGAAGAGCAGCCACTGGGGCCTTTCCTGCCCTTAGGACCTTGAACACAGCATTCTGTTTAACCTCTTCCTTGCCTCAACCTTCTCATCGGTAAAACTGGTATGACTGCCTAGAATGGCAGATCACACCTGGAGGCCAGCTTTTCAAAGGCTGAGGCAGGAGAATCTCAGGTTCAAAGGTAGCATGGCCTAAAGAGCGAGAGCCTGACTCAGAAAAAAATAATCCAAAGAAAGATGAGTGCCTGCCTGGGATTCCCAAGCAAAGGGCTTGAAGACATGGCTCAGTGGTAGAACCCCTGCCTAGAATCCCCCAATGAAGGCCTGAGGCCATGACTCAGTGGTAGAGCCCCTGCCTAGAATTCCCCAGTGAGGGGCTGGGTTTGCGATTCACTGGTAGAGAACTTGCCTAGAGTCCCACAGGTCTAGGTTGCATTTCTGCCTTATGTCCCTAGGGTATGAACACATCTTTGAGAAATAGGACTCTGAAGGTAGGATGCTACCTGTCATCCTAGCAGTCAGGAAGCTGAAATGGGGCCAATAGGTCATGAGTTCCAGGTCAGTCTCAGCAACTTAGTGAGACCATCTCACTAGGACAAAAAGAAAAGAAAAGAAAAAAGGAGGGGCTGGAGAGATGGCTCAGTGATTCAGAGCACTGACTCCTCTAAAGTCCAGCTCTGACTCCAGAGGTCCTAAGTTCAATTCCCAGCAATCATCTGTAATGGGATCCGATGCCCTCTTCTGGCCTGTCTGAAGACAGCTACAGTGTATTCATATACATAAAATAAATAAATACATCTTTTTAAAAAAGAAAAAAGTAGCTGGGTGGTGGTGGTACTTTTAATCCCAGCATTTATGAGGCAGAGGCAGGTATATCTCTGAGTTCAAAGCCAGCCCAGTCTACAACCTGAGTTCCAGAACAACCAGGGCTATACAGAGAAACCCTCTCTTAGGGAAATTAAAAAAAAAAAAAAAAAAAAACAGAAAAACAAAAGTCAAAAGAACAAAGTTCTAGGCATATATATAGAGAATATAGCATATGCCTATAAACTCCTGTACTTGGGAGATGAAAGCAGGAGGGTCAAGAGTTCTAAGCCATCCTCAGCCATGCAGAAAACCCAAAGCCAACATGAGCTATAAGTGATCTGGTCTTCAAACGACAAATGAAAATATGGGTACTGTCCCTTGGTCCTCTCTCCACAGGAGCAGCAGGTGGCCTTGGTGGCCCTGGAGGTCTCGGTGGACCTGGAGGACTTGGTGGGGCTGGTGTTCCCGGTGGAGTAGCAGGTATGTTTTTGCTGTCCCCAAAATGGGTTGGCTGGAAATGGAGCCTGAGACTCCCATGCAGTTCCTCCTTGAGTCCCTGTGTTCCCAGGAGCTGCACCCCCTGCTGCTGCCGCTGCTGCTGCCAAAGCTGCTGCTAAGGCTGCCCAGTATGGTAAGCAAGAGTTCAGCTTCCCTGGCCTATCCCTGAGCCCCTGGGGCCCAGCCACTTTCTGGGCATTGGGAATCCCAGAGATGACTGGGAGCTCAGGGACCCCTTGCCAAGAGGGTCTTAATGAGAGTCTTCTGACAGTGTGTGTAATGCATGGGTCTCCCCTCACTCAGGCCTTGGTGGAGCCGGAGGATTGGGAGCCGGTGGACTGGGGGCCGGTGGACTGGGAGCCGGTGGACTGGGAGCTGGTGGACTGGGAGCCGGTGGACTGGGAGCCGGTGGACTGGGAGCTGGTGTAGGTAAGCTGCAGGCCTTGGAGTTAAGGAGTAAGTGAGGTTTATGAGAAGGAGAAAGAGGCATACCAAAGCCGGTATGAAGACAAACAGACTGTCATCCAGCACTCAGGAAGCGAAGGCAGGAGGATCATGAGTTGAAGGCTAACCTGAGCTACTCAGGGAGTGCAAGGTCAGCCTAGGATATGTTAGATCATGTCTGAAAGCAAAGGGGTAGAGAGCTTAAGCAAGCAGGAACCGGGCTGCCCGCTGACACAGAGGTCCCTAAACACCTGTCTTCTCCTCTCTGTCAACCCACCAGGTGAGGGCTTATTAGCATATTATAGTCAGACCCATTTCTCAGACAAGAAAACTCAGAGACTGGAGAGGAATTACTTCCCTAAAGTCTCTACCATCATGGTGGATGTGTGCTTCTCTCTCTCTCCTCTCTCTGCCATTGTGTCTCCCTACCTAAACTACCCTGTGTGCGGTACTCCCCAAGACTAGACATAGAATAGCAGCTTAATGTCCAGGGAGATAGATCACTGGTAGTGCACTTGCCTAGAATCCCCCAGTGAGGAGCTGGGGGTGTGGCTCAGTGGTGGAGCCCCTGCCTAGAATCCCCCAGTAAAGGGCTGGGGGTGTGGCTCAGTGGGAAAACCCCTGCCTAGAATCCCCCAGGGAGGGGCTGGGGGGCATGGCTCAGTGGTGGAGCCCCTGCCTAGAGTCCCCCAGGAAGGTGCTTGGTGCTTGGCTCAGTGGTGGAGCCCCTGCCTAGAGTCCCCCAGGAAGGTGCTTGGTGCTTGGCTCAGTGGGAGAGCACCTGCCTAGAATCCCCAGTGAAGAGCTAGAAGCATTACTGAATGGTATAACACTAGCATGCATTAGATCCTGGAGTTCATTCCTAGCACCAGAGAGAGAGAAAGACAGAGACAGACAGAGACAGAGACTATTAGAAAGATGGGTGTGATGGAGGAGGGATGGTGGAATGGTGGGATGTGGATATGGGTGGACAAGTCAGGGGCAGATGCTGATCAGCTAAATGGGCTGGAGTGGGAAAGAGAGGTGGCTTTGCTGAGCTCTCCTGTGCCTGTTTCCTCCAGGTGTGTCCCCTGCTGCAGCTGCTAAGGCAGCCAAATATGGTGAGATTCCCCTGTGGCCTCCCTGTCCCCAACAGGCTTGCACCCCCATTACCACGACCCACACCTGCCTGTCTCATGGTACCCCTGAAGGTCTTGTCCAGAGTGCCAGCAGCCTTGTGTCCACCCTGACGCCCCTCTGTCCTCTCCCCAGGTGCTGCTGGCCTTGGAGGTGTCCTAGGAGCCAGGCCATTCCCAGGTGGAGGTATGGCTAACTCTTGTATTGTTCTCAGATCTGCTTGGCTCTGGGGGACAATCAGTGGGGTTCTGGAAACTAAATTCACGTGAGGTCTGTAAATGGAAAAATCGCTCTAGGACAGGAGGCAACTATGGAAGGAGTACCCGCCCCCCAAGTTGAGCATACTGCCAACCAAGCTTAGGGCATAAGCCACAAGGCACCACACAGGCATATGAGACAGAGACATTTAATTAAGAAAGGGACTTCAAGGCTTGAGGACATGGCTCAGTTAGCAAAGCATTTAAATGCAAACATGAAGACCTGAGTTCAAACTCCCAGTGTGCATGTAAAATTTGCAAGCTGGGGAGGAGGTGATTGGAGGATCCCTAAAGTTTGCTGGCCCAGCTAATTTTGCCAAATTAGTAAACAAAAGGTTTAGTGAGAGAACTTGCTTGCAGGCACAAATGCACTACACACAAACACCCCACAAAGAATGTGGCTTCAGTAGCATACGGCAGTGGGAAGGAGCTGGTACCAGACATCATGACCAGGTGATAAGGCTACAGCATGGCCTGCCACCACACATCACCAACCATAAGTCTCTCTTTCAGGAGTTGCAGCAAGACCTGGCTTTGGACTTTCTCCTATTTATCCAGGTATGCCCAAGTGTCCTGCCCTGGAACCCTGTTCTGGGCTCTGCCAGACTCTTCCCTCTCCTCTGCTCCATCTGTCCAGAAGAGCTGAGCTACCATCTATAATAGACCCAAAGATGAGCCCAGACACCAATCTGGTCCATAAGGACCTTTCTAAGGACAGGGACACCCTTCATATCTCTCAGTGTCCCTGTGGGTCAAAGAGCTTCCTTCTCCTGAGTAATACTTCTCCTGAGGTAAACTGAGGCTCGGAGACCACTAACCACTATTCAAAGATCCCACAGTGAGCAGAGACAGAATCAGGAACTCCTGCTACCCAAGTACAGGACTGGCCCGTTCCTATATCACAGGTCCTGCTCCAATCAGGGAGGAGCATGGCAGGCTCCCAGAAGTGGGCGCACTGATATTACCTTTTCTTCTTCTTACCCCATAGGTGGTGGTGCTGGGGGCCTGGGAGTTGGTGGTGAGTCTTCAGTAAAAAGACATCTCATAAACTAGCCTTGTTGGTAGAAGGAATCTTAGCACTATTGGGGGCTATGGAGGCGGAAGCAGAAGGATCAAAGTTCAAGACTAGCCTGGGCAATGGAGAGCATTCCAAACAACTTAGTCAACTCAGCAAAACTCTGTCTCAAAGTCTTTTATAAACACTTTTTTAAGGGCTGTTGATGTAACTCAGCAGTAAAGCAATTACTTAGAAACCCCTAGTGAGGGGCTGGGAGTGTGAATTGGTGGTAGGTTACCTGTCTAGAACCCTCCAATCAGTGGCTCAGCAATAAATCTCTTACTTAGAATCTTTCTGATACGTTACAGGCGTGATTCAGTGATAGAACCCCTGCCTAGAACCCCCCAGGGAGGGGCTGGGGGCGTGGCTCAGTGGTAGAGCACCTGCCTAGAATCCCCCAGTGAGGGGCTGGGGGCGTGGCTCAGTGGTAGAGCCCCTGCCTAGAATCCCCCAGTGAGGGGCTGGGGGCGTGGCTCAGTGGTAGAGCCCCTGCCTAGAATCCCCCAGGGAGGGGCTGGGGGCGTGGCTCAGTGGTAGAGCCCCCAGGGAGGGGCTGGGGGCGTGGCTCAGTGGTAGAGCCCCTGCCTAGAATCCCCTAGGGAGGGGCTGGGGGCGTGGCTCACTGGTAGAGCACCGGCCTAGAATTCCCCACATA
The DNA here is from genome assembly GCF_978045245.1 of Mus caroli. NCBI lineage: Eukaryota > Metazoa > Chordata > Mammalia > Rodentia > Muridae > Mus > Mus caroli. Next base: position 138,904,873 of record NW_028227259.1, on the reverse strand, counting down.
GGATCCAGGAGTGTCGCTCAGGAACAGAGCTCTTGTCTAGAATGCACTAGGTCAAGGTTCCGTCCCAATACTACAGAACTTGACTCTGGGAAGAAAGGTGTTAGCAAGACCAGAGGTAGGTGGGCTGATTGGCAGGAAGGTCTTAGGAGCCTACAAAAACAGGGTGGAGTTGGCACAAGGTGAGGATGCTGGTAGAAATAGGGGAACCCAGTATCCTCCCCACCTCATCCTTTGCCAACACCCCCATACACAGGAAAACCACCGAAGCCCTATGGAGGAGCCCTTGGAGCCCTGGGATACCAAGGTAAGTAGAGACTCTGTCCCTAGGGAAGGAAGACACAGAGTTAGAGGTCAATGCATATATTCATAGATGGGAGCAGGTCTAGGACCCTCCATGCTTACCCTTGGTGTAGCCTGGACATTCTTGCCCATGTCCCTCTCTGCGCAGAGGAGTCTGAGATAATGAGAGTGGGAAGGACTTCCAGGACAGACCACCAGATGGCACTAACAGGCCACATCTGGGAGAAACTACATGAGGGCTAGACACCAGCCTGTGCTACCTCCCTACCCCAGGCTATCTATCTATCCCCAGGTTTGCTAAACAGGTCTTCTCAGAATTCAGCAGGCTGGGGCAGAAGCATTGGCCAGCCTGGACTCTGTAGGAAACAGTGTCAACAACAACCCAAACCAGAGAGAGAGAGAGAGAGAGAGAGAGAGAGAGAGAGAGAGAGAGAGAGAGAGAGCGCAATGAGAATGTAGCTCTAGGTTTTATCCCTAGCATAGTATAAAACCAAGCAAGGTGGGGTATGCCTATAATCTCAGGACGGAAGGGAGGGAGGGAGGGAGGGAGGAAGGAAGGAAGGAAGGAAGGAAGGAAGGAAGGAAGAAAGAAAGGAAGGAAGGAAGGACAGACTAGCTTCTTTCAGATTTTTCCTGGGATGGAAGCAGACAGAGGGACCAAGCTGACCATCACTTGTCTGTGCCTTGTCCCAACCCAGGTGGGGGCTGCTTTGGGAAATCCTGTGGCCGGAAGAGAAAGTGATCTTCTGGGGACCCCTGACTCGCGACCTCATCAACGTTGGTGCTACTGCTTGGTGGAGAATGTAAACCTTCTATGACCACCCCCTCCTCCATCCCCCTGACCCCCACCTGGGAGGGGACAACAGGCCAGTGGCCTTGGAAACCCACAGGACAAGGAAATCAGACAGCAGCAGCCATGCAGCCCTAACCAGAAACTCCCCCCACCCTACATCAGAGGCCAGGGCGGGTGTCCCATCTCTTCCCACCCAGGAGCTCCCCCCCACAGTCTCCATCTCCAAGGGAAATTGGTGCTACATGTTGGTGCTTCTTCTTTGTGGGGGGAGGGAGGAGGGAAGGGTATCCCAGGGGGGATTGCCCCCTTCCCTGAAGCCCCTCTATTAAGATGGTGCACACCTTTGTTGGGCAGTCCCACCTCCCCCTGCCCACCAGGAGCCATTCCTGGCTGCATCCCATTGGTACCCAAATACCGGAAGCCTTGACGATGGATTTGGTGACATGATCCCTCTCTCTTTGGGTCCCCTTGTCCCTGCCTCCTGTTACCAATAGCTACTTCCCGCATCTGGGACACCCTGGAGTCAGATGGCTCCTCACACTGGGAATAGCTCCCTTGTTCTTATGGAATCCACCTGCCAACCACCTATCCACCTACTCATCCATCCATCCATCCATCCATCCATCCATCTATCCATCCATCCATCCATCTGTCCATCCTGACTGCCTGGTGCCATTAAGCTGGCTGGGCATACCCACTCTCAACCTGGTTCACCTGTCATGGCAGCCTGTCCTCGTCCCCACCACACACCCCGATGCTGGCCTAGGGTGCAAAGGGTTGTGTGGGCTGGTTGTCCCCACATGCAGTACTGTAACCCCGTTCTTCCTGGAGCCACTCTTACAGAGCATGTCTCACCACCCCACCTCTTTGTGTTTCGCTGTGATAGATCAATAAAATATTTTATTTTTTGTCCTGGATATTTGGGGATGATGTTTGATTGTTGGTGTGTTCTTTGGGTTTATTTTTGTGGCTAATTGGGGAGAGAGAGAAAAAAAAAACATTTCTAATCTGGGGAGCTATATCCTCAGGAGAAAATTCATTTTAATCGCTTTGGTATAACTCTGGATGAAACACACATTTTTAAAAAAATCAAAAACAAAATAAGAAAAGAGAATTGATTGCTCTAGCAATGACTAATAAATACAAACTTTTTAAAGGCTATTGTCTTGGGTCTCTTTGAGGTTTGTATGCGTTGGTGTGTGTTCAAGTCCACACACACGTGTGTGCAGAAGCCAGAGAACAACTTTGAGTGTTACCTCTTGTGTACTATCTCTCTCTCGTTTGAGGTATAGTCTCCCCCTTACCTAGAACTCACCTAGCAGAACCACAGGGTTTTGCCTGGGTCTGCCCCTTCCCTCAAGTGCTGAAATTATAAGCACTCACCACCAAACCCTGCTTTTTTGCTTTGTACATGGGTTCTGGGGACCAAATTCAGAACAGCTAGCATTCTATCAACTGAGCCATCTCCTCAGACACCTTTGTGGAGTTGTTTTGTTTTGTTTTGTTTTTCCTGCTTTCAACTCCTGCCCTGGTGGTAAATTGGTTGTAATGTAAAGAACATCCACTGCCCAGGATATATTGAGGAGGTTGACGCCCAACTCAGCTGTTGTCACTTTGGGATATAGCTAAGTAGTAGAGCACCTTCCTAGAATCCCCCAGGGAGGGGCTGGGGGCGTGGCTCAGTGGTAGAGCCCCTGCCTAGACTCCCCCAAGGAGGGGCTGGGGGCGTGGCTCAGTGGTAGAGCCCCTGCCTAGACTCCCCCAAGGAGGGGCTGGGGGGGTGGCTCAGTGGTAGAGCCCCTGCCTAGACTCCCCCAAGGAGGGGCTGGGGGGGTGGCTCAGTGGTAGAGCCCCTGCCTAGACTCCCCCAAGGAGGGGCTGGGGGCGTGGCTCAGTGGTAGAGCTCCTGCCTAGAATCCCCCAGTGAGGAGTTCTGACCTTGGTTTAGTGTGAAAGTGTTTGCCTGCAGTTCTCTAGAAAGGGTCTCGCACTGGAACTCAGAGGTGAACACTTATCCCCAACATTAGGGGGTTAGCTAACTTAAGAACACTCAGAAGGCCGTTGAGGTTCATGGATTACTTCTAAGGATCCTGCTTATATGGTGATCCAGCTTTCCCAAGAAAGCAGTAAAGGGGACCCATCCATCCATGCATCTTCCCATTTCTCCAATCAGAAGGGGAAATAAAAACCAAACATTTGTTGCTTTGACGCCCTTTGTCCCCCAATTGACAAGCCCTTGAGACCTAGGATCACCTCCCTTGTTTCCCATAGCTTGGTTGGAAGTTTGTTTCATAGAACTAGGGATTAAACCTTGGCCATCCACCACGGAGCTAGCTACATGCCCAGTCCAGCTCATGACTTTAAATACCACATAGGGGCCAGCAAGATGGCTCATCGGTTTAAGGAATGTGCTGTCAAGTCTGACAACATGAGTTCAAATCCCCAACCCACACGATGGAAGGAGAAAACTGATTCTCACAAGTTGATCTGTGATCTCCGCACACATGCGTGTCACCGGACTCATGCTCCATAAATCAGTAAGTGTGGTAAGAAATTGAATATCATGTATCCTAATGATCACTTGCCAAGTTGATATATTTAGCATGAGCCTGGGACTTGCATAGCCAAGGTCAGTAATTCATTTATTTGAGACAAGGTCTCCCTCTATAATCCAGGCTGGTCTAAAGTTCACAGTCCTATTGTCTCAACTCCAAGGATTACAAGCCTGTGTGACCATTCCTGGTCTCAAGGGCAGTTCTAACATCTCCATCTGAAGTCTCAGACATGACCTAGTCTGTAGCTACTTTCTCTAATTTGAAACATTCCCTCCTAGGAGGAGAAGAGAGTGTTGGGAAAATTCCTTCCCTATCCCAGGAGATTTAAATGTCAACTCCCTCCTCACAAAATCCCAAGCACAATTTCACCGTGGGGGGAACTTGAGTGAGGGGTTAGCCACAGGAGTATGGCTGATCTCAAAGCGGCTGCTGGGATCTCTTACACACACACACACACATCCAAAAACAAAAACAAAAAACAAACAAACAAACAAAAACAAATAATGGCTTCTTCTTCCCCATACGGATGGAGCCCTCTGAATTAATTTCCCCCAGCCTGTACACCCTAATGTTTCTAGAGTCCCCAAAGTCTCGGGCAATTAGAACAGAACTGCATACTAATGGCTGGGAGGAGCCGCTGGAATTTCAGGTGAAGATCCATGGCTGTAGTGATGGGTGTCAGCAAGCTGGAAGATCTGATCCAATGAAGGCAGTGGCTGTTCTGCTAGGAGAGGAGCATGTGATGGAGCTACCCGTAAGTTGTCTAGGAATTCTAGTCACATAGCTTTCGTGAGTTGTCACCCAGGCCGGGTTTGACAAATGAGAGGTACAGCTGCCTGAGTCACTCATGGTCTTAGAAGTGACCCTTGTGATTTCCCTAGTTCAAGCCAGAATTGGGTGGGTGGCATCGTTTCATTTGGTCTATCATAAGCACCCTGTCTCAGGAGAAAAAGGATTTTTGTGCAGGGCTATCAGGAAGAAAGCCACACGACACAATTAGCACCCCAATAGGGACGGGACCACAGGACCAAAGGTGTGTAGGCTATATGGTCCCTGCCAGGGGTGGGTGATGAGATAGGCAACAGAGGTAGAGCCAGCAGTGAGTAGAGCATCCATTTATGGGGGTAACCACAGTGTGGCTAGCTTTCCCGGTGTTGGGGTACACGTCCTTGTTGCAGTGGCTGTTGCCTGCACCCTGAAATAGGTAATAAGGCTGTAATCAAGGCTGAGTTGTCCGAAAGTGAAAGGGCCCCAGTGGGTAGACATCTTCCTCTACAGGATATGGGACAGGAGGCATCCTTGGTGACAGGGGTCTGTTGTGTGGTAATGTGTATCATATCAGAAAATTGCCGCGTGTTCTTTTGAGTTCAACGATAAACTGGTCCTGAAAGTAGGAACCCGACACCACCCCCAACCCTGTGACAGAAAGGGGAGAGAACAAGAAAAGAGCCCGCGAGTAGAAACACTGTATGCTCTCAAACATCTGGAAGGTGACCCATAACCAACAGAGTCCCTCGTGTCCACCCCATGGTACAAAAGGGTCTTCAGTGGAAGAGAGAAGCTAGAAGTGCAGCCATGAGAAACTCAGCTTTTGCGAGATGAAAGCCTAGTGGGGATTTCCTCCTGGTCACTGCTTCAACTTTACCCAGTAGTTCCTCGGGATGCTGTGACTCATAATTTGATGACTTTTATCTTTAGCTGTTGTTGTTTGTTCTTTTCCTTGGAAGTGTCGCCTGTGGGGACACTCTTGCTCTGCCCAGAACTTTATTGGAAACTCCAGCAGGCTGTCTCCCTGTGGCTTCCCTAGTTGATTCCTGCTGGATAGTTTGAGTACTTGGTCCAATTGTCTTGCTATCTATCTATCTATCTATCTATCTATCTATCTATCTATCTATCCACCTGCTACTTGGTATTTATTCCTTTACTGTGGCTTAATCTATATTTAATGAACTCATTCAAAACTGCAAACACAGCTGTCTGAGGTCACTCTCCAGATGATAACCCAGATTAATGCAGGAGGGAATGCCCTCAGAAGATCTAGGGAGCTGGAGAGTATGTTGCAGTTTTGAGCAGAGGTACATATGGGATGAGATGCTAGGTGCCCATAGTGTGGCCATTGCTGTGGGAGATGAGACACGAGACTGGGTCTCAGCTGTCTTTCCCGAAAGAATGCACCCACATAAGGGAAGAATTACAACAGGAGGGAGGCAGGAGGGTGTCATCCTCTGCATTAGCCTGGGATTTGGCAGGAAGTGTGAGGAAAGGGGGAGCAAGCGTGAGATGGAGGTGTCGTCTTGCCATTTCTTACAGCTCAGGGGATTCAAAGGAAGGAGAATCAGTTCAGTCTGTGCTGAAGAGATCTTATCAGAATCTAAAAACTTGGAACCCATCGGAGGAATCAGTGAGCAGTAAGAGAGAGCAAGTCAGAAGTGACAGAAGATACCCATCAGGCCTGACCTTTAACACACAAGACCGGAAAGCCCTTGAGTCTGCCGGCAGATGGAGGTGGTGACGGTCAACCCAGGAAAGTGTGGTAAGCAGTACTCTGTGTTATAGTTTTAATTATCATTCTGACCCAGTGTAGAATCACCAGGACAAGGAGCCTTGACAAGGAATTAATCTAGATCAAGTGGTCTATAGGCGTGGGGGGGGGGATTGTCTAAATTAAATTGATATGGAAAGACCTAGCCCACCGTGGGCAGCACCATTCCCTAGGCAGGGGAATCCTAGGCTATGGAACTAGAGAGAGCAAGCTGAGCACTAACAAGTGGCTATCCACTCATTTCTCTTTGCTCTTAACTGTGGATGTGGCATGACTGGCTGCTTCAAGTCCCTGCTGCCTTGACTACCCCGCAATAAGGGACTGTAACCTGTGAGCTGAAATAAACCTTTAATCCCCTAACTTGCTTTTTGTCACAGAAATGAAATTAGAACACCCTGCATCGGGACATCTAAACTACTTGAATTGGGAAAGATTTCTAAAAAAAATAATTTAATTTTGGAGTGTGTGTGAGAGAGGGAGGGTCCAGAATTAATTATCCTTGATTATTCTTCAGCCTTACTCACTGAAGCAGGGTCTCTCAGTCAAGCTCAGGGATTGCCAATAATGCCAGTCTTAAAAAGCTAGCTTGCTCTAGCATAATGGCTCAAAGGGTAAAGGCATTTACCACCAAGCCTGGTGACCTGGTGACCCACATTGTGGAAAGAGAGGATTGACTCGCACAGGTTGCCCTCTGACCTTCCTACACATGCTACATGTCATGTGCCCACACTAAAGACTAAATAAATGCAATAAGGTGTTTAAAGTAAAAGAAACACTCCCAGAGTGTTGTGATTCCAGTGGGAAATGTCTCCATAGCTCAGATGTTTGAATACTTGTGATATTGTTCAGAGGGCTGTGGAACTGTTTTTAACGGGGGCGGGGGGCATACTGCTGGTGGAATTGGGTCATTGGGGACAGGTCATATAACCTGGACCCACTTCCTGTTTCTTGGCCCACCAAAGTATGGGAAGTTTCAGCCATACATCTCTTTGAGATCCTTTTCCTGCCTCTCAAATGGCACCCAACTGCATCCAAAGTAAACCCTTCTTCCTTAAGTTACCTCATGTCAGGAATTGGGTCACTACCACCAGGAAAGTAACTAACACTTACTAGTACTAATAACTAGTGATGGGTTACTTCCCTATGAGTCCCCTAGAGGTCCCACGAACCGTAACGACTGCTGTTACTGCTGTTGGTTGCATGCTGAAACTGCTTGGTAAGAACCAGTTGCTGGAGACATTACATCCTTTGAGAAGTCAGTCTGGAATGGAGCTGGAATCCCCCTGCTGGCTGGTTTTCACCGTGCTGGAGATGTTATATGGGTTCCCAGGGCAGACTGTTGCTTGGTTATAGACCTCATGTGCTTTATACCACGAAGAGGCCAGGCAAGGTAGGACTACTGGTGTAACTGCGGCATCACTGTTACACATACAACCAACTGCTTAATTTGAATATAAAGCCCACTCCGCAGGAAGCAACTTAACTTTGATACTGTCTATAAACCAACTTAAAAACCGTTTGTTAAATAGATATATGGTATTCCAATGAAATCACTTAAACATCTATGTCCATATCTCTAGACTACCACTACTGTCACCTTTGGCCATAGAGGTAAACTTCTGTGTTTTTTTACAATGAGGAGTAGTGACTATGGAAACTCAAGACAACAAACCTGCTAAGAATAACTGACTAATGCTTTAGTGTGGTAGCTCATCCATAAGGAAGAAAATGATAAGACATCTCGTCTCATCACTCCCTCGAAGTCTCAGGGAACACTGTAAAAGAGGAAGAGGAAAGAAGGTAAGAGCTGGAGGAAGGTGTGAAGTGTCGTGGAGCTACTTCCTCTGAATTGAAACAGTCCCTCCAAGAGCAAGAAGAAAAACTCACTCATAAAACTTAGGCACCTTAGAAAGCTTATGAATATACATGACTCATGAGGCCTGTCCTTACGATTATGGAAGCTGGACACAACTTCCGGGAGAGCGGACACTCTTTGGTGGAGCTCTGTGAAAGTGCCAGGAGTCGCTGGAAGCCAGATTCTGGGTATCCCCCTTGTCGGGGTGGTCTTTCTGGGGCGGTCTCTGCAACCCGGGCATGAAGGCAGTTTGGTTGAACATTGACTATTGTACTGGCTACTTTTGTGTCAACTTGACACAGCTGGAGTTATCCCAGAGAAAGGAGCTTCAGTTGAGGAAATGCCTCCATGAGATCCAACTGTAAGGCATTTTCTCAATTAGTGATCAAGGGGGAAAGGCCCCTTGTGGGTGGGACCATCTCTGGGCTGGTAGTCTTGGGTTCTATAAGAGAGCAGGCTGAGCAAGCCAGTAAGGAACATCCCTCCATGGCCTCTGTGTCAGCTCCTGCTTCCTGACCTGCTTGAGTTCCAGTCCTGACATCCTTTGGTGATGAACAGCAGCATGGAAGTGTAAGCCAAATAAACCCTTTCCTCCCCAACTTGCTTCTTGGTCATGATGTTTGTGAAGGAATAGAAACCCTGACTAGGACAAATATGTAGCCAGTGTTCCTTCAAACTTCAGGAGTGTGGCCCTGAGTAGTTTATTTTAGGTATATTTAAGTACAGCACAATGGTGGAAAACTTTCCTATTGATAATTAACTGAATCGTGTGTGTACAATAGAGCACAAAATAAGCTAAATAAAGACCGGAGGTGACTACATCAAAACTCCGTAAAGTACATGTGACCCCTTCCATAAATATATGTTCTATTGACTGATCGAGAAAAATAAGCTTATGATAGGGCCTGGGGGAGGATCTTGGGAAAATTCTGCTAATCAAGGTTGAAGTCCACCATTGACCTGATGGCCTTCTGAGGCTTAGGTGTCGTTTGAGGACTCCCATGGTTAGCAGAGTTTCTTCTCTGACCTTGTCCAGGAATTCTAAGTCCCCACACTTGCCTCTACCCGAGGAATGTCAAGTGGCCTCAATTAGTTTATAGGATCAATTTCCTTTCTCTTGACAAACCCTGTTCAGCCAGCCCCTGGGATTCCTGAAACGCTTCCCCATGCTGAGGTATACCAGGTACCCTCAGCCTCTAGCTGGTGACCTGTGCCCATCCTGAATGTCCCTGCCTTCAGTTCCCCCATAACTTTATAAGCCTTCAATCACCCTAAGTGAAGTTGCTCTGCCTCCTGACAAGCTGTCCTGGTGTGGTCCTTCACCTTACATACACACAGGGCTTCTGAACCCTCAGCTCACCATCTCTGCTCCCACCACCCTCGTGGACTGTGTCAGCCGATGCTCCCCAAGTGTGGGGAGACTCACAAGGATGCAGTGTGGTCTCCACCACACAGCAAGTACAAAGGTCGCCAGGCTATTACCTAGCCTTAGGGGTGAGTAACAGATTATTCATCCATTCCTTTGAAGGAACAACCTGGTGGATTTAACATTCCTGGCTCCCCAGCACTTGCCTGGGAGCACAAGGAGCCTCCTACAGGCTGTCAGTGGTGCAGCTGCCAGAGTCACCCTGCTCCTGTAAGTGACCCCTTATCCATGCTCCCACAATGCATTGCTTCACTGACTGGATCTGGGAGAGCTCATTTCTATGGGCTGTCACCAGTGCCCTGTCTTGGTTGAAGAGATACTTGCTCACATCTCCTGAGGAAATTTTACATTACACCTAAGTAGCATGTTAGCATGAATTCCCCTGTCCTTGCCAAGCCTGTTTCTACCCCACTCCTCCACCTTTCCCATTTAGGGTACTGACATCTCCTCTCTTCCAGAAGCTGTGGCTTGCAACCCCAAGGCCATCTCTGACTCAGTCCTCTCATTCTCCAAAGCTAGGTCACCAGAAAGTTGTGCATCACAGGATTGAGACCACAACCAGGGTGCACACAGTTTCCAACACCTATCAGGCCCTGACCCATCAGCATCATCTTGCCTAAGTTGCTGAAATAACTCCTTGCTTCTACCCAGGCTCTTCTTCAACTTGCGTTCCACCCACAGGCCAAAAGAAGCCTTTCTAAATAGAAGCCAAGGGTGCTGGTGCATGTCTGTGAGCCCAGAACTCAGAAGGATAAAACAGGAGGATCATGGGGGCACTGGAAAGATGTTTCAGTTGTTAAAAGCACTGACTGACCCAATCACAAAAGAAGTCACTTGATATGCACTCACTGGTAAGTGGATATTAGCCCAGAAACTTAGAATATCCAAGATACAATTTGCAAAACACAAGAAAATCAAGAAGGAAGACCAAAGTGTGGATACTTCATTCCTCCTTAGAATAGGGAACAAAACACCCATGAAAGGAGTTACAGAGACAAAGTTTGGAGCTAAGACGAAAGGATGGACCATCCAGAGACTATCCCACCTGGGGATCCATCCCATAATCAGCCACTAAACCCAGACACTATTGCATATGCCAGCAAGATTTTGCTGAAAGGACCCTGATATAGCTGTCTCGTGTGAGGTTATGCCAGTGCCTTCCAAATACAGAAGTGGATGCTCACAGTCATCTATAGGATGGAACACAGGGCCTCCAATGGAGGAGCTAGAGAAAGTACCCAAGGAGCTGAAGGGGTCTGCAACCCCATAGGTGGAACAACAATATGAACTAACCAGTACCCCGGAGCTCCTGACTCTAGCTGCATATGTAGCAGAAGATGGCCTAGTTGGCCATCATTGGGAAGAGAGGCCCCTTGGTCTTGCAAACTTTATATGCCCCAGTACAGGGGAAACACCAGGGCCAAGAAGTGAGAGAGGGCGGGTAGGGGAGCAGAGCAGGGGGAGGGTATAAGGAACTTTCGAGATAGCATTTGAAATGTAAATAAAGAAAATATCTAATTAAAAACAAACAAACAAACAAACACTGACTGTTCTTCCAAAGGTCCCAGGTTCAATTCCCGGTATCAACATGGCAGCTTTCAACTGTCTATAACTCCAGTTCCAGGAGATCCTACACCCTCACACAGATTTACATGCAAGCAAGACATCAATGCATATGAAGTAAAAAGTATATGTGTGTGTGTGTGTGTGTGTGTGTGTGTGTGTGTGTGTATGAGTATCATAACTTCAAGGCTAACTTGAGCTACATTGTTAAGGTCCTGTCTCAAGATACAAAGAGCTATATCTATCACTTGGTGATAGGAGGATGCTTTAGACTCCCCAGTGAGGTGTTCAGCAGGCTAGAATCCCTCTGTGAGGGGTAAAGATGTGGCTCTGTGGTAGAGCATTTGCTTTGTCATGGTTTGAATGTGAACTGTCACACACAGGCTCAAGTGTTTGAATACCTGGTCCCAGCTGGTAGCATTGCTTTGGGTGTCTATGGAACCTTTGAGAACCCGGGCCTAGCTGTAGGCATATGCCACTAGAGGGTGGCCTCAGGGGCTGTACCCTAGGCCTGCTTCCAGTCTCATATTTGCTTTGTGTCCATTGCCATCATGTGGCCGGCCTCCTTACATTCCAGCCACCATGAATTAAGCTGCACCCGCCGCCATGCCTTCCCCATCATGATGAACCGTATCCCCACAAACCATGAGCCAAAGGAAATCCTCCCCTACCCAATACACTTAGCATCCCCAAGGCCCCGCATTGGGCGCTATCACGGTCAGCAGAGGAAAATGAAGAACATTGTTGTAAGGAAGCAGAAAAACTGTAGGCCAACAAATGGGGGGGAAAGCAGATAACATAAGTGTATTTCTACAAACACCCAACCTACTAAGAATCACAGACAATCTGAACAGATCAAAGATGAGTAAGGATTTAAATCAGCCTTAAACATTCCAACAAAGAAAGGACCAGAAGCAGATGGCTTTGGTGGAGAATTCTGCCAAACTTTTAAAACCTTAACACCCATACTCCTGAGCCTCTTCCAAAAAGAAAAGAAAAAAAAAGAAAAAAAGAAAAGAAGAAAAGAAAATGTCTCTAAACCCATTTGAAAAAGCTAGTGTTGCCCTAATAACCAAATCAGACAGGGACATGAGAAAAGATTTATAGTGGCCGGACACAGATGGCCCATACCTGTAATTGCCATGCTCAGAAGGTGGAGGAAGGACAGTCAGGTCAAGATTATTCTTGGTTATGTAACAAGTTTGAGGCCAGCCTGGGCTACATGAGACTCTGCCTGTCTCAATAAAATCATTTTTATGGTCAGAGGTGAGAGGGCTCAGTGAGTGATCTGTGATGCCCAGGAGGAACATGGGGGACTAGAGAGAGAGCTCAGTAACTACGAGCACTGACTGCTCTTCCAGTAGGCCTCAGGTTCAATTCCTAGCACCCATATGGCAGCTTAAAACTGTCTGTAACTCCAGTTCCAGGGGTTCCTGCACCCTCACACCAATTTACATGCAGAAAAAACATCAATGAGCACAAAGTTAAAAAAAAAAAAAAAAAGGAGAATTATAACTTCAAAGCCAACTTGAGCTACTCTGGTCCTTGTGCTCACCCGGCAAACACTTTACTGATAATCTCTACATCAGCCCCTGTCTAAGGTTGCAGTATATAGCCTCTTAGACCCTCATGCCTTGTGCCACTTCACTATAGGGTTGCAGCCTGCCTATGTCTAGCAATCTAAATCCACACCTATACAGGATGCTCTGACTTTCCAGCACTGGATCAAATAGCCTAATACGTTTGGTCACTTGATTCAGTCAAAACCCTCTTCAGCTGTCCGTCCGTCCCCAACCCCCCCCCCCCCACTATGGCTACCTCCAGGATGACTCTGAGCATCCTGTGACAGCTTAGGAGAGGCTGCCCCTCTGCCAGCTCCTGAATCTTAACACCCTGCATAGTTTGGGAGGGTCAGAGTTAGATGGCTGCCAGGCCTTTCTCCCTTCCAAACCTGTGCTCATTGTGGGCCTCAGGAGGGTGCTCAGGCAGGAGTGAGGCAGAAACACAGCTCTGCACTCACCAGTGGCAAACAGAGACATTCTCTTCAGAGATCTCCAGTCAGATTAAAGCAGGATCTGTGGTTTTAGTGCATAAGAAATTTCAGTTCAAGGCACTATGATGCACCGTTAGAGTTTTTTGTTTGTTTGTTTTGGGTTTTTGGTTTTTTTGTTTGTTTGTTTGAGACAGGGTTTCTCTGTGTAGCCCTGGCTGTCCTGGAACTCACTCTGTAGACCAGGCTGGACTCCAACTCAGAAATCTGCCTGCCTCTGCCTCCCGAGTGCTGGGATTAAAGGTGTGCGCCACCATGCCCGGCTCACCGTTAGAGTTTTAACAAAACCAAAATAGAGGGCCAACAAGTTGACAAAGTGGGTAAAGAAGCTTGCCTCCAAGAGTGACACCCTGAGTTCAATCCCCAAGACCTGTAGTAGGAGTTGTCCTCTGACCTTCAGATGCATATGCTGGCACACACACACACACACACACACACACACCAGAAGAAAGGAAAAGAAATATGGCTTAGTGAAAAATGGCTCAGGATGCAAAGGTGTCCACTTAGTGCCAAGTCTGAAAACCTGAGTTCAATCCCCAAGACCCACGTAGAGGAAGGCCAGAGCCTACTACCGCAAGTTGTTCTCTGATCTCTATCACTGTGACACACACACACACACGTGCATGCACATGTGCATGCACCCTAAATAAAAATACAACAAATAGCTTTTTAAATTGTAAATTTATTAATTTTTACGTATATGAGTGATCTGTCTTCAGACACACCTGAAGTGGGAATTACAGATGGTTGTGATTCACCATGTGGTTGCTCGGGACCTCTGGAAGAGCAGCCAGTACTCTTAACCGCTGAGCCATCTCTCCAGACCCTTAACAAATAACTTAAGATTTGAAATTTAAAATAAAATTAAGGAAAAAAACAAACCTTAGATGAGCAGGGAAAGAAGAAAGCACACTAAAGTACGTGGTTATGTGCTCCTCAAGGAAGAATTACAGTTAATTAAAAGACAGTTTTAGTCCACTTTAACCACAGGGGTTATAGAGGCTAGTTTTATTGCGCTTGACACAGGCTAGAGTCATCTGAGAGGTGGGAACCCCAATTGAGAAAATGCCCCCATAAAGTTGGCCTGTAAGCATTTTCTTAATTAGTGATTGATTCAGGAGGGCCCAGCCCATTGTGCGTGGTCCCGTCCCTGGACTGGTAATCCTGGGTTCTATAAGAAAGCAGACTCAGTATGCCAGTAAGCAGTGTTCCTCCATGGCCTCTGCATCAGTTCCTGTCTCCAAGTTCCTGCCCTGTTTGAGTTCCTGTCCTGACTTCCTGCAATAATGAACAGTGAGCTGAATAAACCCTTTTGGTTTGGGCCACGGTGATGCATATCAGCACTAAGACAGGGGTTGAGAGAGAGAGAGAGAGGATCAGGTGAAGTAAAACATACAAGGGCTTTCTTGAGGGGTGGTGGCAATAGGTATGTGTAGTAATTGGATGGCTCTCGTGACATATCAAAAAGCTATTTTAAAAAATGTCATTTTCTCTCTTACATTTGTATTTCCTAAGACATAGTTTCATATAGGCCAGGTTGACCTCAAATTTGCTATGTAGCTGATGTTACCCTCCAACCATTGATCCTGTAACTCTGAAATGTTGGGGTTATGGGAATACCCCATTAACCACACTGCTTCTTGTTTGTTGTTTTGTTTTGAGATAGGTCTCTGTATAGCCCTGAGCTGTCCTGGAACTCCCTATGTAAACTAGGCTAGCCTCCAACTCACCTGCCTCTGCCTCTCAAGTACTGGGATCAAAAAGGCATGTGCCACCAAGCCCTGCCAGGCGTCTCTCTTTAATAAGTGAAATTATAGGCTGGTTCCGGAGGTGCCTTGGATGCAATTTTAATCTGACAAAGTAAAATCAGGTGGTATTAGGGCTGTACAAGGAGTTTAGAACGTGTTCTTTTATTGTAAAGGGGAATTCTGGAGAGATGTCTCTACTATAAAATTGCTCATTTACAATCGGGAGAGAAAGCCCTTAAGCAAATGGTCTTAATTGTGTTGGAATTCTTGAGTCTCAGCTGATGAAAGGCTTCGATTAGAATCTGCGATAAGGGGGCTCTTTTGTCCTTGAGCCCGTATTTTCCCTGTTTTGTGTTTTAATTTTTGGTTTGAACTTCTGATCCTTCCATCTCCACATCCAGAGTGCTGGGAAAAGTGTTAGAAGTGATGTGCACCCTATGCTGTTTTCATGTGGTGCTGAAGATGGAAGCCAGGGCTTCGAGCATGCTAGGCAAGCACTCTTACCGACTAAGCTATATAATACATTTCTATCTTTTTTTTAAATCCTGTCTCCCACCCAACTGACTCCCCACCTCTCTCCCACCCCCAAACCCCCACCCGGACCCCGACCACCAGCGTCCTCAGAGTCTGCATGGCCCCACCCGTCCTTGGTAAATTAACTTCCAGTGCCTTGGACCAGAGAAGCTTCGGGAAGATTGTATAGAGAGAGAGGTGCCTACTCAAGAGATGCTCGGTGGGCGGCTCCATTCAAGCTCACAATCCAGCCACGGGGCACCCAAGTGGAGCTGATGATGAATGAAAGGTAGAGAGGGGGCGGAGTCAGGGGCGGGTCTTGCTCTGGGCGTGGTCTGGCAGGCTCTGCGGTCCCAGCTGTGCCGCGGCGGGTGAAACTGACTTCGTAGACCCGCACGGCTTCCGCCGAAGAGGAGGAGCCACGCAGAGGCAGCTTCGGCCTTCAGCGCCACGGAAGGCCCACCCTTCCGCTGTTCACAGGCTCCGCCGAATTCCCCCGAGGGCGTGGCTGTTATTAAGGGGGCGTGCCCTCTCTCGAGGAGGCGCAGTCCCAAGCAGGGACAATTCTGCCAATGCCGCAGCTGGCAGTCCCCTAAACTGGCCTGGAGAGGGCGTGGCTGCAGCTGAGAAGACGTGGTCACCGCTCCGGGGCGGGATTGTTGCTTGATGGGCGTGGTTATCGCCGTGGAGGGCGGAGCCGCCCAATGACAGTTCCAACAGGCAGAGCCCGCAGGCCTCTTCTCACCCTGCAGAAGGCGGATCTGTCTCCGAGGGGCGAGGCTGCGGCTGCGGAGGCGGAGCCGCGCAGGGGCAGTTCCAGCCGGCCGCGTCGCGCGCGCGCTCCGCCCCTGCCGCAGCTCGCAGGCCCGCCCCGGCCCGCCCCTCCGCGCTTCTCGGGCAGCGGCAACGCGGAGCCGGTGTCCCTCAAGCCTGGTGTGGGAGTGCAGCGGGGCAGCATCGCCGAACCCGGAGCGGAGCGCTCGGCTCCGGCCCCGCGCTCCCCGCCTCCCGCCTTCTCGGGCCGGCGGCGGGCGAGCTCGCGGGCCCGGCCCCAGCTCTCCGGTGCCCCGCCGGTTGCCGGCGGTCCCCGCCCCCCGCCGAGTGCATGAGGTTGACGCTACTTTGTTGCACCTGGAGGGAAGAACGTATGGGAGAGGAAGGTGGGCCAGGCTGGGGGTCGCGGGAGGGGAGTCGGGAGTATGTGAGGGGCGCCGGTTGAGGCGAAGCCGCGCCCCTGCTTCCTAGGGATGCGCCTGCCCTTCCGAAGCCTGCAGGCCGTTCCCTGTCACCCTCCCACCCTCCCTCCCTTCCTCGGCCCCGGGATGAACCGTTCTCTCTCGAGGATGGAGGAATCCTCTCTTCTCATATCCTAGCCCCTCTTACCCTTCTCCCAGGTTACTGTTCATCCAGCACCTACCTTAGTCTTTAGTTCTCTGTCCTCTGGTCCTCAATCTCTACCGGCGGCCTGGGATGGAGATGGGGGCGGGGGGGGGCACCCTTTGATCCAGACTGACCCGGGAGAACTAAACTGCAGCAACCTTGGATCTGAGACGCAGACAAACATTTACGGGGCTTTCTGACCTTGAACCAGTCACTAACACTCAGGGACTCAGTTTCCCTGTCTGTGCATTTTTGGGGACTAGGTGAATTGGAGAACTAGTGGCGAGGGCGGGGGGAGGGGGGCTCACAAGACAGCTATGCATCCTGGACTCGGTCACCGAATACTGCGGCAGCGGCACACCACCATAACTACAGTAATACTGTGACCTCCCCTGTTCCCTGCACCAAGCCTACTATTTAGTCAGTCTTGGCTAGAGTCCTAGCCTTTTTCAGCCTCTTGTCCCTCTCCGAGAGGTCGCAGATTTAGAGCTGCACTACAGTTGGGGTTCAAAGGCCTCTGGGATTCCTTCAGCCTGAACCAGACACTGGGATCTCCCCTAGGTTTCCTTTTCAAAGCCCCCGCAATAGGTTCATCTGGTCAAAGGCAGGTTCTACCTGCTCCTGCCATTCTGTCTCCCACTCTCACATATCCCTGAAACCCTGTTTGGGGCACAGGCCCACCCTGTACTTAGCAACACACTACTTTGCATGCTTGGTTACTTGCAGAGGGAAAAGCAGTAGTTTTGGAGCCTGGCTGTGTGTCCTAAAGAAAGGTCCCTTCTCTGGGGCTGAGGTTTCAGAGTCTGTAGAATAGAGAGGAGCAGACCAAGGGAATTTTGCAGGGCCTACCAGCTCTAGGGGTGCAAGGTCCTGGGGATGACTAAGCATGTATAGTGGCTGCCTTAAGGAATTGTCAGAGGGCCTGGCTTTGCAGCCCTGGCCCCTCATTACTGTTCAACAAGGGCTATCACGGTTTAGTTTGTGACCTTTCTACTTTAGCCTAGGATAGACCAGCCCAGCTCTGCCAGTCTGTTGCCCCTTTCGACACTGCAGGCAGTCAGGTAGGCAGACAGAAGAAGCTGTCACGAAAATGCCACCCTCCACCTCGTTTCTAAATTCTGTTTTGTTTTTTTCTTTTTTTCTTTTATTATTTTTTATACTTGCTGTGCCGCTGAAGAGAATACCTCTGTTCTCCTCTGTGTGTTCCAGATGGGCTGGGATAGGCTTGGTGACTTTGTCCAAGCAGGACTCTCCAATGCGTATCTTTTATCCTCCAGCTCGGCAGAGTGAATAGTCACCCTGTATAGAAAGGCTCCAGGTGTGAACAAGGCAGGCTAGACCGCCAGCAAACTTCACTCTTAAGAATGACTCCTGACTGGTTTCTACTCCTTGCAGGAAGCGAGTTGCCTGTGTGTGCGAGCTGTGGCCAGAGGATCTATGACGGCCAGTACCTCCAGGCCCTGAATGCTGACTGGCATGCGGACTGCTTCAGGTAAGATGGGCTGGCCAAAGGGTGGGTACCCTCAGCAAAGCCTGCCTGTGACCCGGATGCTTCTCCCAGGGCTCTCCTTGCCTGTGATCTGCAGCGGGTCCATGGCCTCAGTTTCCCTTTCTTAAAATAAGGAGCCTGTTTGTTCTGTGGGATGTATGTGTGCATATGCACACACACACACACACATCTATTGTTGCTGTCGTTGTATTGAGGGGGTGGCAGGTACTGCCTGGAAGTCGGGAGTGTCAGGATTATGGACACAGGATCAAACTCAAGTTGCCTGGCTTCTCTAGCAAGCACCTTTACCACCCACCTGTCTCTCCACACTCCCCTATATATTATTTGAAACAGGGTCTTGTAGTCCAAGCCTGGCCTGGAACTCCTGAGCTCAAGCCCTTTCATCTGCCTCAGCCTCCCCTGAGTGCCACCACGCCTCAGCTTGTCTAGTAGATTTTAACTCCCTTAGGGGCTGAGAAGGTCTCAGTTGGTAGAGGGCTTATCTAGCATTCACGAAACCCTAGGTTCGATCCCCAGCGCCACATAAAGCAGGCATGTGACACATGCCCGTAAGCCCAGCACTCAGGAGATGGAAGCAGGAAGATTAGAAGCCCTCAAGTCACCCTCGGCTGAGTGAAGAGTTCAGAGATAGTGGGGGCTACGTGAGACTCAGACTCAAACAAACACAAATCTTCCTTAGACAACTGATATGTAAGTGATGTATGATGCGCTGTGCCAGTAGTTATGCTGCTATATGTAATAAGAGTCCATATACGTTCAAGTGTAATTGTGTATATGAGTATGTTTGTGTGCTTGTGTGTGGTGCACATACGTGTATGGGGAGGTAGAGGTAGACAGCAGGTGGCTTCCTTAAGTGCCCTCCACTGTAGTTTTGGAGTCAAGGTCTCCCACTGAGTCTGGACTTCACTGACTTTGCTAAGTGTGAGGTCTAGGAAGTCTTCCCATCTCCATGCTGCCACCTCCAACCCCAGCACTGGAGTTACAGATGCACACTGCAGTGTCTGGCTCTTTTAATGGGGAATGGGGAATCTGGACTTTAGTCCTTATGCTTGTGTGGCCGACTCGTCACCCTCCGAGCCGTCGCCCTGGCCCTCAGGTATGATTTTTTTCCCCGTTGGAGGCTGGTAGAGTTCACCACGAGGAAGCCGTGATAGAGAGGGAACAGGCAGAAGAAGGCAGATGTTTGTCTTAGCCTCCCTGAGCTCCCCGGCTTCAGGGGAAGGAAAAGAGACATCACATCTCAAGGGAGTCCTAGCCACTGTCCCTAGGCCATAGCTGCCTGTAAAGATGTGTCAGCCAATGAAAATAGCCCTGACTTCCAGATACACAGAGACCAAGGCTGTGGTCAAAGACGTAGTAAAGAAATCGACACCCAGTAGGACCACAAAGCAACCTCATGCTACATCCCAAATTCAAGGCCGCCCTGAGCTACATGAGGCCCTGTCTCAACAGAAAAAGACTGGGGCATCCTTTTCTGCCACTTAGGAGGAATCTGAACGCTTTACATAGTTAGCAATTAGTTGTATCTCCCAAGGACAAATTGGGGGACAGAGAGGTGCATTCTTCTGCCTGAAGTCACATGACCAGGAAGGGACAAGACTATGCGGTGCCCACTCTGAGGCCAGAAGAGAGGCAGGTAGCACATTTTGGGATTGAAAGCTCAGCAGAAAGTCTCAGAGAGGCTGGTGAAAGGATCTTGTGTTCACCAGGGAGTCAAGGCTGGGGGGACTGTTGGCGATGAAACATGGTAAGTTAATGGATAGCAAAGTTAGGAAACCAAGTTCAGAGGAGGGAGTTGGTTGTGGGCATTGAATGCCAGGATTAGGCCCTTCAGGAGACAATAGAGAGGCAGCAGACAGCTGGGGAGCATGCTGTTTGTTGAAGATTGTCATCTCAGTGGGCAGATGGCACAATTTGGCAGGACGAGACTGTCATAGTAATTTAGGGGTCTGACTCATTAGCCTGACATAGGATTATGACTGAGGAGGGACACTCTCTGATACAGAAAGGGTTACATGGGGCTGGGGAATCAACTCAGCTGGGAACATACTAGCCTGAGGACCTGAGTTTGACCCCCCCAGAACCTACAAGTATAGTGGTGTGTGTCTATAATCCCAGCCCTAGGGATACGCTGGCGTGTGACAAAACCTATCCTGGGGTCTACTCACCACGGATAGGAAATACGTTACAGATCAAATACAAGTACCACCAAAGGCCAACTTTTTGAACCTATGAGTTTTATTGGGGTTGCTTCCAGGAATATTGGTGAGGAGTTGCTTACAGAAGTGATTTAAAGACAACTGCATCACCAGAGCCCAGCATGGGTGACAGCTCACAAAGCTGGGAACCTAGAGCACACTGCACAGCCTGTAGGCAGCCTCATCGGGTTAGAGAGTGTCCTTTCAGTGATTTAATTGGTCTTCTTGCAGGCAGCCTGGCTGGCTTCTACTTCTTAAAGGCAGCTGGTCTGGTGTGAGGGTTCTCTTTGTAGCTTAGCCCTGCTGCCATTCTTAGAGGAACTCTTGGCTTTTATTGCTTCCTTTGGCAGAGAGGGGCCAACTGAATCTGGTCAGTTTCAGGGGCTTCCTGAAGCCGTTTTGTTGTTTGCCTTGCTGGATGGGATTTCTCTCCTCTCCTCTCCCCTCCTCTCCTCTCCCCACCCCCTCCTCCCCTCCCCTCCCCTCCCCTCCCCTCCCCTCCCCTCCCCTCCCCTCCCCTTCCCTCAACTCTTTACACAACTGGTAGAGACAAGCCAATCCTTGGGGCCCCCTGGCCAACCAGCTTAGCCATCAGCCAAACTCAGGTCTCACTGGTAGACCCTGACTCTGATAACAGTGGCTGGCTGTTAAGGAGACATGCCTGGGCTTGACCTAGAGCCTTCACATACGTACATACAAGCATGAGCACATACCTGCATGTGCTCAGCACATGGGGGATGGGGTGGGAGGGAATGATTCTTAAAAAGCTCAGATTGCACATCCTTAATCCCTAATGCTCCCACATGAGGGCTGCAGCTGAAGGTCAGCGGTCGAGTACTTGCCTAGCATGCACAAAGCTCTGGGTTCAGTCTCAACACAGTATAAAACGGGCGTGATGGTGTGCTTCTAGTTCCGGAACTCTTGAGGTGGGAACAGGAGACTCAGGAGTTCAAAGTCATCTTGAGCTACATAGTGAGTTCAAGACCAACCTGAGTTACACGACACTGTCTCAACATTTTTAAAACGTTCCCAAAATGATGTCACCAGTAGAAAGTTCCAGGCTGGACCTATTATGACAAGTCATAGTCAAAACATGGGTACACTTTTAAGTCCTGTAGGTTGGGCTGGAAATGTCTCAGCAGTTAAGAGTGTGTGTTGCCCTTGCAGAGGACCAGAGTGTGACTCCCTGCACCTCTGTTGGGGTCGCTCACAGCCACCTGTAATTCCAGCTCCAGGGAATCCAGTGCCCTCTTTTGGACTCTACTAGTGTGTGCACGCGCATGCACATACACACACACCACACACCACACACCACACACCACACACCACACACCACACACACACACACACGAGAGGGAGAGGGAGACGGAGAGAGAGCAATAAATCTCTAAAAAAGAACATTACATATAATTTCCTTCAAGGGGCTGGAGAGATGGCTCAGTGGTTACAAGCACTGACTGCTCTTCCAGAGGCCCCAGGTTCAATTCCCAGCACCTGCATGGTGGTTCACAACCATCTGTAACTCCAGTTCCAAAGGACCCTCTTAGGGACAGCCTCTTCTGGCATCTGTGGACACTAAGCACACATTGGTGCACAGATATGTATGCATGCAGAATACCCGTACGTGTAAAATATTTTCAAAACCATAAAAAAAAAAAAATCCTTCTGGATATGTGGGTAAGTCCTATCTGAAACATAAATTAATTGGCTGTTTATTTAGACTTGGGCCCCATTCCCAAGATCCCACATTGTACATAGGCAAATATCCCACAATCCAAAGTCAAGCCAAAATCCCCAAACAGTTGTGACCTCAAACATCTGAAGTTGTATTGTAGTGGTAGATTGGACCACCCACCATCAAGCATGCATTCTCCCCAGCTCCCTTCCTCCCTCTCCCCTTCCCTCCCTCCCTCCTTACTGTCCCCTTTCCATCCTCCCTTTCTTTTGCTCCAGTGTTCGAAGTCAGATCCTAGAGCCTTAGCGCAGGCTAGACAATATACCACCAAGCTCCATCCCCAGCCCTTGGATTTTTGAGACAAGAGTCTTGATATGTGGCCTAGACCTGGCTCAAATTTCATTTTTTTATGCCCAGTGCTAGCTTATGGGTGTGTATACCATACCCAGCTACACAAATTCTTTTCCTCTGTGTGTGTGTGTGTGTGTGTGTGTGTGTGTGTGTGCGCTCGTGCGTGTACCATGGTGTGCATGTGGATACATATTGGGAATTGAACTCAGATTGTCAGGCTTGGTGGCGGTTGTCTTTATCCCCTGATCCATCTTGCCAGTCCTCCTCTTTATTGATTGATTGATTGATTGATTGATTGATTGATTGATTTGAGATAGGGTCTCTCTCTGAACTTAGAGCTTGCCATTTCAGCTAGGTTGTTCAGCCAGTGAACCCCTAAGGTCCTCCTGTGCCCACCCCTCAGGACTGGGGCTTCAGAAAAGCACCATTGTTCCTAGTGTCACATGGGTGTTGGGGATCTGAACTCAGGTCCTTGTGCTTGCAAGGCAAGTGTTTTACCCATTGTGCTATCTCTGCAGTCCTCGGGCATTCTTTAGTATTAATGCAGCCTAGCATAACCGTTCTCCAGCGTATGGCATTTGCCTAATTTCATGTGGGGAATAGAGAGATTCAGCCACAGCAAGCACTTCAGTTTGACTGTATCTCTGTGGAGTTGAATGGGCTCTGATGAACAGCAGGTCTGTACTGGGGAGAGGGACACTGTCCGTTGTCAGAGTTGGGGGCAGGTTAGTTCTACCTGTCACTTGAGTAGCAGTTAGCTTTTCAAGGAGTCCAAAGGGAATCAGGAAATTATCTATCTCTAGGGGGCCTTATGACTGTCAGGGAAGGAAGGCATGAGAGAGCCCCAAGGCAAAGGGCAGACTGCAGGGCCCCTGGCTTTGGCCCACTCCATAGCACCTAGAGAAGGGTGAGACCCGGCTGGGGACTGCAGGGAGAGAGCATGTTCAGCTGTCTCTGAGGTGAGGGACACAGGGCCTCGATGGGGAAGGGCCCACAGTGGAACCTGCTGCTCCTGTATCAGAGTCAGAGCCCAGATCCCTCCTTCCCTGCTTCCTCACCTACAGTCAGAGCCTAGTGTCCCTAGCTCCCATATCCTGGCCAGTAACAGGAAAAGGGTTACAGAGAAAGATCCCAGCCGCCCTGGGCACATGGCAGAGGCACCTGAGGCTCTATTTCCAATGACTTTAACCTCTTGGTGACATTGAGACCTGTGTTCCCTTTGTCCTCATTAAAACTACTTAGGCAGAAGGGATGTGTGTAACAAGACTGAACAGCCACCAGGTAGGGGAGATGACATCATGAGTTGTCACAGGCCCTGCCTTCTGTGCCTTTCTGCGTGCTCTTCCAGATGGAACACCCTGGGGTCCCTGAGTCAGCTCTTCCCAAGCCCCTGCCCTGTACAGGCCCCCTCGGGACAACCTGTGAGTCAGAGCACTGTGTACTGAAGCAGTTTGACTTATGAGGAAACAGGCGCAGAGGTCGTCTACGTGTCCAAGGGCTCCGTGTAGCCTGACTGCAGAGCCTGCACTGTGTAACTGTCCTGCCCCTCCTAGATACAGGCTCTGCCTTCTAGCAGGAAAGCCAGAGAAGAGACCAGAGATAGCATTCCAAGGAAGTGACAGTTAAGTACTGAGTGGAAGGAAGCGAGGGAGGAACGCATCATGCTCAGAGGCACTGAGGCGGGTGTGGTGGATATGTCCCAGGAATCAGCAACGGGCACTGCGGGGCTGACACGTAGGGCTGGCATAGAATCATCCAGCCTTGTGGGCTTTTGTTCCTCACAGTGCTGGCGACCAAATCCAGACAAACTCTGCTAAATCTCCAAGCACTAATGTTTATTGTGTGCGGGGTGGGGGGATCTGAGGTTATCACTCATTAATAGCTCGCTTGCCTTGCCTGCTCATTCCCCGGCACTGATGGGAAACTTTTCTTATTTGTTTACATTTACTCATTTGTTATGTATATATGGAAAGTAGAGGACAACTGGGAGTTTATTATTCTGCCCCCACCCCCACCCCCCCACCCCCCCACCCCCCCACCCCCCACCCCACCCCGTCCAGGACCAAATTCAGGTCATTAGGCTTGGTTGTGGGCATCTTTCCCTGCTAAGCCTTCTCACCAACCTTGTTGAGAGGGAGGGAAAGAGGGAGACAGGCAGGCAGGAAGTCCTGGGGATTGAACCCAGGGCCTTGTGAATGCCCAGCAAAAGCCCTATCAGTGTACTACTGTGTCCCAGCTATGTCATCATGTTTGTCTAGGGCAAGGGTATTCAACCTGTGGGTCACAACCCTTTTGGAAGTCGCATATCAGATATTCTGCATACCAAATATTTACAGTTCACAACAGTAGCAAAATTACAGTTACGATGTAGCAACGGTAATAATGTTATGGTTGGGAGTCAGCCCAACTTGAAGAAGTATATTAAAAAGGCCGCAGCGTTAGGGAGGTTGTGAAGCGCTGGCCTGGGGAGGACCTAGGAGGAACCTGCAAAAGGTTCCCTGACTCTGCATCTTTCCTGAGTCCTCTGATCCAGGCTCTGAGTCCCACTGCAGTGCCTTCGTCCCTGGTTTGAAGGAAATCCCAGGCTGACAGAGCAAGAAAGGCTGTAAATGCTGTGACAGGTGTCCCCGCCGAGCCAGGACACATGTCTGGAGATGCTCTCTGTTGACAGTGCAAAGGCATAAAAGCATTGGGTTTCATCATCACAGGGGACCCTGTCTGTGCGCCACTGCCACACTTCCTGGTGGCTCTGCCTCCTACAAGATTCGAGCCAGGCCAGCCATCCAGGGTTTCCTGGGCCTAGCTCTGTGTGCCACGCCTGCAGGGTCCTTTTCCCAGGAGCCTTCTGTGAGCTCTCGTAGCCTGGGTAATCTCCCTAGAGGCTGGGTGGGGTAGCCCTGAGCCAGGACTGGTGAATGGGCTGTGGCCTGATAGTGAGCCTCAGCTGGGAGAAAGCTCTCATTCAAGGAACCTCCTGTGTAAGGAGGCTGAGCTGACCATGGGAAGTTGGCCTCTGTTCCCTTGGGGATGGCACCGGAAGAGACAGCTGCTCTGGGGCTTGTCCTTGTCCCTAGAGAGGCCCAAGCACTTGGTGCTGTTGTCCAGGAAGAGGCCAAGGAGCACCCAGGATACAGGGGACTTTCTCCAGATCCAGAGGGCTAGGAGTAGAGAAGTGGGGATAGAGCCTAGATCCTTCTCCACCTCCCTGATTGTACTCGCCTACATCCCATCTTCCTGCCCATAGTCAGAGCCCCTCACTCCTTCCTTGCTTTCCTTGCTATGGAGTCAGAGCCTACTTCCCTCCCTTCCCACTTCTTTTCATAGAGTCAGAGCCTAGCTCTCTCTTCCTGGGGTCTGAGCCCAGATCCTTTCTCCCTGCCTCTTACTTGGAGTCATAGCCTAAACCACTCCTTCCTTACTTCTCCACCTATAGTCCTAACCTAGATCCCCTGTTTTCCGACTTCCTACCTATAGTCAGTGCCTAGATCCTGCCCTGCCTACCTCTCTACCGTCAGTCAGAGCGAAGACCACGTCTTGCTGACTTCTACCTGAGCAGAGATCTCTCCCCCTCTTCTGTGACCAAAGCCCAAGCCAAAGACACTTTGGCTGTTTCCTGTCTCAGGCTGAAAAAGAGGCCTTCCTCAGCCACACTTCTGCCTCCTCCCCTGTGGTGTGGCCACACAGGCCCTACCCCCTGAAGCCTCCAATCCTGAGCCCCCACACTAGGATGGGGAAGCTTAGGCCAGGCCACCCATGGGCTCCTCCAGACCTCCAGAGTCTCCGAACAGAGCTGCAGAGGATGCAGCCATCCTTGGCCCTGAGAAGGACCCGCTGCCTCCACCTCTGTGGGGCTAAGTAAGTGGGAAACCCCTACCCCACCTGTCCTGGGCTTAGAGTCTGGGGCTGGAGGTGGAGGGGACTAAAGGACAGGCCCATCTGGGGACTGCTGTAGGACAGAACTGAAACTCTCTAGTGAGGTCTGCCGGCCATGAGGAAAGCAAGCTGTACTGAGCTGTTGGACCTTCTGGTACCTTCTCCTCGTGACTCTGCCCCACAACTGCTTAGTCTCTCCCCTGGTGTCCTAGAATGAGGAGGGAGGAACCTTATACCTGTCTCTGTGACACTTAGCCCAGTGTCCCTTGCCACAGAGCCCCTCATCTGCTCCCTCCTCCCCAGGGTCCTCTCTTGTCCTGCCCCGGTTCGCTCTGCTGAGACCGTGGGGCAGTCTCCTTGGGAGTTTTACCCAGCTCTAGGCCCCATCTAGTACCTAATATACCTGCCTCTCTTGACACGGAGGACTCTGTTTGAGATAGGGTCTCATGTATTCAAGGCTGACCTCACACTGACTAGGTAGCCCAGATTGACCTCAAACTCCTGATTCTCCTGCCTCCACCTCCCAAGTCCTGGGATCACAGGCATGCACCACCTCCTCCACTGTTGCCAGGAATGAAAGCCAGGGCTTTCTGATTGTGAGGCAGGGACTCTACCAACCCACATGCCCAGCCCATTGCTGCGTGCTTCGTAGAGAACCAAGCCGGGTGTTTCCTCCTCCTACCTTCTCTGGCTCCTGTCTGGATACGGACTGAGGATTAAGGGGCTGGACAAGGTCAGAAGTTCCTTGTACCTTCCATCAGCAAAGGTCTGTTGAAGCCCAGGGCCAGCCAGCACACTGTTGCGTGAGCCCACATCCTGAGCCCACATGAAGCCGTTGCTGATCTAACCAGAGACAGAAGCCAAGCATAGTGGGATGCATCTGTCCTCCCAGCACTGGAGAGGTAGAGGCAGGAGGATGAGAAACTCAGGGTTGGTCTGGGGACGTAGTGCAGTCA
Source organism: Mus caroli (assembly GCF_978045245.1). Classification (NCBI taxonomy): domain Eukaryota; kingdom Metazoa; phylum Chordata; class Mammalia; order Rodentia; family Muridae; genus Mus; species Mus caroli. Next base: position 138,877,585 of record NW_028227259.1, on the reverse strand, counting down.
GTAGAGTGCTTGCCTAGCATGCATGAGTCCTTGGGTTCTATCCCCAGCACTGGATAAACTGAGCTAGAAGACAGCACTAGTGGTAGAAATAAGATCAGGAGTTCAAGGCCATCTTCTGCTGCATAGGGAGTTCAAGGCCAGCCTTTGCTCTGTGAGACCCTCTCTCAACAGAGAGTGAAGGGAGAGGGAGTGGACAGATACACAGACAGCAGAGAGGTGCCTAAGCAGTACTAAGGCTGGAGTCAGACCCCTCCAGGGGTGTGTTTGCAGAGCATTTGTGCTGCTGCTCTGCAGTGTGGGCTGGGAAAGGCTTCAAGGAAGTAGTGACCTGGTAGGGGACGTGCTGAGCCGAGCTGGTAAGCAAGTCGTGGTCAGGTTGTTCTGCTGCGGTGGCTGCTGCTGCTGCTCCTCAGAAGGAGTGAGATGAGTGAGTGGGTGGAGGAGGAGCCAGGGAGTTTCCTACTAGATGAACTTAAGAGCTTTCTCACCCAGGGTGGGATATAGCTGCTCCTGAGTCCACACCCGTAGGAACAGGCATGCAGAGGTCCTGCTTCCTACAGCGTGACACTGGGGAGTGATGGGCAGACCCTGTGACACGCCTGTGACCCAGGCGTGGACAGGAAGCAAGTCACTGATAGTGTAGGACTGGGGGCCTTCCGGAGAGGACAGGACTGCGCTGCCTTTTTGCACTGTGGGGTCCTTTCTTTGGCATCTTTCATTCGGTTTAAAGACCCTAAGGGTTATACTGGGGCCCCACGTTCAGAGACTCCTCCCCCAGCCGCAGCCTCCCTGCAGTACAAAGCCCCTCCCCTATTGTAGTCTGCGCTGGGCTGTTGCCAGGAGAGTTGGGACAGTAGACATGACGTCATGACTCCTGCCCTGCACTCACTGTCTCCGCCTATGCTGTCCTCCCACTCCCCCAGGGACACCTCATCAGGCCCCTTTCCTGGGTACACCACCCCACCCACTTACAAATGAACTCTGACATTTTGTGCTCCCTGGCCTGAGCCCCTCCCTGCAGGCTGGGCATCCAGACAATGGGAAACAAGCTGGGATCTTCTTAAAGGGACAGTGTACAGCTTTCCTCCCTGTATTCTTCTCAGTTAAAGTTCTAGCAAGACCCTGGTGTTGGGGGAGGGAAATGAACAGTTTCGCCCACCTATTCTCTCCTGCATTGGTACCCAGGACAGGACAGTCTGGCTCCTACTGGTCCCATGTGACCCACAGGCACATCTAGGCACAAAGAACCCTAGAGCCAGCTCTCCAGGTCCCCACAGGCTCACTGGAGAATCCCCATCCACCGGGATGCTTGGGCCAGCAGAAGTGGGCAGCTATTTTAAAGGCAAAGACCCCGTTCCTCTACATCCGGCCTTCAGCCCCAACCCCAGCCTCCCTGGTTCTCTTAGGCTAAGGTGGACTGCTGAATTTGCCGACCCTGGGCTGAGGGAAGACAGGGATATGGCTTTAATGGTAGGTGGTAGCTGCTCCCTGGACATCCTTATGAAGAGGGCCTGCATCTTCACTGGTGGTATCTTGTCTGCATCCTGAGCCCAGTTCCTACCTAGCTTAATGAGACAAGACCAGCTCTGCAGGGCCTGTGCTTGTAGGTGGGAACTTGGGCAACTTTGGAGCCTTTACAGCTCATGTCCCCTGAGGGGTTTTGTTTTGTTTTGTTTTGTTTTGTTTGTTTGTTTTAGTTTTTGTTTTTCTTTTGAGCTGGTGTTTTCCTGCAGTGCATGCATCTGGGCTTGAATCCCCATACATCCACCTGCCTCTGCCTCCCTTTTCTAAAGGAAGGCAGAGGCAGGTGCTAAAGGAGAAGGTGCTGACACTCCTGTCTCCCTGCTCTAAAGGGTGATAGAGCCCGGAGCTGCCAGAGGAGAGTGTAGGAGAAAGCCAGCGGGTCCATTAGTGCGGCCTGTGGTTTGCCTCATGCTCTCCATGTTCCCAGGCCCCATTCCTCTATTTGGCTAGTGACCAAGAACAAGTCACCTTTCTTCTAAGCCATCCTCTTTGCATGAGAGGGGGCCGGATTAGAAGTTTCTCTCACCTCTGAGGCAAGCAGGTAGGCCAGATCCTTTAGCCCACCTTGGCAGAACTGAAATGGATGGTTGTGCAGGCTGTGCCTGGAACAAGCTATAGAAGGAGCTGGGCACAGTGATACCTTAAATCCCAGTGCTAAGGAGAAAGAAGCAGGCAGACCTCTGTGACTTCAAGGCAAGTGTGTTCTATGTAAAGGGACAACTGGGCTAGAGAGAGAAGCCATGTCTCCAAAACCCAAGGAAGTAAAACGCTGTAGGGGATAAAGCAGCGAGATAGCTCAGCTGGTAAAGAGGCTTGTCACACCAGCCTGGTGAACTGAGTTCAGTTCCCAGGACTCAATGCAAGAGTCCAAGGCGAGAACTGACTGCCCAGAGTCATCCTGTGACTCGCACACAGACTGTGGCTCGCACCTGCACACACACTATAATAATAATTGGGGCAAGCAGCGTCTTACCATGTAACTCTGGTTGGCCTGAAACAGGCTGTGTAGACCAGAGTTCCACCCGTGACTGCTTCTGGGTGCTGAAATCAAAAGTGTGCTCCACTGTGGCTACCCATTAGTAATTAAAAAAAACAAAAATACTGATAGATGTAGGTCTAGTTCTATCCCTGGTCTCACAGTCTAAGGTCTGGACTTCAATATAAGCCACCTGTGCTCACAGAATACAACTGCTTTTAATTCTCACTCTTACTTACTTTTCTTTTTACCTTTTACATTTTGTAAAACATTTAATTAATTAATTAAATTATAGGAAGGGTCTTACTTTGTAGTCCAGCTTATTCTGAAACTTGTCATGTAGCCCAGGCTGGCCTCAAACTCTCATTCCTTCCCTTTATCTTTCTTAGTGTTTATTTTATGTTGTGTGTATGAGTGTTTCGGAAGAAGATGTCAGATCCCTTAGAACTGTGCTGCAAATAGTTGTGAGCCACTGTCTGAGTGCTGGGGATTGAACTCTGGTCCTCTGGAAGAGCAGCCAGTGCTCTTAACCACTGAGCCATCTCTCCAGCCCCTCCTCCTTTTACTTCTGAGAGAGTATTTCATGTTCTGTTCTGGCCTGGAACTCACTACTATAGACCATATAACCAAGTGTGACCTTGAACACCCTCATCACCCCACCACTGTATCCTGAGTGCTGGGATGACAGGTTAGGACCACCAGCCCAGTATAATTCTGTGCGTGTGTGTGTGTGTGTGTGTGTGTGTGTGTGTGTGTGTTTGAGACAGGGTCTCACTATATAGCCCCTGCTGACTGCAGCTCTGCGATCCCTCCTCAGCTTCCCAGTTGCTGAAATGACAGCCCTACCTTTGTCTCCATTCCTGGTTACCTTTCTATGTTTTGTTTTTGGGTGGTGGTGTTGTTTTCTTTTTAAGATTTTTTTTAAATTTATTTTATGTATGAGTGATCTTTCTGCGTATACACTTGCATGCTGGAAGAGGGCATCAGATCCTATTACAGATGATTGTGAGCCACCATGTGGTTGCTGGGAACTGAACTCAGGACCTCTGGGAAAGCAGTCAGTGCTCTTAACCGCTGAGCCATCTCTCCAGCCTCTTGTTTTTGGTTTTTCCATTTGTTTGTTTTGTTTTTTGAGACAGGGCTTTATGTATGGTAGGCAAGTTCTATACCAACAGAAGTTCACCTTCAGCCCCTATTTTATTTTGATTTTTTTTTTAAAGCAAAAATCTAAAGATAAATTCCGAGAGATGGCAATTGGAAAGAGGGCTCCATGGTCAAGAATCCTTGCTTTTGCAGAGCAGTCAAGTATATACCCATGCACCTGCATCATCAAGTGCCCAAAACTCCAACTCCAGGATATCTGGTGTCCTCTGGCCTCCACAGGGACTGTACACACATGATAAACATATAGACACAGCAGCTGTACACGCATGAGCAGAGATTGTTTTTTTAATTTAAAAGAAAAGAAAAAAGCTGTGCAGAGATGGTAGGTGGCCGCCCTCAGCCCTGCCCTTCTCCACCCAGGTGCTGCGAGTGTAGCGCCTCCCTTTCACACCAGTACTATGAGAAGGATGGACAGCTCTTCTGCAAGAAGGACTACTGGGCCCGCTATGGCGAGTCTTGCCACGGGTGCTCTGAGCACATCACCAAAGGGCTGGTCATGGTGAGCCACTTTCCCTCCCTGCCCACCTCCTGAGGCAAGTGTGCATTCACTCCCCGCCATCATCCCCTGTGCGTCCTGGGCCCATCTCTTCATCTGTCCAGACCTGCCGATCCTCTCCCTGTCCAGCAAGATTCTGTCTGGGTTGCCCTGCTTTCTCCCGAACAGGAGGATGACGATGGCTTTAGGGACAGCAGGCACCACAGAGCTATGTTGTGTCCTCCTGCAGGTGGCCGGGGAGCTGAAGTACCACCCTGAGTGTTTCATCTGCCTCGCCTGTGGAAACTTCATCGGCGATGGGGACACCTACACACTGGTGGAGCACTCCAAGCTGTACTGGTGAGTCCTGTGGGCCTCTTCAAGCCTAGGGGCCTGCACACCAAGGCTGCCCATACGCAGGCTTTTATGATACCATGAAAGCTAAACTAGTCTATAGTGAGTTCCATACTCTATAGTGAGCTCCAGGCCAGAATGGTACAGACATGGTACCATGCTTCACCTGGTAAAACAGGAGAGGGCAAGTGCCATTGCTCCCTGCCTCCATGTCAGGAATTGCAGTGCCTGTCACCCTAGCTTTTCAGAGGCCAGTGCAAGAGGACTGCAAGTCTTAGGCCAAACTGGACAATTTAGTGAGATAAAATCTTAAGTACAAAGAGATCTGGAGCCGTAGCTCAGTGGTAGAGCCTTGCCTAGAATCCCCCAGGGAGGGGCTGGGGGTGTGATTCAGTGGTAGAGCCTCTGCCTAGAATCCTCCAGGGAGGGCTAGGAGTGTGACTCAGCAATAGAGGACTTCCATGTCATATGTAAGGCTCTATGTTCAGTTCTGAGTACTACAAAAAAAAAAAAAAAAAAAAAAAAAAGAAAATGACCGAAACCAAAGTGCCCCCAGCACTAGCTCTCTACTTTCTGCCTCTGCAGCATAGCTCTGCCTCTAGCCACAAAGCTGGCACAGACCCCACCAGCTACACACTCAGGCGTCCCTAGCGGGTCCATTCCTGCTGCAAACACCAGCTGCACACTCAGGCGTCCCCAGGCCCTTCCAGCCCAGTGGCCCCATGTTTGATGGTGTGCTGGATAACTAACTCACAGAACTGCAAACAGTGCTGTAGGCCACAGTTGCACCAAGCGAGGGCACCGTCCACCTCTCCCCCAGCCCGTCTTAGATTTACTAACTGGGATGCCACACTGAGGCCCAGCACTCAGGGATTTCACTGAGGCTTTGTTTAAGTCACGTGATTATGCTCTGTCTCTATCCTGCGCCTGAGAATCCAGGCTGGCTAGAAGCTGCAAGCCTTCAGTCACTGTCAGTGACTGTGGGACCAGCCCTGATGTGATTCATTTGCATAGACTCAAGCATCCTCCAAAGGGCTCATAAATAACAAAGATCCCCCTGTTCCAGGGACTTAAGAGTCTTTCTCCCCAGAGCCAGGGACTAAAAATCAGACAGCTTCTCTCTTATGAAACACCAACAAAGCTGGATTCGAGAACAACGGACCCGATCCCAAATGGGTTTTTAATGACTTCCTCCCAAAGGAGACATATCCGCAAGGGCCTCGCCTTATCTTGGCCGTCTGACAATATCACCGGATAGACAGAGCCAGAATGGGGCCAGCAAGATGGCTCAATGTGTAAAGGTGCTTGCTGCTAAGCCTAATGAACCTAAATCCCATCCCCAGGACCACATGGTGGAAGGAGAGAACTAACTCACAAATTGTCCTCTGACCCCCATACTCACTTTGTGGTATACATACCTTCCCCAAGCCCATATACACACAAACAATTAATAAATGTAATTAAAAGACATAACAGCGGCCAGGCATGGTGCCGCATGCCTTTAATCCGAATTTGGGAGGCAGAGGCAGGTGAATTTCTGAGTTCGAGGCCCGCCTGGTCTACAGAGTGAGTTCCAGGACAGCCAGGGCTACACAGAGAAACCCTGTCTGGAAAAACCAAAAAGAACCCAGACATAACAGTCTGCTGAGATGCCTCAGCAGGTAAAGGCATTGACCACTAAAGAACAACCTTAAGGACCATGATGGAAGGAGAGAGCCAATTTCAGCAAATTGTCTTTCAACCCCCATGTATATTGGCACACATACTTGAACAAACACACACAGAAATAAAAGTAATTTTTAAAAGATTATTTTTAACAAAATAACTGAGACCCTGAGTTGGGGGTTCTGAGACAACTGGGCATGCCCTGTCCTGCCCTGAATCCCACCAGTTTGCCGTGGGCTGCAGCGAAGCATCACTGACTTCCCCCCACGCTCTTTTCTTCCCTTTCTCTTTGGACCCGCACCACCGATGGCGTTCACAGTGGCCAGTGCTACTACCAGACCGTGGTAACTCCAGTCATTGAACAGATCCTACCTGACTCACCCGGCTCCCACCTGCCCCACACAGTCACCCTCGTGTCTATCCCAGCCTCTGCCCATGGCAAACGAGGCCTGTCTGTCTCCATCGACCCCCCTCACGGCCCACCAGGATGTGGCACGGAGCATTCGCACACTGTCCGAGTCCAAGGGTGAGTGGACTGCCACGCCGCCAGATGGGGCTCTGTTGTAGCGACCTGATTGTATTAGTTAGCTCTCTGCTGCCGTGACAGGATATCTGACATAAACAGCCTGAGTGGGGAAGAGATGGATCTTAGCTCATGGTTCAGAGGGTTCAGGCCCAGAGCATCCAGATACTAGAAGCAGGGGGAACTGAGGTCACTTCCCCCAGAACCCATTTTTAAAAAGTACAGGGGCTATCAACATGGCTTGTCAGCTAAAGATGCTTGCCACCAAACCTGACAAATTAAGTTCCACTCCCAGGTCCCACACGGTGGAAGGAAAAAACCAACAGTCCTCTGATTTGCACGCACTCGCGCGCACACACAGACACACACTCACACAATAAATAAATGACTATAAAACAATTCTGTTTTAAGTCAAGCAGTGCCTGTGCTTGTAATCCCAGAGTTACGGTGTTGTCCGCTGTGAGCAGCTGTAATGAAGCATTGGGCCACACACACACACACACACACACCCCAACAAAGGAAAAGTCACCAAAGAAGAAGAAGAATAGCAAAGAGTAAGGGGAGCCGTGCAAGTGGGCAGAGAACAGGAGGGATGGGCAAGTGTGGTCAGATGCCTTCTGTAGTGCATGAGGGTGCGCAGCGAAGCCTGGTGTTGAGCGTAGTTACTAGACGCTAATAGTAAGATAAAACTGGAGCTGGAGAGATGGCTCTGCAGTTAAGAGCAACAGGCTACTCTTTCAGAGAACCAGGGTTCCCAGCAACCACGTGGTGGCTCACAACCTTCTAGCTCCAGACACCCTGTGGCCATCAGGCATGCATGCATGTGGTACATAGACAAACATGCAGGCAAAACACCCATGTAAAATCTTTTGTTTTGTCAAAGGTAACAACTAAAACCACAGTGTATTGCAATTTCCACCTCAGGTGGAATCCTTCCTCCCCCATCACACACACACCTGGTGGTCTTGGCTTTCAGTTTCCTCTTGGGGCAGAAGTTGACAGGTCAGAGGGGAACTAGTCTAACCATGGCTTTATCCCCAGAGTGGACCCAGGCTGCATGAGCCCAGATGTGAAGAATTCCATCCATGTTGGAGACCGGATCTTGGAAATCAATGGCACGCCCATCCGGAATGTGCCGCTGGATGAGGTAGGGCCACGGAATCACAGACGGACAGGAGGGGATGCTAGAAGTAGAAGCCTCAGCCCTGAGCTCTGCCACCACCTTAGAAGACTCACCTGTCCACACATGTCCCCAGATCGACTTGCTGATCCAGGAGACCAGCCGCCTGCTCCAGCTGACCCTCGAGCACGACCCCCATGACTCACTGGGCCATGGACCTGTGTCGGATCCCAGCCCCCTGAGCTCCCCGGTGCACACTCCCAGCGGACAGGCAGCCAGCTCTGCCCGGCAGAAACCTGTCTTGTAAGTCAATCTGTTTCTTTTCTGTGGGTGTCTTGTCTGTGTGTGTGGCTGCACCACGTGCATGCCTGGTGGCCACAAGGGTGTCAGATGCTCTGCAGCTGGATGGTTGTGAGCCGCCATGGGGTTCTCTGCTAGAGAGGCCAGTGCTCTTCACTCCAGGCTCCTCCATTTCATCCCTTCAACTCCACCAGCATCCGTAGGGATTGTGAGAGCCTGAGGATGAGGAAGGAGGCAGCAGACAGTGCCCCCTGCTGGGAGTCACAGAGACCTTCCCAGGCAGGCCCTCATCTTTTATTTTACATTGCTCTTTACTCTGTGGGGGAAGGGAGGACCAAGATGGGCCCTGAGAACACCCCAGAGTCTATGTACCTGTCAGACTCAGGTTGTCAGGCTTGGTGGCAAGTGCCTTTACTCACTGAGCCATCTTGTAGGCCTTCTCTCTAATTTTACAGTTTACTTAAGAGGCGCGACAGACTGTTTTCTGTGCATTTTTCTGTAGGCAGAGGTACCAGTGAGGAGCAGGACAGATAGAACATGTTTTAAGGCTGGGCTCTGGGTCAGTGGTCAGAGTATTCACCTAGTGTACACCAAGCTCTGGGTTCCATCCCTAGCACCACGTCATCTGAGCGTGACGTGACGGCACACACTTGTAACCCAGCACTCAGGAGGGTCCGAAGTTCAAGGTCATCCTAGTGAGTTGGAAGCTAGCCTAGGCTATGTAAGACCCTATTTATTAAAAATAAACAAACCAGCCGGGCGTGGTGGCGCACGCCTTTAATCCCAGCACTTGGGAGGCAGAGGCAGGCGGATTTCTGAGTTCGAGGCCAGCCTGGTCTACAAAGTGAGTGCCAGGACAGCCAGGGCTACACAGAGAAACCCTGTCTCGAAAAACCAAAAAAATAAAAAAATAAAAAAAATAAAAAAAACCAAAAAAAAAAAACCTATTTACTGTGCCAACTCTGGAATAGTTGTGTTAATATAAATAGAATTGGTACAGATTCCATTCATGTCATTGGCTCGGCAGCAATATGTTGTCATGCCGTCGTTCATTATTATAAATATGAAGCCCGTTTTTCTTTGTAAGTTGCTTGTGCGTTCTTGCTGTTTTTCCATTCCTTCATTTTCTGGTCATGTTCCTCACTGGGAATACCAAGAGATGGTGCAGGTTTGATGGCTCCCAGGGTAGAAGCACTTGCCGTGCCAGCAAGAAGGCCTCAGTTCAGAGGTGCCCTGCAGCACCATGTAAAAGGCCGCACACCTGGAACTCCAGCTCGGGGTTCAGTCAAGAGACCCTCTCTCAAAAGGATGCTGGGAGGCTGGACCAGCGTTTAACAGCTAAGAGCCTGCCGGGTGTAGTGGCTCGCACCTTTAATCCCAGCACTCAGGGAGCAGAGGCCAATGGATCTCTGAGTTCCAGGCCACCCTGGTCTACGTAGTGAGACTCTTATCTCAGAGGGGGAAAAAAAAGACTTCAGAATGTATGTATTCTTGCAAAGGACCAAAGTCTGGTTCCTGGCACCCACTTGAGTGGCTCACCTCTGCCAGTTCCAAGGGATCTAAGGTCCTTTATCTGGCCTCCACAGCCATTGTACGTATATGCACAAACCCACACATAGATATAAACAGATAATTAAAAATAATAAGTCTGAAAAACAGTAAGACAGGGAGTGACTAAGGAAAATACCTGACGTCAACACAGGGCCTCCATGTGCTCGCACACAAATACATATACACACTCACATAAGTGCATGCATACAGTACACACAAAAATATACTGTGAGAAACCACAATCCATTACAGTGGTGGTTTCTGGCACTCGCTCCCCAACACGTACCCAATTATTTGGCTTGTTTGGATGATTTTTAGTTTATTTTTGTGTTTTGCTTCATACATAGCCCAGGCTGGCTTTGAACTTGATTTTTGTGTCTCCATCTCTTAAGCATGGGGAATTGCAAGTATGCTTGATCATACCCAGCTGGTTTCTAGTTGTTCTCCTCCTCCTCCTCCTTCTCTTCTTCCTCATCCTCCTCCTCTCTTTTATTACCTTAATAATGAAGGCTCATTTGAAACTGTAGAGAAGACAGGACACAGGCTAGCATCTTGACTTCCTGTAGGACCTAGTGACAGGCTGATTCCAGGGCATCAGGTGTGCCAGGAGGCTTTAACATGTTCCCATGCCTAGAGGCTTCCTCTGAGCGGTCGTCACCACACAGTGGTGTGTTCCACAGAGATGACCATGGTCCAGGATGAGGGATTTGATGCACAATGTCAAGTCAGAGTCGGCTCATGGTCTGCAGCAGTGATCCAGGGAACAGGAGTCGTGAGTCCTCTGTCCTTGAACCTGAAGGAGCAAAGGGAAGGACAGGAGAGTCAGTGGTAGCCTGTCCCTTGTCCTGCTTCTGCTGGGACCTCTCCAGGACTCTTGGAGAAGCCCTATGAAGGGTTTCCTTCTGGGACGATAGCTGCTATCTTTCTTTGTCTCCTTCCTTCCTTCCTTCCTTCCTTCCTTCCTTCCTTCCTTCCTTCCTTCCTTTTTTCCTGGAGGCTGGGTTTCTTTGTGTAAACCTGGCTTTTCTGTAACTCTCTCTGTAGACTAGGCCAGCCTTTAACTTGAAAATCCACCTGCCTCTGCCACCAAAATCCTGGGATTAAAGGTGTGTGCTGCAACTGTTCTGAGAGGTTGTACTGTCAAAGGGAGGTACTCCCTCCTCTCAGTTTGCCCTGAACTTAGACCATAGCAGGGACACGTGTGTGCTGCAATGCAATGGTCCTCTCAGGCAGGGCATCTGAGCCGGGCCTCCAAGCACCTTCTAATGAACTGTGTGGCTACCCCCAAGACACAGGCTGGACCACCTACTCCTAGAATTCCCTATTAGGGAATGAGCAGCAACTGGTTAATAAGGTGCTTTTGCAAGGAGGAGTCGGGTAGTGCCTCAGCCGGATGCCACCTTCCCATGGCACTGGGCCCCGTGTACCTTCCCCAGGAGGAGCTGCAGTATTGACACGTCCCCGGGTACCAGCTCACTAGCCTCTCCAGCCTCCCAGCGCAAGGACCTGGGTCGCTCCGAATCCCTCCGAGTGGTCTGCCGACCACACCGAATCTTCCGGCCGTCTGATCTCATCCATGGGGAAGTGCTGGGCAAGGGCTGTTTCGGCCAGGCCATCAAGGTATGCAAATGGGGAGGGCAGGCTGGGTGACCTCTGACCTCCTTTTCCCTCCCACTGCCCCACCCACCCCCACCCCAGGAACCCGACACAAGGGATGTCTAGATTCTATGCTCTTATCCTAGGGCTATCCACTCCTTATTCTGGACTTCTTTGAGCTATTGAGAGGGAAGAGATTTTACATGGACAGATTGAGAACTTTGTGGTTTGTCTTTAAGGACAAAGTCTCATGTAGCTCAAGCTGGCCTTGAATTCACTATGTAGCTGAGGATGACCTTGAACTCCTGATCTTGTCTTACACCTCTCAAGTTCTGGGGTCGTACTCATGCACTAGCATGCCTGGTTTCATTACATATCAGGATAAGGTCTCACTAAGTTGCCCAGGCTAGCCTCAGACTCACTAGATAACCCAGGCTGGCCTTGGACATGGGCTCCTCCTGACTCTGCCTCCCAAGTGGCTGGGGTTAGAGGCACACGTTACTGTGTCCCGCTCGGCCTTGAGTTTTGCACCTCCATATCCCCAACATAGGTGACACACCGAGAAACAGGCGAGGTGATGGTGATGAAGGAACTTATCCGGTTTGATGAGGAGACGCAGAGGACATTCCTCAAAGAGGTCAGTGCAGAGGTCACATGATTACTCCCCTCCCCAATGCAAAGGGGTGGCACGGGGTCCCAGGGGGATGAATAGAGCACACCACCGTGAAAGAGGTGAGAGGGTTCAAGCTTCACTGGGGGCTGGGCAGCCATAAGCCGTGGGTGGGGCTCAGTTAGTAGACCTGTTGACTACCCTGCTAGAGGACTCAGATTCAATCCCCAGCACTATGCAAATATGCCAGGCATTATTTACACTCTATAATTCTGGCCCTTGGAAGATGGAAGCAAGAAGATCAGAGATCAAGGTTTTCTCAACTACATAGAGAGTTCTAGGCTAGCTTGGGCTATGTGAGACACAAAACTCAGAACAACCATGGGTTGGGTTGCAGGTGCAGGTTGGTAGATGCTTGCTTACCATGCACAAAGCCCTAGGTTCTAGTGCCAAAACTGACCTTGGTTACATGTCTGTTATCCCAGCACCTGGGAGATGGTGGTGTGAGGTTTACGGACTTCTGTGGCTATATAGCTAGTTCAAGGCCAGTCTGAGCTATGAAAGACACTTCTTGTTTTTGTTTGTTTGGTGGTGGTGGTTGGTTTGGTTTGGTTTGGTTTGATTTTGGTTTTTCAAGACAGGGTTTCAGCCGGGCAGTGGTGGCACACGCCTTTAGTCCCAGCACTTGGGAGGCAGAGGCAGGCGGATTCTGAGTTCGAGGCCAACGTGGTCTACAGAGTGAGTTCCAGGACAGCCAGGGCTATACAGAGAAACCCTGTCTGGAAAAACCAAAAAAAAAAAAAAAGACAGGGTTTCTCTGTGTAGCCCTAGCTGTCTTGAAATTCGGTCTGTAGACCAGGCTGGCCTTGAACTCAGAGATCCTTTGCTGCCTCCTGAGGAGTGCTGGCACTAAAGGTGTGCGCCATGGCTGGTGCCACCACTACCACTACCACTACCACTACCACAGGGCTTGAGAGAGACTCTTAAACAGAAGACACAGTGGCTTCCCGTGTGAGAGGAGACTGGGTGCCCTGCTGTCTAGGCGGGGTAGAGCAAGGGAAGAAGGTCCAGGCCCAGTCTGTGCGTGTGCCTGCAGGTAAAGGTCATGCGGTGCCTGGAACACCCTAACGTGCTCAAGTTCATCGGCGTGCTCTACAAGGACAAGCGGCTGAACTTCATCACAGAGTACATCAAGGGCGGCACCCTGCGGGGCATCATCAAGAACATGGTGAGCAGGGTTGGGGCTGGGGTGTGGCTTGGTTGGTAGAGTGCTGGCCTAAACTGGCATACAGGTGACTTTGGCTTCCATCGCAAGCACTGCATAAACCTGGTGTAGGCCCCACCCCTTTAATCCTAGCACGAGGGAAACAGTGGGTCTTACAAGTTCAGGGCCAGCCCGGTCTACAGAGCAAGTTCCATGCCAGCCAGGGCTACATAAACAATGAGACCCTTTCTAAATACACACACCAAAACAAAAAAAGTAAGAAAGGGGGATTGGGGAGAAAGAGGGCGAGGTCCCACTGTCCCCTTGTAGGGCAGTGACCGCCAATAACCTAAGAACTCTCCCTTAGCTCTGCCTCTGAAAAGCTACATCACTTCCCACCCGTGCCGTGCTAGAGACTGAGCCTTTAGTACATGGGCCTCTGAGGTCACCCCACATCCAAACATAACAGAACCAGAGCCCCATCTCCCAGTGACTGGCACTGAGAGGGCAGGTGGCTTGTTGGACCTTCAGCTTTGACAGAACGTTGGTTCAGCTTGGTGTGGAAACGTGAAATGGGGGCTGGGGAGAGGACCCAGTGAGCAGAGTGCTTGTTTCCCAGACATGAGGACTAGAGTTCAACCCCAAAGAACCACTTAAAAGTCCCACGTGGTGGTGGGCACCACGTGGTCATCCCATCGCTGAGGAGATGGAAGCAGGATCTCTGTGAGTTCAAGGCCAGCCTGGTCTACAGAGCTAGTTCTAGGACAGCCAGGGCTACACAGAGAAACCCTGTGGGGATGGGGAAGGGAGGCGGGGGTGGGTAGGAAGCGTTGTATGGTGGTGTTATACATATTATTCCACTACTGAGGAGTTGGAGGCAGGACCTCCGGGGACCAATGGCCGCCAGCCTAGCCACAGCCAGCAGCTCTGGCTTCAGTGAGACATTCCCTCACAAAATAAGGTAGAAAGGCCAGCAAGATGACTCAGAGAGCGGGCTAAATAAATAAATAAATAAATAAATATTTTTTTAAAATTTAAAATGATGACTCCGAGAGTAAAAATGCCTGCTACCAAGCCCGACGGTCTGAGTTCAGTCTCCAGGACCCACATGGTAGAAGGAGAGAATAAACAAGTTGTCATATGTCACACACACTGAGACCGGTACATACCCCTATACACACATACACACACACACATATACATAAGCAAATAAATATAATAAATAAAAAAGTGTTCAGGAGGGTTAATATTTTACCTCACTACTTGCTATAATGGATTCGTGGGTCATAGTTTATACTGTGGGCCCTGGAGAGGTGCATAAATCAACAGCTAACAGGGCAACAGCCACACAGGTCCCTGCTCAGGATAGCTAGTTTGGGACCTGCAGGAGAACGTGCATAAACCCTTAGTGTATGAAATCAGTTCTGTGAAGAAAAGATGCCATTAGGATCTATAATCCTAGCCCTGAGGCCAGCGCAGGAAACTGGAAAGTTAAAAGCCAGCCTGGGCAACGTAGGGCATCCTGTCCCAAAAAATGAAAACCAGGGCCAGTAAAATGGCTCAGCAGGCAGCAGTACTTGGCGCCAACCTAATGGTGTGGTTTTGATCACTGGAACCCAAATGGCGGAAAAAGAGAACAGGCTCCCCCAAGTTGTCTCTGACAAACCATAAAAAACAATACCTTGGGTTAGAGTACACACAGCTCTTGGAAGATAAGTGTTAGCAGGCAGCCATAGATACAGGAGAACATGGAATGCCACACTTGTGCCTGTGACTCAGGTGTCCCCACTCCTGTGCCACCATGCCATCCTACCAGCCCACTACTTGCCTGGCTCCATCCTAGCCATTTTTCCCTGTCCCTAGGACAGCCAGTACCCGTGGAGTCAGAGGGTCAGCTTTGCCAAGGACATTGCATCAGGGATGGTAAGTGACCTGCCACGAGGAGTGTGGGAGCAGAACCTACGGGGAAGCTGTGAGGGGCAGCCATGTGGAGGACTGTCTAGACTCCCCCACTGAAGGCTCGAGGTCCCGCTCAGCAATAGAGCAGGTGCCTAGAGTCCATCAGCTTACGAGCGGATAGGAGGAAGGAGCCCCAGAGGTAGGGCTGAGATAGTCTGTTAACTAAACATCCGCTGACAGCCTCCTTCCGTTCCCTCAGGCCTACCTCCATTCGATGAACATCATCCACCGAGACCTCAACTCCCACAACTGTCTGGTCCGTGAGGTGAGCAGTGGGGCCCAGCAGCACTGGGCAGCCAGCTGTGCTGGAGAAAGAAGGGACCTAGGAGCTGCTCCTTTCAGGGCTTCCACTAGAGGTCAGGTGAAGAGTACCAAGGCAGACCAGGTTAGTCCTGGCTCTGCCATTTATACCATGGCAGCAATGCTCAGACCAGCAGTGCAAGGGTCTAACAGGTCAGAGAAGGGAAAACTGATTCAAAATGAAAAGCTCCACCTTCACTGCAGCCTTCACAGACACCACCTGAGGTAGCCCAGGCTACCCAGGCAGCAGCAAGGACTGCAGCAGTGTGTGGGCGGGGCCTCTGGGCAGGCTTCTTGAATTGGAGACTTGGCAGAGGCATTTCTGGGGAGGCCAGGAGGATAAGAGGCAATCAGCCCCAAGTTTACAGGTTGGTGTTCTACAGAAAGCAGGAACTGGCCCAAACTGGGGAGCAAGTGCCTAGAGTTCTGCTCCCATAATAAACCACTGTAGTCATCATCTAAACTGAGGAAGGCGAATGTAGGATTGAGTCCTGCATGAGCTACAGACCCACGTGAGGGCCAGCCTGGACAACTTAACTTAGCAAGACCCGGTCAGAAATTACAAAGTGGGAAAAAAAAGTCCAGGCAACATGGCTGAGGAAAGCATACACCCAGAATCTCCCAGTGAGGAGCTGGGGGCGTGGCTCAGTGGTACAGCCCCTGCCTAGAATCCCCCAGGGAGGAGCAGCTGGCATGACTTGGCAATGGAACTTTTGCCTATGAGATGATCTGGGTTCAACTCCCAAAAACACACACACACACACACACACACACACACACACGCGCGCGCGCACAGTCAGTCGACAACATTTCCTAAGTTCTGTAAACCATCCAACCAGTCAGCACAGAGCTATAATCTAAACAAACTCAGTACTTTAGTTCCTGACTCTGATGTTTTAGGTCCCTAGTGTCCTCTAAGCCCTGTCAGTCTGCCGAGGACACTGCACAGAAGATGGTACTAACTGCTGGGGCTGCCCAGCAAGATAGAGAAACCAGGCTGTGGGACATCCTGAGGGTGACCCACAAAACTTGGAGCATTTGGTGGCATGAAAGTAAGCTGATCAAGTCCTCTATGGGTCCAGCTTGGCCTTGGTGGCCTGCATCCCTTTCAACAGCCTCAGTGTCACCTACTCTGGGTGAACATGAGGAACACCTGGAAAGGGAGAGACATCAGGGCCCAAGAGGACCAGGCTTACCCCAAAGGGAAGGACCCATCTAAGTCACAAGACAGTCATCTGGAGAAAGCGTCACAAGGACAGCAGATGGGGAAGAGGCTGAGCCCACCCACTCTAGCCTCAGGTGAAAGTGCTGGCTGGACCTCCATTACTTCTATTTTTGATTTTCTCTAGATGGAATCTAAGATGGTAAGCCTGCTAGGTAGGTGCTCTACCACTGAGCCACGCCCTCAGCCCCTCACTGGGGGATTCTAGGCAGGGGCTCTAATGCCAACCCATGCTCCAATTTCTTGCCGGGAAATTCTAAGCCAGAATTCTACTATTGAGCCATACTCTAATCCCTTACTGGTAGATTCTAGGCAGGGCTTCTAACTATGAAACCATGCTTCGAGCCCCTCACAAGGGGTTTGGGGGTGTACTAGGCAAACTTTCTACCTCTGACTCACACCTCTAGCCCCTCACTGGAATCTCCAGAAGTTTTAGGTAGCTCCGTTTGCAAAGAGCTGGGACAGACGGAGGTACCCTCCTCCACACAGGTCCCTGGTATCTGTGGTGTATTCTCTGTGCCCTGTATGGGATTATATGGAAAGGATCCCAAATAGAAGCAAACAGAGAGTCGACCAGGTCTCAGCCTGCCTTATGAAATTTCCAGAACAGGAACGTGGTGGTGGCCGACTTTGGGCTGGCTCGACTCATGATTGATGAAAAGAGTCAGTCTGAAGACTTGCGCAGCCTTAAGAAGCCGGACCGCAAGAAGCGGTACACAGTGGTGGGCAACCCCTACTGGATGGCGCCAGAGATGATCAATGGTGAGTGGTTGCTCCAGGGGTCCCAGGCGGAGGAGCAGCAGCTACGCCACACGCTGCCTCTATGCCGGTTTACTTCCCTGGGATCCTGTATCCCCTTCTCTTGTTTCCCTCCAGCTGACAAGGGTCAGCTAGGGTTTTCTGGGCTTGTGGCCGCCTCCCTCCAGCCTCCACCTCATCTTTACATTACCACACTCCTTTGTTTAGTTTCGGGTGGGTGTTGGGTGTGGTTTTCACACTGTGTGCCTGCACACACGCACATCAGGAGACACCTTGGAGGAGGAAGTTGTCTTCCCTCATGTGGGTCCTGGGGCTGAACTCCAAAATCGTCAGGTGGCCCACCTAGCAGGCCCTTTTCTCATTTAGCACAGGCTAGCCTCCAACTCACTATTTAGCCAAGGATGACCTTGTGCTCCTGTCCTCCTGCCTCTGGCTGCAGAGTGTTAGGATTGTAGGAGTGAGCCACCCCGTGCTGAGTCTGGGGTGCTGGGATAGAACTCAGGGCTTCTCTATGTCAGGTAAGCACACTGGCCAGGGTGCTGGGATCGAGAGCATGCCAGCTCGTCTGCCTTTATCTCTGTCTGATTATGTATCCGCTGTGTTTCAGTTTGTTTTGTTTGAGATAGCTCTTCTTTATTATGTAGTTCTGGCTGTCCTGCAACTCACTGTGTAGGTCAGGCTGGCTTTGAACTCACAGATTCACCTGCCTCTCCTTTCTGAGTACTAGGATTAAAGCTATGTACCACCATTTCTGCCAAACTTTGTCTTTTTTTTTTTTTTTTCAGGACAGGGTTTTTCTTTGTAGCTCTGGCTGTCCTAGAACTCACTCTGTAGAGCAGGTTGGCTTTGAATTCAGAGATCTGCTTGCCTCTGCTCCTTGCTTGCATGTGCCACCACCACCAGACCAGGCTTTGTCTTTTTTTAAAAGGTATTTATATCCAGGTAGTGGTGGTGCAGCCCTTAGGAGAGACAGGCAGATCTCTTTGAGTTCAAAGCCAGCCTGGTCTACAGACAGCCAAGGCTATACAACCCTGTCTTAGGGAAAAGGGGTGCTTATAGGGCTGCAGGTGTGGCTAATTAATTATCTAACATACAGAAAGTTCTGGGTTCCGTGTCCAGCAGCACATAAGTCAGGTGTGTTAACACATATCTGCCATCCCAGTGATGACAGGATGACAGGATGAACAGGAGGATTCCTGGCAAGTTTGAGATACACAGTGAGTTTCAGGCTAGCCTGGCTAGAGTGTGACCCTATCTCAAAAACACCAAGAAAATTGACATATGTTGGTTGTGTATCTTTTATCCTAGCACTGGAGAAGCAGAAGCAGGTTGGTGTCTATGAGTTCCAGGCCAGCCTTCCTGATCATGAGGAGTTCAAAGCCAGCCAGGGCGACCTAGTGAGACCCTGTCTAAAAACAAAACAGGCGGGCTCTGGTGGCTTAGCTGATAAGAGCATCCACTCTGCTGCTCTGTGGAGGTTTAGTTCCCAGCACCCATATGGCGGCTCCTAACCATCCAGGACTCCATTTCCAGAGGATCTCATGCCTCTGGCCTCCACAGGCACCAAGCACACATGTGGTACACACACACACACACACACACACACACACACACACACACACACATAGACAAAACATTAATACACATAAGGTAAAAAAAAATCTTTAAAAAATTAAAATGAAAATAAAGAGGTGTTTCAGATAGCACATGGGTCCCAGGCAGAGCCAGGAGTGTCTCCTTTTATGCTTTGCCGGGGAAGGAGCCCAGGGCTTCACGCACGCCACTCGAGCATCCCCGGTGCCTCAGTGCCTCTGCCTTGGCGCTCTTGGATCTCAGTAGAACGTGCTTTCCCTGCCTGTCTGTCACCGTGCTTAGTCCTGCATCCCTGCTGATCCTTGCTCTCTGTTTAGGTCGTAGTTACGATGAAAAGGTGGACGTGTTTTCCTTTGGAATTGTCCTCTGTGAGGTAAGTCACATAGCCGCCCTTGTGCCCAGACCCAGTGGCTCCTCTCCACTCTCTCCAACCCTCCCATGTTCCAGCCTGGATGTCCACAGGGGCCTCAGGCCCTTAGAACATGGCTCCCCAAAGCAGAGCACAGCATCAGTGGGGTATAGTTTAGTCCCTGGCTATTCCTATCTGAACTGTCCTCAGAGCATTTGACAGGCTTCCAGAACCCCCAAGCTCAGGGGTCCCACACTAACCAGTGGGCTCTGTTCTGAACAGATTATCGGGCGTGTGAATGCAGACCCTGACTATCTGCCCCGCACTATGGACTTTGGCCTCAATGTAAGGGGTTTCCTGGACCGCTACTGTCCACCAAACTGTCCCCCAAGTTTCTTCCCCATCACTGTGCGCTGCTGTGACCTGGATCCTGAAAAGAGGTGAGTTGGGTGGGTCGGGGGGCTAGCCTGAAGCAGCCTTGGGATAGGTAGGTCTTTGGGAAAGCCAGACTCACTGTCCCCTGATACTAACCTGTCTATCACCCCAGACCCTCTTTTGTAAAGCTGGAACAATGGCTAGAAACACTTCGCATGCACTTGGCTGGTCACCTGCCACTGGGCCCACAACTGGAACAACTGGAGCGGGGCTTCTGGGAGACCTACCGGCGGGGCGAGAGCTCATTGCCTGCCCACCCTGAGGTCCCTGACTGAGCTCAGTGGGCCCCACCATCTGCATCCCCACCTTTGGAGACAATACCCTCACCAGATTTCTCAGCAGGGGTGGCCTAGGCATGGAGCCCTCAGCCAGGGCCGTGGTGCCCACACCCATCCCCCAGACCCAGGCCCTGACCTGCCTTTTCCCCTCATGCAGGGTGCCCCCCAGCCTCTCTCTGCCTCTGGCCCCCAAGTCACCAGGCTGCACACACACGTGGTCAGTCACATTGCCCTGCCTTACCTCCCATTCCGAGGGGCCAACCCCTCACTGGTCTTGCATGAGCTAGAGGGTTGGGAAGCTGGGCTCATTCCACGCATTGCCTGCAGCCGTCTGCACACTGCACCTGCTGGCAGCTCCTCCCCAGCAAGGCTGGGCTAGAAGGCAGCTTTAGAAGTGAGCCCCTCTAATGCCAAGGGAGAGGCTCTGTGCCCAGGTACTCAAGGGGAGGCCAGGATCCCCTGGGGGAATCCAGGTAGCATCAGGTATTGACAGGGATCTGAATCCCAAAGCAGAGAGAGAGGTCCAACCCCATGTGGCCAGGCAGTGGCCCCTCGCTCTTGCTTAGTGTCCATCTCATTTCTTGATCAAAGCCACTTTAGTGAGAAATAGGTACCAGTCCTCAGGATGAGCCAGGATCCCTCAGGGGAGAGGGCAGACGATGCCTGGGATCCAGCTGACAGGAGGGTCCAGCCCGCACTACAGAGGCTGGGCAGAGGGAAGGAGGCAGCCACCCACCAGCACCCCAGCCCTCCAGGGTCATCTCAGCACCCAGGCCTCTCCCCATGGCTGGGGCAGCCCCGCCCCCTCCCTGGGTGCATCTGCCCTCTGAGTTCTTTCTGTGTGATCTATTTTTTAAGAAGAGTTTGTATTATTTTTTCATAACGGCTGTAGCAGCAGCTGCTGGGGGTTTAGAGGGATGGTTTTGTTTTGTTGTTTTGTTTTGGTTTAGGTGGGTGGGGGTGGGAGGGCCATGTCTTCACTCTGCTTCAGTTGACCATTAGAACGTATTAAACTGTGAAGCTTTCCCAGTGCACTTTGAACATGGAAGAGAATCTGAGCAGATCCCCGCGGGACCAAGACTGAAAGAGGCAAGGTCTCCTTGCCTCGGCCCAGTGATCGTGACAGGAATGAACCCAAACTCGGAACAATAAAGTCAATTCTGTGCTCCCCACGCGGGGCTTGCATCCTCGTGTGTGTCTGAGAGCTCCAACGGAGCAAGCAAGAAGAGAGAGTGAGCCGGGCGTGGTGGCGCACGCCTTTAATCCCAGCACTTGGGAGGCAGAGCAGGCGATTTCTGAGTTTGAGGCCAGCCTGGTCTACATAGTGAGTTCCAGGATAGCCAGAGCTACACAGAGAAACCCTGTCTCGGGGGGGGGGGGGGGGGACACGAACAGAGAGCAGATGTGGGGTTGGGTGTGGTGGCCCACACTGCTGAGAGACAGGCAGGCAGGTCCCTGTGAGGTCTAGGCCAGGACTTCACAGAGAAACCCTGCCTAATGTGGGGTGGCTTGAGACGTAGCTCAGTGGCTCTGGAAAGGGACTGGGATTCATTTTTGGGATCCGCATCAGGTAGCTTAGAGGCACCATAGGGTCAGCCACCCTCTTCTGGCCTCTGGAGGCACTGTACTTGTATGCATATATGCAGACACATACACGTAATTACGTAAATATTCAGAGGCTGGGGTGGTGCTTCAGTTAAGAGTAGTTACTTGGCCGGGCAGTGGTGGCGCACACCTTTAATCCCAGCACTTGGGAGGCAGAGGCAGGCGGATTTCTGAGTTCGAGGCCAGCCTGGTCTACAGAGTGAGTTCCAGGACAGCCAGGGCTACACAGAGAAACCCTGTCTCCAGAAAAGAAAAAAAGAGTAGTTACTTGTATCTTCCAGCAGCCACGAGTTACTGTGAGTTACTGTGTTCCTGAAAGGAAAACTGGGGATGGATGGGAAGGATGGCGAAAGAAATAACAAGCCAAGACAAAGTTCTCTGAACAAGGCTCAACTTTAATTCTAGGGTCTGATTTTTAAGGGGAGGGGCATTCCCCACTATGCCAGGATCTTGCTTTGTCAGGATCTCATCAGGAAAACAGGTTCAGCCTCTCAGCAGGTAGTGGCATCTTGGAGGAAGCAAGAGCTGCAACAGGACAATAGACTACCTAGGTCGGGAGACTCCACCCTAGGTGGGCTAGCAGCTGTGGCAAACACTAGGTCTGAATGAGGCCTCTCAAGGCTGAGGGGAAGGGCACAGTTACTCTTCTTGCAGAAGACTCGGGTTCAATTCCCAGCACCTGGGTAGTAGCTTATAACTGTAACTTCAGTTCTGGGTGGTTCAGCGCCCTCTTCTGGCCTCTGCACACGCCATATGTGTATACATACAGGCAGAGCAAAGTTTTAAAATATTTTTCTAAAAGCCTGCTGGAGAGGTTCCAGGCAAGGTGTGGGAATGCACACACACAGGCTTTTTAGAAGCTGGGCTGGACCTGGGCGCACTGATACACGCCTGTAACACCAGTACTTGGCAGCTGAGGTAGAAGGACTACAGGCTGTCTAAATTTAAAGCCAATTTCAACCAGAGATGGGAGACCCTATCTGGAAAAAGATCAGGTGTAGTGAGGTGGAGAAAAAATGTCAGGGGGTGCAGTTCAATTGGTAGAGTGTAGGCTTAGCGTGCAGAAAGCCCTAGGTTTGGGGCTGGTGAGATGGCTCAGTGGGTAAGAGCACTCACTGACTGCTCTCACAAAGGTCCTGAGTTCAAATCCCAGCAGCCACATCATGGTGGCTCACAACCATCCATAATGAAACCTGATGCCCTCTTCTGGTGTGTCTGAAGACAGCTACAATGTACTTACAATAATAAATCCGGAGCAAGCAGAGGTCCTGAGTTCAATTCCCAGCAACTACATGATGGTTCATAACCGTCTGTACAGCTACAGTGTACTCATATACATTAAATAAATAAATCTTTTTTTTAAATCTTAAAAAAAAAAGTACCGGTTACCCTTCCAGAGGGCCTGGGTTCAACTCCCAGCTCCTACATGGAGGCTCACAACTGTCTAACTCCAGTTCCAAGAGGTCCAACACCCTCACATAGACGTGAGTGCAGGCAGAATGCCAGTGCACATGAGAAGGAATAAAATATGAAGTAAATGAAAGGAAGCTCAGACGATCCAGGTCATCCTTAGCTACATGGCGCACTGTTCAAACATGAAGAGGAAAATGCTGGCAGTGTGTCTCAGTAGAGTGCTACCCTAGCATAGAAGAAGCCTTTGGTCACGGTGGTGATTCAAGCCTGTATTGCTGATGCACAGGAGGTGGCAGAAGAGAAGGGTCAGGAGTTCAAGGTCATCCTCAGCTACACAGTTTGAGGCCAGCCCAAGTTTCATGAGAGCCTATCTTTTTTGTTTGTTTGTTTGTTTGTTTTTTCGAGACAGGGTTTCTCTGTGTAGACCTGGATGTCCTGGAACTCACTCTGTAGACCAGGCTGGCCTCGAACTCAGAAATCCACCTACCTGCCTCTGCCTCCCAAGTGCCGGGATTAAAGGCGTGCACCACCACCACCCAGCGAGAGCCTATCTTTAAAAGTTACATG
The DNA here is from genome assembly GCF_978045245.1 of Mus caroli. NCBI lineage: Eukaryota > Metazoa > Chordata > Mammalia > Rodentia > Muridae > Mus > Mus caroli. The sequence goes on along the minus strand of NW_028227259.1, from coordinate 138,854,043 downwards.
AAACTGGGTAATGGTGTTGCACACCTTCAATCCCAGCACTTGGGAGGCAGAAGCAGGCAGATTTCTGAGTTCCAGGCCAGCCTGGTCTGCAGAGTGAGTCCAGGACAGCCGGGAGAAACCCTGTCTGGAAAAAACAAAACAAAACAAAAAGAATGGAATATCTGAATATCTGGTGCAGGAGTCTGAAAGCAATGCACAGAATGTCACCTTGCACGGGGAAGGTATAGACAAAAGTCATCAATCGGCCTCAGCCCTCAAGTAGCTGAAGGAGAGAATGTATTCGGCATCTGCCACATTCTTGCAACCTTCAGTGATACCTTTGTTCATGTTACCAATCTTTCTGGCAAGGTAACCATCTACAGAATGACTGGTGGACCGCTCTCCTCACCCAGCCAGGGAGGCAGCCCAGGATGTGGTCCAATGATGCACCATCCATGTCCCTGTGTATTAACCTCTGGACTACAGGAGGAAACAACCAATCCCTCTGGACCTGGAGCCCAATCAACCCTCAGAGATCTTGCTTCAATCAGGGATGAAGATTGGGCGGGGGGGGGGGGGGGTGTTGAAAATGTTCCTTCCATCCCCTCTGATAGCACTGAAAGGTGGGGGAGTGGTCATTGTGATTTCTCTATGAACAGGACTGCTCAGATTATTTTCTTTTAATAACCTGCTTTTTGTAAGCTAAAAGGAAGTAGGGAGGGAGGGAGAGAGAGGGAGGGGAGGAAGGGAGGGAGGGAAGGAAGGAAGGAAGGAAGGAAGGAAGAAAGGAAGGAAGGAAGGAAGGAAGGGAGGGCCAGCCCAAGCTAACCTTACAGATTATTAGCACTGGCTCCCACCCATGCCTGGTCGCAGGCAGCCGTCGATGGTAACAAGCTGCTCTTAGATGCTCTGTGCTCTGGGTATCAGCATCCTACTTACATTGGCACAGTTGCAGCGGTTCAAGATCAAGGACAATTTCACAACCTCACTTTGGAACGCCCATTTGTCTTACCACTCCTTCCCACCCACCTTCTCACACTAGCAGGCCCTTAGGTGATCTGGAAGATGAAGAGAGGAGAGAACAAACTTCCTTTGAGTTTTCCAGGAATCCTTTGAATGGCTCTACAAACAGCAAGCATTTGGCCACATGCCCAACACTTTACAACACAGGCAGCATGCCTGTAGCTCTCGTCAGAGATCTGAGCACAAGCTATAAAGCACACAGGATTCTGGGTTGGTTGGTGTGTTCAGGTTAAGACAGGGACTCAAATTGTAGCCTACATTGGCCTAGAAGATGGGACCCTCCTGCCTGAGCTTCTGGACTGCTGAGATTACAGGTGGACACCACCATGCCCACAAACATCTTTCCCTGGAGGTTCTGAACACCAGCCCTACAGAGAACACTCTCCTTATTCCTAAGGGTTCTGACTCCATTATCCTGAGGGATTTAGGATTAACGTGACTTGGCATAAGGAGGGGGATTGGAATATCTATTGATTATCTGAGCGAATGCATTAATGGGTAACTTGGTTGAGTGAGATGGTTCAGTAGGCAAAGGAGCTGGCTGCCAAACCCGAGGTCCATCCCTGAGACACACATGGTGGGAAGAGAGGACCAATTCCTCTAACGTTCATATGCATGATGTGACAAAGTGTGCCTCTCCCAGTAACAAAAAGGAATATGTTAGAAGTTTATACATGCCGTTAATCCAAATCACTCTCTCCAGAGATAGATGAATCTCTGACTCTGAAGCCAGTCTGACCTACATAGCAAACTCCAGGCTACCCAGGGCAACATAGTGAGACACTGTGTCCAAAAAAAACCAAAAAAACAAAAACAAAATAAAAATTTTTCTTTTTCTTTTAAAGAATTTTCTTATTTTGTATGTATGTGTTTATGTGTTTTGCCTGCATGTATGCAAGTGCCTGCAGTGCCCTCAGAGACCAGAAGAGGGCGGCAGATCCTTTGGAGCTGGATTGCAGATGGATATCAGTAGCCATGGTGGCAGCTGGGAATGGAACCTGCGTCCTCTAGAACAGCTAAACCCATCTCCAGCCCCTCAAAAAAAAAAAGTTCTGGCTTTTTGAGTCAGGGTTTCTGTGTGTAGCCTTGGATCTCCTAGAACTCACTCTGTAGACCAGGCTGGCCTTGAATGCAGAGATTCATCTGCCTCTGCCTCAGTGTTGGGATTAAAGGTGTGCACCACCACTGCCCTGGCCTCTAGGTACATTTTTATGGTTTGATTTGTTCATTTATAGGGTGTCAGTATTTGGCCCAGGATGGCCTTGGCCTCAGCCTCTTTTTTTGGGGGGGGGGGGAAGCGTCTCACTACATAGCCCTAGCTACAGAGATCTTCCTGTCTCTGCCTCCCACCATAGCCTATTACCTCTACCTGTTGAAAGCTATGATAATAGACATGGCCTACCATGTCCAGCAGAGCAGTACAATCTTTAAGAACTAGGACCTCTCAGAAGGTAATCAAGTCTCTGAGGCACCACTCTTGGAAGAGATTAGAGCAGTTCTACTCTGGCCACTCTCGCATGTACTCCCACTTTCCTGACACCAGGTATTATCAGATTTTCACCAGAGATGAGCCACAATGGGTCCAACACCAGAAGCTCCACAGTTCTGAGCGAAGTAAATCCTTGATTCATGGAGAGGATGGCTCCGTGGTTGAGAGCACTGACTGCTCTTCCAGAGGTCCTGAGTTCAAATCCCAGCAACCACATGGGATGTTCATGCAGTCAAAATATTATACAAATAAATTTTAAAAAACAAAAGAGTGCCAGGTAGTGGTGGTGCTGAAGGAGGAAAATTACTGGCCACCTGAACTCTTCAACTCAGAGTCCTACCCCTCCCATCTGGAGATTGTTCCCGGAACACTCCTGAACTCTTCACCCCAGAGTACATTCCTGAACTCTTCACCCCAGAGTCCGACCCCCTCCCAATTGAGGACTGTTCCAGGAACATTTTTTAGATAAAGGCTTCCTGGAACAACCCCAAGAACATTTTTGAGATAATGTTCCAATAGATCGGGTGCATTGCCAAATATAGGACACGACCCCTTGGTTACGGAAAGCCCCTTGGAAAGCCCCTTGGAAAAACCCTTGGCAAAACCCCTTAGTTACGCAAACTTGTACTTTTCCTACCCGGCTCCCCCCTTGGCTTTTTCCTATATAAGCCTGAGAAAAATTTGGGTCGGGGTCGATTCTCCTCTACACCATGCTAGGTGTATGAGTTTCGACCCCAGAGCTCTGGTTTATGTGCTTTCTCGTTGTGCCTTTATTAAATCTTCCTTCCTATATTCTGAGTTCGGTCTCAGTGTCTTCTTGGGTTCGCGGCTGTCCCGAGACTTGAGTGAGGGTCTCCCTTCGGGGGTCTTTCATTTGGGGGCTCGTCCGGGATTTGCGCGACCACCCAGAAGTCCTAGACCCACTTGAAGGTAAGATTTTCTGCTCTGTTTTTGGTCTGGTGTCTGTGTTCTGTTTCCGTATCTGGTGCGATCGCAGTTTCGGTTTTGCGGACGCTCTGTGCTCAGTACGTGCACCTGAGACCGCGCTCCGAGAGGGAACGCGGGGTGGATAAGGATAGACGTGTCCAGGTGTCCACCGTCCGTTCACCCTGGGAGACGTCCCAGGCGGAACAGGGGAGGACCGGGGACGCCTGGTGGACCCCTCTGAAGGCCAAGAGACCATCACTTTGGTGGAAGGTCTAAATCGGCCGGCCTTGGAGAGGCCATCTGATTCTGTAAGTTGCCTGTGGTCGACGTGAAGTCGCCGCTGTTTTTGGTTTCTTTTTTGTCTCAGTCTCGTGTCCGCTCTTGTTGTGTCTGCTATTATTCTAGAAATGGGACAATCTGCCTCCTCTCCCCTGTCTCTAACTCTGGAGCATTGGAGAGAGGTGAAGGTCAGAGCTCACAACCAGTCAGTCGAAGTTAGAAAAGGTCCTTGGCAGACCTTCTGCACCTCCGAGTGGCCGACATTTGGAGTGGGTTGGCCACCAGAAGGTGCTTTTGACTTGTCACTAATCGCCGCCGTCAGGCAGATTGTTTTCCAGGAAGAAGGAGGTCACCCTGATCAGATCCCCTACATTGTGACTTGGCAGAATCTTGTTCAGTTCCCACCTCCGTGGGTCAAGCCTTGGATTCCAAATCCTTCGAAACTGATGGTCGCGATTGTCCGGTCTGATGCAGCCGGAAAGTCCGGTCCCTCAGCACCCCCCAAGATTTATCCAGAGGTTGACGACCTCCTCTGGATGGACTCCCAACCTCCCCCTTACCCCCTGCCCCAACAGCCACCTGCAGCCGCCCCGCCACAGGGACCAACAGCGAGAGGGGCTCAGGGACCGGCGGGGGGGACTAGGAGCCGCCGAGGCCGAAGCCCTGGGGAGGAAGGGGGGCCAGATTCAACAGTCGCCTTGCCGCTTAGAGCACATGTGGGAGGGCCAGCGCCAGGACCTAATGATCTCATTCCTTTGCAGTACTGGCCTTTTTCCTCTTCTGATTTATATAATTGGAAAACTAACCACTCTCCCTTCTCAGAAAACCCCTCTGGGCTTATTGGGCTCCTTGAATCACTTATGTTCTCCCATCAACCCACTTGGGATGATTGTCAGCAACTCTTGCAGGTCCTCTTCACCACGGAGGAGAGAGAAAGGATACTGCTGGAAGCCAGGAAGAATGTCCTAGGACAAGATGGGACCCCCACTAATCTCCCCAATCTCATAAATGAATCCTTCCCCTTGACTCGTCCTAATTGGGACTACAACACTGCGGAAGGTAGGGAGCGTCTCACGGTCTACCGCCGGACTCTAGTGGCGGGGCTCAAAGGGGCCGCACGGCGACCCACTAATTTGGCCAAGGTAAGAGAGGTCCTTCAGGGTCCAGTGGAGCCACCCTCTGTTTTCTTAGAATGAATAATGGAGGCTTACAGGAGGTATACACCGTTTGATCCCTCTTCAGAGGGTCAAAAAGCGGCCGTGGCTATGGCTTTCATTGGTCAGTCCGCCTCTGATATTAAGAAAAGGTTACAGAGACTAGAAGGGCTCCAAGATTATACTTTACAGGATCTAGTAAAGGAAGCTGAAAAAGTGTATCACAAAAGGGAGACAGAGGAAGAGAAGCGAGAGAGAGAAAAGAAAGAGATTGAAGAGAGAGAGAACCGGCGTGATCGCCGCCAAGAGAGAAACTTAACTAGAATATTGGCCATAGTAGTAGGTGAAAAAAGGTCAGAGAAAGGACAGTCAGGGTACCTGGGCAACAGGGCAAGAAGACCTCCGGGAGAACAGAAACTTCCACTTGAAAAAGACCAGTGTGCATACTGTAAAGAGAAAGGACATTGGGCCAGAAGTTGCCCCAAAAGGAAGTCAAGAGAACCCAAGGTGTTGACTATGAAAGAAGACTAGAGGAGTCTGGGCTCGGATCCCCTCCCCGAGCCTAGGGTAACACTTTCAGTGGAGGGGACTCCTGTTAATTTTTTAATAGACACAGGAGCAGAGCATTCAGTCTTGACTAAACCGTTAGGACGATTAGGAAACAAGAAGACTATGGTGATGGGAGCCACTGGCAGTAAATTTTACCCCTGGACCACTGAGCGAGTTTTAGAAATAGGAAAGAGTCAAGTAACTCACTCTTTTCTTGTGATTCCTGAGTGCCCTGCGCCCCTTCTGGGACGAGACTTGTTGACCAAACTTAAAGCTCAAGTTCAGTTCACCTCAAAGGGACCCAGAAGGAGGATATACGGGTCAGCTAACCTGGACGAGGTTGCCCCAAGGATTCAAGAACTCCCCTACTCTTTTTGATGAAGCGCTCCATCGTGACCTTGCGCCTTTTAGAGCGCAAAACCCTCAGATTTCTCTCTTACAGTATGTAGATGACTTACTGGTTGCAGCCTCAACCCAGGAACTGTGCCTTGAAGGAACCAAGAAGCTCCTGAATGAACTGGGTGAGTTGGGGTACCGGGTATCGGCCAAGAAAGCTCAGCTATGTCGTACCGAGGTGACCTACCTAGGATACACCCTCCGAGAAGGAAAGCGGTGGCTCACCGAGGCCAGAAAAAAGACTGTGATGCTGATCCCAACCCCTACCACCCCGCGCCAAGTACGTGAGTTTCTGGGGACGGCAGGTTTTTGCAGACTCTGGATACCAGGGTTCGCAACACTGGCGGCCCCTCTATATCCACTTACTAAGGAAAAAGTCCCATTCACCTGGACTGAAGAACACCAAAAAGCCTTTGACAGCATAAAGGCAGCCCTGCTTGCAGCCCCCGCTCTGGCTTTGCCAGATTTGACTAAGCCTTTTACCCTATATGTTGATGAGCGGGCTGGAGTAGCCCGCGGGGTCTTGACTCAGACTCTGGGGCCCTGGAAGCGGCCAGTGGCCTACCTATCTAAAAAACTCGACCCAGTCGCCTGGTTGGCCCTCCTGCCTGAAAGCCATTGCTGCAGTAGCCCTGCTTGTTAAAGACGCTGACAAGCTTACTCTGGGTCAGCATGTGACTATAATCGCTCCCCATGCTCTGGAGAGTATTGTACGACAGCCCCCTGACCGGTGGATGACTAATGCCCGGATGACCCACTACCAGAGTTTGTTACTAAATGATCGAGTAACTTTTGCTCCACCTGCCATCCTCAATCCTGCCACCCTCCTCCCCTTGACGGATGACTCCACTCCTGTACATCAATGTGCTAATGTCCTGGCTGAAGAAACTGGTAACGAGGAGGGATCTGACTGATCAGCCTTGGCCAGGTGTGCCTGCCTGGTACACAGATGGTAGCAGCTTTGTGGTAGAAGGAAAAAGAAGAGCAGGAGCGGCAGTGGTAGATGGAAAACAGGTAATTTGGGCGAGTGGTCTTCCAGAAGGAACTTCGGCTCAGAAGGCTGAACTCCTGGCGCTAACCCAAGCCCTGCGGTTGGCCGAAGGTAAGGCGATCAACATTTACACTGACAGCCGCTATGCTTTCGCTACAGCCCATATCCATGGGGCCATCTACCAACAGAGGGGGCTACTTACCTCGGCAGGTAGAGACATTAAAAACAAAGAAGAAATTCTGGCCCTCCTAGAGGCTATACATATGCCAAAGAAAGTGGCTATTATCCATTGTCCGGGCCACCAAAAAGGACAGGATCCTGTGGCCCGAGGAAACCAGATGGCTGATGTAGCAGCAAAGCAGGCAGCTCAGGGGGTAACAATCATGGTAGAAAGAGGCAGGCCCCTGCCAGAGCCCTCACCGGCAACCAGTCCTAATTATACTTACTCTGATGAAGATTTTAAACTATTAGATTCCATGGTTTGTCGCAAACAGGCGCAGGAATTCAATTTTAGGGGGCTAGCGCGGACTGTAGATGGGCGTATTATTTTACCTACAAAAGAAGGAAGAGACTATGTCCAAAAATTACATCAACTGACTCATCTGGGATCTGATAAACTCCTACAGCTGATCAAGGGTTCCGATTATTATATTTTAAGACTCAACTCGGTGGTACAACAGGTAATTGACTCCTGCCAGGCTTGTGCTCTCACCAATGCTGCCCGACCTTACAAAGAACAAGGAAAGAGACAACGAGGAGATCGCCCCGGAGTTTACTGGGAAGTGGACTTCACTGAAATTAAACCAGGAATGTATGGCAACAAGTACCTGCTGGTGTTTATAGACACCTTTTCTGGATCGGTAGAGGCTTTTCCCACTAAGTCTGAAACCGCTCAGGTGGTGACCAAGAAGATCCTTGAAGAAATCCTACCCAGGTTTGGGATCCCCAAGGTAATTGGCTCAGACAACGGGCCCGCATTTGTTGCCCAGGTAAGTCAGGGATTGGCCTCACAATTGGGGACTGATTGGAAGTTACATTGTGCTTATAGACCCCAGAGCTCAGAGCAGGTAGAAAGAATGAACAGGACTCTAAAAGAGACCCTAACTAAATTAGCTATTGAGACCGGCGGTAAAGACTGGGTGACCCTCCTTCCCTTTGCGCTTCTTAGAGTCCGAAACACACCTGGACGTTTCGGTCTTACCCCTTATGAAATTCTACATGGGGGACCGCCCCCCTTGACCGAGTCTGGCGGGATATTGGATCCCTGTGTTGACTCTTCCTCACCCTCTGCTCTGTTTACCCATTTAAAGGCCTTAGAAGTTGTCAGAACACAGATCTGGGACCAGATCAAAGAAGCTTATGCACCAGGGACTACGGCAGTGCCCCACGGGTTCCAGGTTGGAGATTCGGTCCTTGTCAGACGACATCGCACTGGCACTCTTGAGCCTCGGTGGAAAGGACCATATCTGGTGCTGTTAACAACTCCCACGGCAGTAAAGGTAGACGGAATCGCCGCCTGGATCCACGCCTCCCACGTCAAGAAGGCTCCTAGCCAGGGAAGAGGCAACCATGAAGACAACTGGACGGTGGCAGCTACTGATAATCCTCTTAAACTTCGCTTGTGTCGCGGGTGCCACCCTAAGCCTAGGGAACCACAACCCTCATGCTCCAATTCAACAGTCTTGGGAAGTGCTTAATGAGGAGGGAAACATTGTATGGGCAGTCACTGCTGTCCATCCCCCTTGGACTTGGTGGCCTGATCTCACCCCTGACATCTGTAAGTTAGCAGCAGGATCTCCCAATTGGGACCTCCCCGATCATACTGATCTTAGTAACCCACCCCCTGAACAGCGGTGTGTTCCGAGTGGAATAGGGAACACGTATGGATGTTCGGGGCAGTTCTACCGAGCTAATCTTAGAGCTGCACATTTTTATGTTTGCCCCGGTCAGGGTCGGAGCGGGAGGCTTCAACAAGAATGTGGAGGGGCATCAGATTATTTTTGTGGTAAATGGACATGTGAAACGACAGGGGAAGCCTACTGGAAGCCTTCCTCTGACTGGGACCTAATCACGGTAAAACGGAGGTAGTGGTTATGACAGGCCAAACCAAGGAGAAAGAAACCCCCATAAATATCCAGAAAATGGGTGCGCTCTTAAAAACAGCCCCCCAGGACCATGCAAAGGTAAATACTGCAACCCCCTACTTATAAAATTCACCGAAAAAGGGAAACAAAATCGTTTGAGTTGGCTTAAAGGAAATAGGTGGGGTTGGCGCGTATACATTCCACCAAGAGACCCTGGGTTCATTTTTATGATCAGACTGACAGTGAGAGACCTGGTGGTAACACCCATAGGGCCCAACAAAGTCCTTATGGAACAGGGCCCCCCAGTCGCACCAGCTCCCCCAAAAGTCCCGGCCGCACCAGCTCCACCAACCCCACAGCCTAACACAGTGGGACCCTCCCTAGGGACTAATACTCCCCTCATAAAGCCAACCTTAGTTTCCCCACCGCCCCTAGATACAGAGAGCCGTCTGGTCAGTCTAGTCCAAGGAGCTTTTTTAGTTTTAAATAGGACTAATCCTAATATGACTCAATCATGTTGGTTATGCTATGCCTCTAGGCCCCCTTATTATGAAGGAATTGCTCAGATCAGGACTTATAATACTACTTCAGATCATTCTCAATGCCTTTGGGGAGAAAACAGAAAGTTGACTCTGGCTGCAGTTTCAGGGAGTGGGCTTTGTTTAGGCCAGGTACCTCAGGATAAAGGGCACCTCTGTAATCAGACCCAGAACATCCAGCCTAACAAAAGTGGTCAGTATCTAGTGCCCCCCATAGACACAGTATGGGCTTGCAATACCGGTCTCACTCCTTGTGTATCTATGTCTGTTTTTAATAGTTCCAAAGATTTCTGCATTTTAGTTCAACTTATTCCTAGATTCCTATATCATGATGATAGCTCCTTTTTAGACAAATTTGATCACCGGGTCCGCTGGAAAAGAGAACCCGTTACCTTAACTTTGGCAGTACTTTTAGGATTGGGAGTAGCCGCAGGAGTAGGTACAGGGACCGCTGCCTTAATTAAGACCCCCCAATACTATGAAGAATTACGTACAGCTATGGATGTTGATCTTAGAACTATAGAACAGTCTATAACCAAATTAGAAGAATCTTTGACTTCCCTGTCCGAAGTAGTGTTACAAAACAGGAGGGGATTAGACTTATTATTCCTTAAAGAAGGAGGACTCTGTGCTGCCCTAAAAGAAGAATGTTGTTTTTATGTTGACCATTCAGGAGTAATCAAAGATTCTATGGCCAAACTTAGAGAACGCCTAGATATACGTAAAAAAGAAAGAGAAAGCCAACAAGGATGGTTCGAAAGCTGGTTTAAGTCCCCTTGGTTCACCACTCTCCTCTCCACCATAGCAGGACCCTTAATTACACTTATGCTTTTGCTTACTTTTGGCCCCTGCATCCTCAATAAGTTAGTAGCTTTTATTAGAGAAAGAATAAATGCAGTGCAGGTTATGGTACTAAGACAACAATATCGGGTCCTCCAAGAGGCTGAAAACTCGCTCTAAGATTAGAGCTACTTACTAAAAGGAGTGGGGAATGAAGGAGGAAAATTACTGGCCACCTGAACTCTTCAACTCAGAGTCCTACCCCTCCCATCTGGAGATTGTTCCCGGAACACTCCTGAACTCTTCACCCCAGAGTACATTCCTGAACTCTTCACCCCAGAGTCCGACCCCCTCCCAATTGAGGACTGTTCCAGGAACATTTTTTAGATAAAGGCTTCCTGGAACAACCCCAAGAACATTTTTGAGATAATGTTCCAATAGATCGGGTGCATTGCCAAATATAGGACACGACCCCTTGGTTACGGAAAGCCCCTTGGAAAGCCCCTTGGAAAAACCCTTGGCAAAACCCCTTAGTTACGCAAACTTGTACTTTTCCTACCCGGCTCCCCCCTTGGCTTTTTCCTATATAAGCCTGAGAAAAATTTGGGTCGGGGTCGATTCTCCTCTACACCATGCTAGGTGTATGAGTTTCGACCCCAGAGCTCTGGTTTATGTGCTTTCTCGTTGTGCCTTTATTAAATCTTCCTTCCTATATTCTGAGTTCGGTCTCAGTGTCTTCTTGGGTTCGCGGCTGTCCCGAGACTTGAGTGAGGGTCTCCCTTCGGGGGTCTTTCAGTGCAAACCTTTAATCCCAGCACTTGGGAGGCAGAGGCAGGCGGATTTCTGAGTTTGAGGCCAGCCTGGTCTACAGAGTGAGTTCCAGGACAGCCAGGTCTACACAGAGAAACCCTGTCTCAAAAAACAAAACCAAACAAACAAACCAAGAGCAAAAATACTCTTAACTACTGAACCATCATCTCTCAATAAGAATTTTTAAAAGACCTTGTCCTCGTTAGTATAGTGGTGAGTATCCCCTCCTGTCACAGGAGACCAGGGTTCGATTACCCAACGGGGGGAGAGTGTTCACTGTTTTGGTTGGTCTGAGAGTAGTGGTGTTTACAACTAATTGATCACAACCAGTTAAAGATTTCTTGGGGCTGGAGAGACGGCTCAGCAGTTAAGAGCACTGACTGCTCTTTCGAAGGACCTGAGTTAAAATCCCAGCAACCACATGGTGGCTCACAACCATCATTACAGCTGAAGTGTACTCATATAAACATAAAGAATTTTTAAAAGAATCAAACATGCTGTGTGGTGACACACACCTTTAATCCCAGCACTTGGGAGGCAGAGGCCAGCCTGGTCTATACAGAGTGAGTTCCAGGACAGCCAGGGCCACACAGTGAAACACTGCCTCAGGAAAAGAGAGAGAGAGAGAGAGAGAGAGAGAGAGAGAGAGAGAGAGAGAGAGAGAGAGAGAGAGAGGAAGGAAGAGGAAGGAAGAAAGGAAGGAAGGAAGGAAGGAAGGAAGGAAGGAAGGAAGGAACCATTTTGTCATAGGGAGAATGATAGAATTTTAAAATTTTAATCTGTGTGTGTGTGTGTGTGTGTGTGTGTGTCACTGTCTCTCTCTCCTAAGCAGGGTGTGTGTGTGTGTGTGTGTGTGTGTGTGTGTGTGTCTCACTGTCTCTCTCTCCTAAGCAGGGCATGCCTCCAAACCCATGACAGGAAATTCTTAGGCAGGTGCTCTATAGCTTGAGCCATGCCCCCAGCCCCCCTCCCTGGAGGATTCTAGGCAGGGGCTCTACCACTAAGCCACGCCCCCAGCCCCTCCCTGGAGGATTCTAGGCAGGGGCTCTACCACTAAGCCACGCCCCCAGCCCCTCCCTGGAGGATTCTAGGCAGGGGCTCTACCACTAAGCCACGCCCCCAGCCCCTCCCTGGAGGATTCTAGGCAGGGGCTCTACCACTAAGCCACGCCCCCAGCCCCTCCCTGGGGGATTCTAGGCAGGGGCTCTACCACTGAGCCACACCCCCAGCCCCTCCCTGGGGGATTCTAGGCAGGGGCTCTGCATCCCAACTCTTTTGTTTTTGAGCTAGAGTCTCACTGTATAGCCCAGGGTGGCCTCCAACTTTCAATCCTCTTCCCTCTGCTTCCCCCATAGCTAGGACTCTAGACATGCAACCCCACATCCAACTTATAAAATTCTTGTAGACACCGCTTGTCTGTGCTGCTGTTTCCTGTTTCCTTAGAGAACTGCACATGCACTCTTCTGCTGCCCCTCCCCGACCCTGGAATACTCCTGGTCAGAGGACTCAGTGCCCCTCATGCAGCAAAGCCAAACACCCACTGGGATCCAGAGAAGGCACTACATCCCAGCTTGGAACAGGTCACCACAGGAAGCATCCCCACCCCCGCCCCCCCCCCCCCCCCCCCGGAGCAATGGTTACTCAGAAGGCAGAAGAATGGGAGTTTGAAGCCCATCAGTAAAACATAATGAGAATTGTCTTACAAAACAGAGGGCGTGGCAGAGGGAGGGCAGGAGGGAGGGAGGAAATAAAATTTGCCTGGCATAAAGGCACAGCCCAGTAATCCCAGCATTTAGGAGACAGAAGCAGGGGAGATAAGGGCTCCAAGGCCAGCTGGGCTACAAAATTTAAAACTAAAAAAAAAAAAAAAGGAAGGCCACCATATCCATGTGCAAGAAAGGAAGAGAGCCGGGCATGGTGGCGTACATCTTTAATCCCAGCACTTGGGAGGCAGAGGCAGGCAGATTTCTGAGTTCGACGCCAGAGTGAGTTCCAGGACAGCCAGGGCTATACAGAGAAACCCTGTCTCGAAAAAAAAAAAAAAAAAAAACATAGAAAAAAAAGAAAGAAAGAAAGAAAGAAAGAAAGAAAGAAAGAAAGAAAGAAAGAAAGAAAGAAAGAAAGAGGGCTGGTAAAATGGCTTAGCAGGTAAGAGCACTGACTGCTCTTCCCAAAGTCCTGAGTTCAAATCCCAGCAACCACATGGTGGCTCACAACCACCAGTAATGAGATCTGACACCCTCTTCTGAAGACATCAACAGTGTACTTACTTATAATAATAAATAAATCTTAAAAAAAAAAGAAAGGAAGGAAGGAAGGAAGGAAGAAAGAAAGAAAGAAAGAAAGAAAGAAAGAAAGAAAGAAAGAAAGAAAGAAAGAAAGAAGAAAGGGGGAGGGAGAGGAGTAGGGAAGCAAGAGAAATTAATATCAGGCAAGTATTATATCAGGGCCTGGGAGATAGGGCTCTTTGGATAAAGGTGCTTGCAGTAAAAAGCCAGGAGACCTGAGTTCAATCCCTGAGACCTACATGGTGGAAGGAGAGAACCAATTCCCTTATGTTTTTTCTCTAAGTTTCACATGTGCTCTGCAAAACGTGTGTGTGTGTCTATATAAATAACTAATAGGTTTTTGGGTCAGGCCAGGTATGGAGGTGCAGGTCTGTAACCTCAGCACCTGGGAGGCGGAAGTAGAGGATCAAGAGTAGAAGGTCTAACCTAAGCAAAAAAAAAAAAAAAAAAAGTCTGGAATCCTGTCAATCAAGGTGTTATTGATCCTTCTCAGTGGACCCTGCCCTCAGGACAGATACCACAGAGCCCCAAACTGCCATAGGGTGTGCCCTGCAGGCTGGCTGACCCATTCCCACAGCAGCTTTGGGTTCCAAGGAATCTAGGCCACCATATCCTGCCACCTTGATGTCCCTCAGGCACCTGTTAGGGCTGGGCAAGGGCAGGGCTGGAATGCAGGTCATCCCACCCAGAGCAGATTCCATGACCTGAGATGGCCAGCATCCCTGCTCTCTAAAGAAAGGTGGAGCCTGGTTGCTACAATTGTGTCTGTACCTGCTTGCAGCTTTGCATGTGTGGATGTCACAAGTTGGCCTCGGGCGTCTTTCCTTGGGGACTATCAACCTTTGTGGTTTTTAAGATTTAGTTTGGGGTAGAGAGATGGCTCTGAGGTTAAAAGCACTGACTGGCGGACCCGGATTCAATTTCCACCCAGTTCCTTAGGATCCAACACCCTTATACAGTCATAAATGCAGGCAAAACACCTATGCACATGAAATACAAATCTATAAAAATTGGGCTAGAGAGATGGCTCAGTGGTTAAGAGCACTGTAAACTCTTTCAGAGGTCCTGAGTTCAATTCCCAGCAAGCACATGGTGGCTCACAACCATCTGTAATGGGATCTGATGCCATCTTCTGGCATGGAAGTATGCAGGCAGGTAGAGTACTCAAAGTACTCATATACTTAAAGTAATTAAATAATTTATTTTGAGACAGGGTTTCTCTGTGTAACCCTGGCTGTCTTGGAACTCACTTTGTAGACCAGGCTGACCTCGAACTCAGAAATCCTCCTGCCTCTGCCTCCCAATGTGCCACCGCTGCCCGGCAATAAATATTTTTTTAATTGGAAAAAAAAAAACATTAGAAAGATTTCTTTTTCACTTAAGTGTCTCTTTGTAGGTATGCACATGTGAGTGCAGGTATATAGAGAGGCCAGAAGAGGGCGCTGGATCTCCTGGAGCTAGAGTTGCAGGTTGTTAATAAGCCACCCAGTTTGTGTCCTCTCTAAGAGCAGTAGGCACTCATAACCACTGAGCCATCTCCCCAGTCCCCCATTTACCTTGTGAGACTGGATCTCTTACAGTCCTGGGTCTTACTAAATAGGTCAGGCAAGCCCCAGGGATCCCCTGTCTTTGTCTCCCCAGTGCTGGGCTTATAGTGCACACCCCAAAGCTCCCTGTTTTATAAAGGGGTTGAGGGCTGGTGAGATGGCTCAGTGGGTAAGAGCACCCGACTGCTCTTCTGAAGGTCCAGAGTTCAAATCCCAGCAACCACATGGTGGCTCACAACCATCCGTAACGAGATC
Organism: Mus caroli; assembly: GCF_978045245.1. Taxonomy (NCBI): domain Eukaryota; kingdom Metazoa; phylum Chordata; class Mammalia; order Rodentia; family Muridae; genus Mus; species Mus caroli. The sequence goes on along the minus strand of NW_028227259.1, from coordinate 138,838,953 downwards.
TGGCGCCCTCTTCTGGAGTGTCTGAAGACAGCTACAGTGTACTTACATATAATAAATAAATAAATCTTTAAAAAAAAATAAAATAAAATAAAGGGGTTGAACTCAGGTCTTCAGGCTTTCGAAGTAAGTACTTTGTGAACTGGGTTAACATCAGGAGGTAGAGGCAGGTGAATCTCTGTAAGTTCCAGGCCAGTAGACCTCTGAGAGTTCAAGGTCAGCCCAATCTACATAGTGAGTCTGAGTACAGCCAGCGCTACATACAAGAGAGACCTGGTCTCAGAACTGAAATGTAATGTTTTCGGTTATATTTGTTTGTTTGTGGTGTAGTAGCACAAGGGCCCCAGTGCACGGGTGGCACTCAGGTTGTGGAAGTCTTACCTTCTCTCCAACCAAGTGGGTTCCAAGGATCAACTCATGATGTCAGGCTTGGAGACCCTTTAATGTTTGGGGGGCTTTGGGGTGGCTTTTATTGCTGTTAGGGGGGTTTGTTTGCTTGTTGTGTGCAGTCAGAGATCTTTTTTTTTTTTTTTTTTTTTTTTTTTGGTTTTTCGAGACAGGGTTTCTCTGTGTAGCCCTGGCTGTCCTGGAGCTCACTTTGTAGACCAGGCTGGCCTCGAACTCAGAAATCCGCCTGCCTCTGCCTCCCAAGTGCTGGGATTAAAGGCGTGCGCCACCACGCCCGGCTGCAGTCAGAGATCTTAAGATAGGGCACATGGGTGGTTTTCTTGGCCCACAGCCTCACAGAATCACCCTGAGAGTGGAGCCTAGACCTAACTGATGCCCCTGAGGTCCCCACCAATACACATAGTGGCCCAGTAACCCCAGGAAGGCCTAGGGCTGGGCACATCTGGTTGTGCACACCTGTTCTTCCAGAACTGGGGAGGCTGAAGTGGGAGGACTTTTGAAGCCAGCCTGAGCTACTGACAGAGTTCAAGGTTAGACCAGACAACTTAGTGAGATTCCCAGCCAGGCCTCAGTGATCTTCCTGGGTCTGCCTCCCTGGTGCTGGGATAATGGCGTGGGCCATCACACCTGGCTTGCTTTTTAAAATCAGGTGTGATGTAGCCCAGGCTAGCATCAAACTTATTTGTAATCAAGGATGATCTTAAACTTCTGAACTTCCTAATTCTTCTCTCTACCTCGGGAGTGTTGGGATTTCTCTGTGTATCCTGGTCATCCTGGAACTCACTCTGTAGACCAGGCTGGCCTCGAACTCAGAGGTTTACCTGCTTTGGCCTCCCAAGTGCAGGGGTTAAAGGCATGCACCATCACAGCCCAGCTAGAATCACTAAATTCTTAAATGGGGCTGCCTTAAAGATAAAACAAGTCATACTTCAGATTGTTTTAGGTAACAATAGCATCTATACCAACCAAACACAATAATTTCAGAATTTTGAAATACCACAAAGGGCCAGTGAGAGGCTCTGCAGGTAAAGGTGTTTGATACCAAGCTTGAAGACGGAAGTTTGTTCCCACATGGTAGAAGGAGAGAACCAGTTCTCACAGGTTATCCTTTGACCCCTCCATATGGATATTGTAGTTCTCTCACTCTCTCTCCCTCCCCCTCCCCCCCCCCATACACACACAATGTAACTTCAAAAAGACATACTACAAAGTAATGTCACAGCCATGCCACAAGGAGTTGAGAAACTGAACCACTTGTTGCTGGGGTAGAGTCACACAGCACTCAGTGACAGGGATGCAATCTGAGAAACACGTCACTGACGAATGCCCTCATCTTCCACAGAGAGCGCTTACACAGGCTGAGTGGTGTGTGTTGCTCATTCTCTCAAGGCAATCGAGAGACTTGGTAAACAAGATGTAAGAGAATGCTGTTGGCCGAACACCAAAGCACGTCTCACAGGAAACTTCTGTTTATATACACACTCTAAAATAAGGACAAAATGGGCTGGACAAATGTCCCAGTAGATAAGAACACTTGCTGCTCAGTCAGGAGACCTGACTGATGTTCAAATCGCGTGCATCCGGCTAAAAAGCCAGGCATGTCAGAGCAGCCTGTAGCCCTGCCATTGGGGGCCAAGAGGCAACAGAGGCAGAAGGATTTCTGGGACTTGGTGACAGCCTAGCTCCAGGTTAAGTGAAAGAGCCTATCTCAAGAGAATGAGTTGCAAAGTGACAGAGCAGGACAGGTCCTTGTCTGACCTTTGCACCTGCCCCTCTCCCATACACACCCACACCCACACACACACACACACACACACACACATTTTATTGAAACTTTTTAAAATGCTGAAGAAGGGAAGAAGGGGACTGGAGAGATGGCTCAGCAGTTAAGATCATTTGCCCAGTCCAAAGGACCTGACTGGTATCCAAATCTCCTGCATCAGGCTAAAAAGCCAGGCATGTCAGAGCATGCCTTCCAGAGGACCCCCATGGCAGCTCACAACCATCTGTAACTCCAGTCCCAAGGCATCCAACGTCCTCTTCTGGCCTCTGAGGCCACTGCACACACATGGTGCACAGATGGAGCATGAAAGCAAAATACCCATACACATTTAAAAACCAATGAGCAAAGTTAATAAGAACATTGGCGGGCCGGGCGTGGTGGCGCACGCCTTTAATCCCAGCACTTGGGAGGCAGAGGCAGGCGGATTTCTGAGTTCGAGGCCAGCCTGGTCTACAGAGTGAGTTCCAGGACAGCCAGGACTACACAGAGAAACCCTGTCTCGAAAAACCAAAAAAAAAAAAGAAAAAAAAAAAAAAAAGAACATTGGCTGTAGTGAGGGGCTACTTAATGGAACATGGGGTGACCTAAAAGCCACTCGCTCCTCAGCATGGGTGACTCACTAAAGCTGTGTCACTGGAGCTTCCTGAAAAACACACAGGCAGCTCATCTGCTCCGGAGTCTTCTCTCCCCAGTAATTGTGACTGCTGAACATAACCTGGCAAGGGCCTCCCTCCCCACCCACCCCCACCCCCGCTTGCAAAACCTCTAAGTTTCAGGAGCTTCCGGGGAATCTTCCTGGACTTCCTCCCCCTCCCTTCATCCCTCAGTTCACAGTAGCTACACAATGACTAATAACAGGAGTTGGGCTTCATCTGTGAGTTACTATGTACCCTAGAGTAGTTTGTTACACTGTTTCCTTTGACAGAGGGTCTCACACAGCCCAGGCTAGCCTCCATCTTACCTTACTCACCTCCTGGGTGCTAGGGCACAGGCTTACCCCAAGGCTCCCAGCATACTAGATTAGCACTCTACCAAACCACATCCCAGCCCTGTATAGCACTTTGGTTTTTGAAACAGGCTTGATTCTTACAACATCTCCACAAACAGAAAGCATGAGTTTGGTTACCATGGGGACAGCGTCCTCAGGTGATAGGAGTTTCTCAGGCTTCATCCTAAACCTACAGGACCATCAGGAATCAGCTCCATAGTTCAATGTGGGCAGACCCATCACTGTGCAGTGAATGGCTAAAGGAGCTAGCTTCACCAGACAACAACTGACAAGCAAACTGTACCTGAGGCCCAAGACATGACTCACTGGGTAAAGGCGCTTTCCACCAAACCTGATGGATGACCTGGGCTTCATCCCTGGAATCCTTGTAAAAAGGCAGGTGGCACATAGCAGGAATCTGTAATCCCAGCATCCCTGTGGTGAGAGACTGGCCAGCTAGCTTGGGGCAACTTTGTAACAGCAGAGAGAGAGAGAGAGAGAGAGAGAGAGAGAGAGAGAGAGAGAGAGAGATCCTGCCTCAGTAGTGTGAAAGGATGGACTCCTGAAAGCTGCCCTCTGATCTCAATACATACATGGCCTGTGTACTCTCAACCAGTCTCTCTCTCTGTCTCTCTGTCTCTGTCTCTGTCTCTCTCTCTCACATACACACACACACACACACACACACACCAGTAAATTTAAAAAAATAATAAAAATTACAATTTTTTTAAAACTTAAAATGATAAGCCAGGCAGTGGTGGCATATGCTGTTAATCCCAGCATTTAGGAGGCAGAGGCAGGCAGATCTCTGAGTTCGAGGCCAACCTGGTCTACAGGGTGAGTTCCAGATCAGCCAGGGCTACACAGAACCCTGTGTCAAAACAAAAGAAAACAAACAGCAAGAAAATCAAGGACCAGTAAGATGGCTCAGTAGGTAAAGGCATTTGTCACCAGGCCTGACCTGAGTTCAGTCCCCAGGACCCACACCGTAAGAAGGAAATAAACAAGTTCTGAAAACTGTCCTCTAACCATATGTGCACTTTGGCATGAGTACCACTCCCCTCACACACAATAAATGGATAAATGTAATACATACAATAATAGATAAATAGCCAGATGTGGTGGTTCATGCGTGTGGTTCCAGCACTCAGGAGATGGAAGGAGGAGGATCAGAATTTCAAGGTCAGCCCAGCAAGGGTGGTGCTGCATGCCTTTAACCCCAGCACTCAGCAGACAGAGGCAAATGGGTCTCTGAGTTCGAGGCTAGCCTGGTCTACAGAGTGAGTTCCAGGTCAACCAGGGCTACACAGAGAAAGCTTGTCTTGAAAAATAAAACAAGAGTCTGGAGAGATAGCTCAGTGGTTAAGAGCACTGACTGCCCTTTCAAAGGTCCTGAGTTCAAATTCCAGCAACCACATGGTGGCTCATAACCACCAGTAATGAGATCTGACGCCCTCTTCTGGTGTGTCTGAAGTCAGCAACAGTGTACTTATTTATAATAATAAATAAATCTTTGGGCTGGAGCTAGCAGGGACTGAGTGAGCGAGGTTGACAGGAAGGAGCAAGTGAGGCCGTCTGGAGCGAGCAGAGGTCCTAAAAATTCAATTCTCAACAGCTACATGAAGGCTCACAACCATCTGTACAGCTACAGTGTACGCACATAAATAAATAAATATTTTTAAAAAGAAAACAAACAAACAAACAAAAACTCAAAATCAAAGTCTTCAGCTACAGAGAGAGTTCTAGACCAGCCTAGGCTTCAGCCCTAGGTAAAAAAAAAATCCAAGAAAATAATAACAAAAAAGCAGAAAAGGTAATAATAATAGGCTAAAGATGTACCTCAGAGATAGAATGTCCCCCAAAGGCTAAGGTTCTTGGTTCAACATCCAATATTGATGGAGAGAAAAAAAAATACTCCCATGGCAGGCAGGACGGCTCAGTGTACAAAGGGAAATGAGTCAGATCCCAAGGCCCCAAATGAAAAAAAGAGAAAAATCCACTCCTGCAGAGAAACACCTGCACTACCCTCCCTGCCCCATGTTCTAAGCACTTATAAGCAGAAAATTAAATCCACATGGCATTTATAATTATTACTTTATTTACCTCGGTTTGTTAAGACAGAGCTCTCTTCTGTAGCCCAGGATGACTAAAATTCAGTCTGTGGTCCAGGCTCGCCTCAAACCTAAACCAATTGCCCTTCGAGCCTCCTAATTGATAACCATAGGCCACCCTTCCCCAGGCCTCTGATTTCTACAGGGTTCTTTTAAATTGTAAATACTATACCTGAGCCCATCCAAGAATGTTGTGATCTCCATCAGAAGCCCCAGAAAGCTCCGGGATCATTCATTCTCACCATGTGGCCATTCCTTGCTACTTTGAGAAGATGCAGCAGTACAGATGAGGCTTCTGGCTGGGCTTCTTGTGGTTATTTTTGTTTGTTTGTTTTGGTTTTTGGGTTTTTTTGAGACAGGGTTTCTCAGTGTAGCCCTGGCTGTCCTGGAACTCACTCTGTAGACCAGGCTGGCCTCGAACTCAGAAATCTGCCTGCCTCTGCCTCCCAAGTGCTGGGATTAAAGGCGTGCGCCACCATTGCTGGGCTGGTTATTTTATTTTGTATGTATGGATGTCTTCCCTGCATGTATGTCTGTGTACCTCACGTGTACCTGATACTCTCTGATCTTCGGGAGGCTAAAAGCGGTTGTCAAGCCGGGCGTGGTGGCGCACGCTTTTAATCCCAGCACTCGGGAGGCAGAAGCAGGCGGATTTCTGAGTTCGAGGCCAGCCTGGTCTACAAAGTGAGTTCCAGGACAGCCAGGGCTATACAGAGAAACCCTGTCTCGAAAAACCAAAAAAAAAAAAAAAAAAAAAAAAAAAAGCGGTTGTCAGATGCCCCAGAAGCTGAGTTACAATTTTGAGTTACCATGTGGTTGCTGGAGATAGAAATGAAGCCCCTGGAACATTAGACAATGAACGTCCTTAACCTCGCCAGCCCTGGGTTTTGTTCTGTTGTTTTGGTTTTTTTAAAACATTGTGTCTTTGTGTGTCAGGGGTACAAAAATGTTCGGGTGCTGGGAAATTCAGAGGTTCTCCTTCTTCTTGGTTTTTCAAGGCAGGGTTTTTCTGTGTATCCCCGGCTGTCCTCGAACTCACTCTGTAGAGCAGGATGGCTTCAAATTCATAGATCCACCTGCTTCTGCCTCCAGAATGAGGGGATTAAAGGCCTTTGCTACCACTTCCTGGTTTAGGAGTCACTTCTTAGGAGCTGTCCACCTTGGTTGAATTTTTTTTTTTTGGAGACAGGGTCTATGTACCTGGTACCTAGACGTGTGTGTGTGTGTGTGTGTGTGTGTGTGTGTGTGTGTGTGTGTGTGTGTGTGCGCGCGCGCGCGCGCACGAGAGAGAGAGAGAGAGAGAGAGAGAGAGAGAGAGAGAGAGAGAGAGAGAGAAAGGAGAGAGAGCTCTCCTTCCACCTTGTGGGTCCTGGGGATCAAACTCAGGTCAAGCTCCCTAACAAGCATCCTCACTCACTGAGCCCACCTGCCCACCCTTAAAATTTCTTTTTCAGAGCAGACTTCTGCAAAAATAAAACATATCTAATATCTTTATCAGTTCAACTACAAACAGGCTCATCTTCACCACCCCTCCCCAATACCCAGACAGAGAATACAATTTGTTTTGTCTTTAAGATTTATTTTATTTTGTTTTTTATTTATTTTATTTTATTTTATTTTGGAGACCAGTCTCAGTCTCCCTAGAGTAGGGATTACAGATATTTACCACCACGTCGTTTGTAGCAGGTCTCAAAAACAAAGATATTTCCCTTCATCTTGTTCACACACACACCATTCTCACTTATAAGTCTTCTGCCCTTGGTCATCTGGGGACCTTTACCTAGAACAGGTTGTCTTCGTTTAAGCTTTACCCAGCGACCATTTGTCCTGAAGAATTGTGCCCAAGTGGGACCAAGTGGGGCAGACCTAGGGCACTTTAATAAATCTAACGTGATACCAGAGATCCCAACATAATGGCACACTGTCACCCTAGCCCTTGGGAAGGGGAGAGAGCAAAAAACAAAAACAAAAACAAAACTACGGGTTCAAGGTCATCCTCAGCTCCAACGCCCCAGCTCCAGGCCAATCTGGGCTCCACAAAACCCAAACTGAATCTAGTGACAATGAGAAAGCAGCGTGCAAGGTGACAGACAACGCCCGAGGGGTAGATGACCACGGGGCAGGGCGGGGCAAGGACAGTAAGAGGCAACCACGCGTGAAAGCAGCAAGCTAGCACACAATGGGCCTGGGAGGGCAGAGCGTGCGCGCGGCGCCCCGGGGGCCGGCCGCTGCACCACGTGGGCCGCAGAGCGCGCCGGGGCCAGCAGCGGGCCCCGTCGGCCCAAGGCCGGGCGCGGCGGCGCGCGCATGCGTGCGTGCGATTTGCGATCAGGCAGCGCGGCGGACAGCCCCGGTAGCGGGGCGGGCGGGGGGAGGAGGAGTTATATTGCGGGGTCCTTCCTCGCTGGCCCGCTGGTTCCTCAAGGAGCGGAGACGGCAAATGGCGGACTTCGATACCTACGACGATCGGGCCTACAGCAGCTTCGGCGGCGGTAGAGGGTGAGGCGGGCGGGGCGCGGTCTGGCGGGCCCAGCGGCTCGGCCGGGCGGAGTGCCGGGAGGTTCGAAGGGGGAGGCGGCCTTGCCGCGCTCACTCGAGACGGGCGGCGGGAAGCGGCCTGAGCAGGCCCGAGGCGAGGCCTGGAAATGGCGCGCTCCGGGAGCGGCTGGCGACGGTTAGGCTGCGGGTCTCTCGCTTGCTCGCGGCGCACATCCTGCCCTCGGCTCCGCGCCGGCCCCGGGCGCGGCACCCTGCGGGGCCTCGGTCGGAAAGTTAGATCACAGCGACGCCGGAGGGTTTCCCGGGGAAACCAGTGCCCGCCCGCCGCGTCCAGCTTTCTCCCCAGCGCGCTCCGGGCTGGGCTGCAGCGCGGAAGCGGGCGGCGGCGGAAGCGGCCTGCCCCTCTCCAGGGTCCCCGCTGCCTGGCGGAGCCCCTGGGTCGCTTCTGCGTGAGGACCGCGGGCCGCGAGAGTGGCGATTTCCCTTCCGATTCGCGTCTGGATGCTGGGACCGTCGGATCCAGCGAGGGAGGCAGGGAGCGCGGACCTCAACCAAAACAAATCCACCGTAGTGGGGAGTGTGCGTGGCTCTTTCTCTCTGCCTCCCTGGCGTTTCGAATGCCTTATTGACAGAGACTACGTGTCTGCTGGCGGAGATTGTTGATTTCTTCCCAGTTTCTTCCCTGACCTGGAGAATCGCTTTCGCTTCGTTCTGATTCCGGTCAGATAGAGACAACATATTTTAAAACCAATCCTTCTCCCACCTCCCTAAATCCTTTACTGATGAATAGATAGCTCCTGGTGCATAATTCCAAAAAAACGGGCGCCCGGATATTTTGTGCCCTTTTAAATAACACGTTACCAGCTGGGGTTGTGGCTCAGTCACAGAGCGATTGTCTAGCATATCTTGGATTCAGTCTCCTCCCAAACAATAGAAATAAACAAGCGTCAGCCACTTGCTTTTTTTTTTTTTTTTAAGCTTATAGGAGTTTTATGGGACAATTTAATCGTCTTGTTTATTTGTCAAGGACACACTTGGCCTTTATCCTTTTTTACAGCAAAGGTGACTTGCCAGGAGAATATCACAGTAGTTCTACTGAGGTGTTAGGTTTCCTAGGTGGCTGCCCCCAAAGTGTCTTTTGTTAGGTGAAGAATGATCACCTTTAAATACCTGAGTTTGAAAGTGAGTCACAGTCTTGTTTGGTTGCAGTAGTGTACTGGGTACTATTCATGCTTTCAGAAGGAGGAAGTTGGGGCTAAGGTGGAGCCACATGTATTTTATTTGCTAATAAAAATAAAAATAGGTGTTGGATGAAATGTTAGCATGAATGCCCTTGGGGATAGCTTTCTAGGTATGGGATTTGTACTAAAGTCCCATTGGGTTGTTTTTTTGTTTTAAAGATAGAGTCTCGGTGTGTATGAAATTCTGGCCAACTTGGAACACACCATGCAGACCAGGCGAATTCAGCCCACCTCTGCCTTCCCAGTGGTGGGATTAGAGGCCTGAGCCGGCATGCTCAGTTTGGGTTGGGTTGTTTCTCTCTACTAGTTGGAAAGAAGTAAATGTGCTCAGGGGTTCTTTTTTTCCTACTCGAATCCTCATACTGTAGAGAGGCTGAGGCAGGACAGTTTAAGACAGCCTGGACTACATAGTGAGATCTTATCTCAAAGGGGAAGAAAACGCCTTTGAACAAACTTCCCAACCTTTGGTGATGATGGAAAGGTCATTAGACTTAGCACATGCCACAAATGAGACCCTTGAATAACTTTAAAACATTAGAAAGAAATTCAAATCTCTCAAGATGCAACTTAATTGAAATAGTTATAGGCAGATGAAAATGTTAGCCATTTGCCTAGATGTTCTCTCAAAGCTAATTTGAGATTCTTAACACTTTTCTTTTTCTTTTTTTTTCTTTTGGTTTTTCGATACAGGGTTTCTCTATGTAGCCCTCCCTGACTGCCCTGGAACTCACTTTGTAGACCAGGCTGGCCTCGAACTCAGAAATCCTCCTGCCTCTGCCTCCCAAGTGCTGGGATTAAAGACATGCGCCACCATAGCCTGGCTGATTCTTTTTTTTTTTTTTTTTTTCGAGACAGGGTTTCTCTGTATAGCCCTGGCTGTCCTGGAGCTCACTTTGTAGACCAGACCAGGCTGGCCTCGAACTCAGAAATCCGTCTGCCTGGCTGATTCTTAACACTCTTAAAGCATCCCTTAGAGCTGTTCTGAAAGTCCCTTTACTTATTAACACCTCTTTGAATTGAACATTTCAAGCTGGCTTTGTTTTGTTTCTCTTTTTGGGATATAGTCTCGCTATGTAGGTAGTCCTGGCTGCCCTTGGAAAACAGATCTGCCTGCCTCTACCTTCAAGCACTGGATTTAAAGGCCTTCATCACGGGACCAGGCATTTTGAATGGCTTGTTCACATGGAAGTACATTTTTCAATTTCTTTGTATTTATTTACTCATTTTTTGGTATGAGTGTTTTGTCTGCACGTGTCTCCTTTCCTGGTGTCTAAAGAGATGTCTGGGATGAGTTATAAGCCACCCTGTAGGTGCTTTGGTAGATAGCTGATGCTCTTGGTAAGAGCTGAGCCATCTCCCAGGTCCTTGGGGGTAGGCATTTTGAGACAGTTCTATAGAATCCTGCCCTACCTCCTGAGTATACCCTGTGCACACCCCCTTTTCTGTTCTATTTTAGGTAGGGTCTCTTTTTGGTTTTTTCAAGACAGGGTTTCTCTGTGTAGCCCTGGCTGTCCTAGAACTCACTCTGTAGACCAGGCTGGCCTCGAATTCAGAAATCTGCCTGCCTCTGCCTCCCAAGTGCTGGGATTAAAGGCATGCGCCACCACTGCCCTGCAGGTAGGATCTCTTGTAGCCTAGTTGTGGCACACTTGGTAGGTAGGATGACTTTGGACTAACATTCACCTGTCTCTGCCATTTTGGTGCTTTTTTTTTTCTTGTTTGTGAGGGGATGTTTGTTTGTTTGTTTGTTTGTTTTTGGTTTTTGAGACAGGGTTTCTCTGAAGCCTGAGGCAGGAGGATTCCAAGTGAAAAATTCCAAGATTGTCACTAAGTCTATTTATTTTATGTCTTACAGAAGAACAGATCTGCCTCTGCTGACTTGTTTTGGGTGGATTTTTGTTTTGTAGTCTCATTTCTTCACCTCACAGCTCAGCTGAGTACTGAACCAAGTCCTGTTCTCCCCTCTCTGAAGCTGAAAATTTACAGTATGGTAGACGAGGTGACAAGATATCTTTGGTGATTGATCTTTTAATTGCTGTATGGTACTGTTCATATCAGCAGTTATCTTTATGCTCTGCACCTTATAGGTGCCTCAGCATATATTGGGAAGCTCATCCTGTATGTAATCATCTGTGTGCGCCATCACCGCCTGCCGGTTGTGCTGACTCTTGCCTGGGCTCTGTTTTGAAGTGTTTTGTTTTGTTTGTTCAGTTGGGGGTTTCGTTGTTTGTTTCTTGTGTTTTTTTGTTTGTTTGTTTTTTGTTTTGTTTTGTTTTGTTTCAAGACAGGGTTTCTTTGTGTAGCCCTGGCTGTCCTGGAACTCACTTTGTAGACCAGGCTGGCCTCAAACTCAGAAATCCGCCTGCCTCTGCCTCCTGAGTGCTGGGATTAAAGGCGTGCGTCACCACGCCCGGCTCGTTGTTTGTTTCTTGAGACAGCATTTTTAGCCCTGGCTGTCCTGGAGTGGGCACCACTACACCCAGATGTTTGATTGGCTTTGTTCTATGGATCCCTGGCTAGCTTGGGATCTGTTTGACAGAGCTAGCCAGAAACTTGCCTCCCTTCTTCAGTACCATCAGGCCCGGCTCCTAAATTGTCTTTTGGGGATTCTACTTTTGTTGTTGTGTCTATGGGTATTTTGCCAAAGTGTACTTACAGAGGCCAGAAAGAAGGTACCAGATCCCTTATAATGGAAATTACAGACAAATGTGGTTGCTTGGAATCAAACCCAAGTTCTCTGAAAGAAGTACTCATCACCCTCACAGCTCTGCAGCCCAGTTTCTGGTTGTTTTGTTGGTCATTAACCATAAAAAATACTAGTACTAGTTTCACATTTTATTTTACTTTTGTTTTGTTTTGTTTTTCGAGACAGGGTTTCTCTGTATAGCCCTGGCTGTCCTGGCACTCACTCTGTAGACCAGGCTGGCCTCGAACTCAGAAATCCGCCTGCCTCTGCCTCCCGAGTGCTGGGATTAAAGGCGTGCGCCACCACGCCCGGCTTTATTTTACTTTTTAAATTTATTTCATGTATGAGTTGCTGTTGCATATACATCCGCATACCAGGAGAGGGTGTCAGATCCCATTACAGACAGTTGTGAGCCACCATGTGGTTGCTGGAACTGAACTCAGGACCTCTGGAAGAGCAGCCAGTGCTCTTAACTGCTGAGCCATCTCTCCAGCTCTGGTTTTACATTTGAAACATTTTTTGTAGCATTTTACATTTGCAGCAAAGGCTTCTGGGTGCTTAATTAAAAGCCGTCAAGCAGGAGAATTAGATGGGGGTTAATCTCAGCTGCAAGGACTGGGATTGTTGAAAGTACAGATTGAAGTATTCCTGAACTTGATGTGGGAACATGAACGTCTGTCCTAGCTACTTTGGATTCTGAAGTAGCTGAATGACTTTGGACTACATAGTTAGACTCTGGCTCCGAAACAAACAATAGGGACTAGAGGGCAAAAGTTAATTCCTTGGCTGGGCATGGTGGTGGTGTATGTCTCTAAACCCAGCACTTGGAAGGTATAGGCAGGCGAATCTCTTTGTTTGTTTGTTTGTTTGTTTGTTTTTTGTCTGTCTGTCTGTTTGTTTTTGTTTTGTTTTTCTGAGACGGTTTCTCTGTGTACCCCTGGTGGTCCTGGAACTCACTCTGTAGACCAGGCTGGCCTCGAACTCAGAAATCCACCTGCCTCTGCCTCCCGAGTGCTGAAATTAAAGGCTTGCCACCACCCGGCGGCAGGTGGATCTCTTAAGTTTGAAGCCAGCCTGGTCTCCAGGACAGCCTTTACTTTCTTGAGACAGGATCTCATTCCGTAGCCGTGGCTAGGTTGAAACTTTATATGTAGACCAAGCAGACAGGCCTCAATTCGGAGACTGCTTGGCTCTGCCTTCCAAGTGCCTCTACTAGATGGATCTTACCTGTTGGGAATGATTTGTCTGCATGTGCCTGGTGGCAGATCAGAAGAAAGTGTCCAATTCCCTGGAACCCCATTATCATAGCTGTGGTTGCAGAAAATAGAGCCATGGTTCCTTGCAAGAGCAACCAGATGCTCTTAGCCAGCTGCTCCATCACCGGCCTTGAATTTTCTTTATAATTAGTGTAATTATCAGTGACATAAATGAGTGCTTACAAATAACTGATAAGGAGTTTTTGTGTGGGAGCTGGGGTATAGCTCATTAAGGAGCGTACACCTGGCAAGTATGAAGCTCTTAGTTCCATCCCCAGCACCAGGTAAGTCACCTGGTGAGTCTGTCTTTAATCCCAATACTGTAGGGAGAGACAGAAGCATCTCCTCTGCTGCATAGCTAATAGCTTGAAGCCAGCCTAGGATACACGGACCTGTCTCAGAAACAGCAAACAAACAAAAAAAGCCACAGGCACTAGTGCTGTCATCTCTGCACATTACAAGGAATGTGCTGCTGTGGTTGGCACCCCAGGAAGGACTTCCAAGGGGAGTGTTCCCCAGGCCTCTCAGTGCTAGCCTTACTCTGTAGCATTCAGAACACTTCTATCCTGTAAGTTGAATGGATTCTTCCCAGGGTGTTAACTGCAATATACATTTGGTTGGGGTTTTTTGTTGTTTTGTTTTGAGACGGGGTTTCTCTCTAGCCCTGGCTGTCGAGAAACTCACTATGTAGACTGGACAGGTCTCAAACTCACGCGAGTCCTACCTCTGCTTCCCTAGTGCTTGGATTAAGGGAGGTTTGAGCCACCATCCCAGATGTGTTTGGAATTTTGAAAAGTAGTGACATTCTGTAATTGGAGATGTTGACGTGTTTCCTCATACAGGTCCCCCTCCCCAAATGCATATAATATCTGAAATCAATCTAGTAGCAGAGTTTCCAACCCTTCAACACTGGGAGGTGGTCCTACTCTTGTTGATAGACACAGGTCTTCTTTCTCCTCCCCACCCCCTCTTAAAATGGTTCTGCTGAGACTGGTATGCAGTGTAACCTAGACACGAGCATGACCCTTGAACTCGTGATCATCCTGCTCTGAGCTCAAGCTCTCCTATTGCAGGCCTGTGCCATAGACCTGGCTTCCTCTCCATCCCCCAACCCTCCAGCTGAATGGTGGAGTGAGCATTATCCAGCTTAGATACTGTCTAGGTTTGTGCAAAACCCAGCTTCAGGACGAGTGTAGACTGTAAGGTGATAAATGTGGAATGTCGTGGAGTGTCAGAACCTATACAGGGCTAACGAGAGTAATGGGAGGCTTGTCTTTAAGGAAAGGGAGAGAAGAAAGGTGAGAGGTGTGGTTTATATGAAACACCAAGAAGAATGAAATGAAAACTTGGGCAAAGGAGACTATTGAGATAGAAACTCACTGTATAGACTTTGTTCTCAACACACAGAAATCTGAACTCGAATCTGCCTGTCTCTGTCACCTCGGTGCTGGGAATGACAGGATGTACTAGCACAGGTGGCATATTCATTTTAATTCTGAGACTGGGTCTCCATATTGACCCACCTTCCCTAGGATTTGGTACTTAACCAAGAATGACCTTGAACTCCTGATGCCCCTGACTCCCGCCTGTGTGCCTTTAATACTAAGGTTACAGGCATGGTGGAGCCTAGGGATTTGTCCATACTGCACAAATTCTCTACTGCTGAGCTATATCCTTAAACACGCACACACTTTCTTTTCTTTTCTTTTCTTTTCTTTTTTTTTTTTTAACTTTGGAGGTATTTTGTTTGGTTGAAACAGTCTTGCCAGGGCTGGCATCATTTGAAATTCCCACTTCCTGTGTCTGTGGCTAGGATCACAGGCCTGTGCCACCAGGCCAGTTGGGCCAAATTGACTTTCTGCTTCATTTACTTGACTGTATCCAGCTTCCAGCAATCTCTTTTCCCTGGATGTGTGTGGTACTCGGGGCAGCATCCATGGCCTCAAGCTTGCTAGACAGGCTCTTCACTGAGTGCTGGGCCTGATTGGTTTATTGGTTGTTTCTCCTCCTCCTTGTTCTTCTTCTCCTCCTCCTCCTTTTTTAAAGATTTATTTATTTCATGTATGTGAGTACACTGTAGCTGTCTTCAGACACACCAGAAGAGGGCATCAGGTCTCATTACAGATGGTTGTGAGCCACCATGTGGTTGCTGGGATTTGAACTCAGGACCTCTGGAAAAGCAGTCAGTGCTCTTAACCGCTGAGCCACCTCTCCATCCCGATTGGTTTCTTTTTTTTTTTTTTTTTAAGATTTATTTATTGATTATATGTAAGTACACTGTAGCTGTCTTCAGACACTCCAGAAGAGGGAGTCAGATCTCGTTACGGATGGTTGTGAGCCACCATGTGGTTGCTGGGATTTGAACTCCAGACCTTCGGAAGAGCAGTCGGGTGCCCTTACCCACTGAGCCATCTCACCAGCCCCTGATTGGTTTCTTTTGTAGTCACTCCTCTGGTCTGTGAAACCTCTATGTCTTTGTTAGCCATCATTAGAGTCTGCTTCTGCGGTCTACTGTCTGCAAAATTGAGCTCAGGTTCCTGATGTAGAGGATTTCTGATTTGGTGATCC
Organism: Mus caroli; assembly: GCF_978045245.1. Taxonomy (NCBI): domain Eukaryota; kingdom Metazoa; phylum Chordata; class Mammalia; order Rodentia; family Muridae; genus Mus; species Mus caroli. Next base: position 138,823,416 of record NW_028227259.1, on the reverse strand, counting down.
CCCCCCCCCCATTCCTGCTAGAGGGCATGTGTGGGGCTTGGCCTTCCAGATCCTTCCTTGCTCTGACCTCCAGACAGTCTACCATTTGATTAATTGGGGTGAAAAACTTGACAGCCTAAAGGATTGGGTCACACTTGGCAGCTAAGGGTTAGATTTCCTGAATTATTGTTGCTACTTTGAAACATTTCCCTTTGTGTCATAGATCACTAGGCTGTACCTAATCAACCACTAGGTTATTGAACAGAGCTGTGGCTTGGTGATGGTGTGTGATAGAGCCTGGGAGCTTGTGGGTATCAGACCTGGCTTGAGCTTGCGGGAGAGGGGCTAGGCTCTGTCCTTTGGCTACTCGATTCCCAGTTTCTGTTCTTCCCTGTTGTCCCAGGTGCCTGGCTCAGATCATAACCTCAGGTGTGGCAGCCGAACCTTGAGTGCTCTGTGATTACTAAATTTTATATGGCACTTGGTATTTATGAAGCGGTTTATAGTCAATTAAATTCATTTATGAAACTGATATTTCAAGCATTTATAAAGTAACAGACAAGATGTTAGCATGCTGTGTGTCGTCATCCAGGCTGGACTTGATAGAGGAAAACAAGCACTGATGTCCAGGGAAGTGATTGGCCTAGGGAGGTCCTGCTCCAGACAGGTTCTTACCATGTAGCCCAGGCCTCACTAAGGAAGTACTGATAAGTGGTTAACAGTGCTACCTCTGAGCAGGATGCTCTCATTTCATCTGGGCTCTGAATCCTGTCTCTAGCCAGCTGTTTGGTACTTCCACGTGTTGGTTTTTTTTTTTTTTTTTTTTTTTGCTACTTGGCTGACAGTTAAGCTTTTTGACTTCCCAAAAGCCTTCTGTGGCTTTGAAGTGGATCCCACCAGTTTGGTTTTTTGAGGCAGGGTTTCTCTGGTTTCCTGGATCTCTGTAGACCATTCTGGCTTTGAACTCAGATCCACCAGGAGTTATAGGTGTAGGCCATCATGCCTCTAGAGTCCCACTGTCTTTTTTTTTTTTTTTTTTTCTTTAAGAATTATTTATTTTACGTCTTTTTTTTTTTTTTTTTTTTTTCCTTTAAGAATTTATTTTGCCGGGCGGTGGTGATTCACACCTTTAACCCCAGTACTTGGGAGGCAGAGGCAGGCAGATTTCTGATTTCAGATTTCTGAGGACAGCCAGGGCTAAACAGAGAAACCTTGTCTTGAAAAAACAAACAAAAAAACAAGCATTGTTTATTTTATGTATATGAGTGCACCATAGGTATCTTAAGATACAACAGAAGAGGATCCGGTTACAGATGGTTGAGAGCCTCCATGTAGTTGGTGGAAATTGAACTCAGGACCTCTGGCAGAACAGTCAGTGTTCCTAACTGCTCAGCTATCTCTTCAACTGAGTCTCACTGTCTTAGCTGCATCCCTTTAGGCCCCCTAGATTTAGGGAATGATCCCCACTGTGGCCATCTTACTCCTGGGCCTGGTCTTGCTCCCACACAGGTATTCACTGTTACTAAACCTTATTCATAATACCTGTGTACTCATGAGCTCACTTTTCCAGAAATGAGCAGTGCTTAAAGTCACACAGTATCCTTCCCTGGTGTGGATGAGTCACATACTTGTATCTAGCATATCTTGCTGCGTGTGCCACCCACACCCACATCACAGTGAGCTGAACCTCCTGACAGGTTATTAGGAGGTCAGTCAGAATATCAAGGGTCAGTAGCCTGTGGTAAAGTCCTGCTGTTGTCACTGGCACCACATGGGCTGCAAGAGTGCTCCACTTTGTTACTGCTGCTCATCTACTGGGCTGCACTTAAAGGGTTAGTAAGTAGCAGTTTCCAGATACTCAGAGATCTCACGTGTCCATGGTCCAGTCCTAAAGTGGCTTACTGAAAATAATATTCAGAGTGCTTTGGGAGATGGGAGCGTGAGAAGTGTCAAAGGGTTTAACCAATGGGGTGAGGGTGAGGACGTGGGAGCTTGCAAGTAGTGCTAACGGGTTGAATCAACAGATATCATACACACAGGCCCTCAGAAACCTGTCCTTCTGCTAAGTCAGGCTGTAGGACTTCCTTTTAGGGTGTGGTTTTTCTTGAGATGGAATCATACTTGCTGGAAATATGATTTGATCCTCCTTTATGTCTCCAGGACAAGAACTGGGATTATAGACATGTACCACCCACACGGCTTTGTTAGAACATACTCATATTCATTCTCTCTCTCTCTTTCTCTTTCTCTTTCTTCTTTTTTACAGTTTTTTTTTTTTTTTTTTAAATCAGGGCTTCTCTGTTTAGTCCTGGCTGTCTTGGAATCCTCTCTGTAGACCAGACTGCTCTGAAACTCAGTCCTGCCTGCCTCTGCCTCCCAAGTACTGGGACTAAAGCTATATATATGCCACCATGCCCAGCATTTGTTAGGCGTTCTATGGATTGTCACTTGGAATGACTGTATTAATAACCACAGCATCTCAAGAGATGCCTTGGAGATGTTGAACATGTGAAGAGAAAGAATTTGGTTTGCTTCCCAGCACCCACATGATGGCTCGTAACCATCTGCACCTCCACTTACAGGGACCCAATGCCCTCCTGACTGCTGTGGTACCATGCGTGTAGAACTTAATATCTGTACGCAGGCAGAACATTCATAGACATAAATTTAAATCTAAAATAATGGGGGCAGTGATGGTCTTTAGTTCCCACCCTGGGAAGGCAGAGGCAGGAGGATCTCTGTGAGTTTGAGGTCATCTTAGTCTATATAATGTGTTCTAGAACTATGTAGAGAGATCCTACCTGAAAAAAACAAATAAGATTTAAAAAAAAAAAAGCCAAAGGTTCGGTGGTCCCGTTCTCCTCTCCACCCCCACCCCCACCCCAAATAAAGATTTTTCTGCATCTTCTGGCTAGTCTATTTTGTTTTGTTTTGTGGCTGGCTAGCTGGGCGGCCTAACTGGCCTCCAACTCACTTTATAGCTGAGGATAACTTTGCTCCTGCTTTGGCCTCCTGGTTACTGGCATATGCCACCATGCCTTGCTCTCTCTTTGGTTCATTTGTGCATATTAGGTCAGAGGTCACTGCCAGGTGTCTTCCTCAGTCATTTCAGCTTATCTTTGACAGGGTCTTACTGAACCTGGGAGTTACTGTTCAGCTAGGTTGGATGGCCAGTGAGCCCCAGAGATGCAGACTCCTCATATGTACATGGCAAATACTGCACCTAGACTGAGCCATTTTTTAGCCCATCTCCGGAGGCAGGGTTTTATGTCACTCTCTTAGGCTGGTCTTGAACTCCTGATCCTCTTGCCTTCATGCTCCTGAATGGGTCCATATTTCTTGTGTGATTGTGTATGGAGGGTATTGACCTAGGTTTTGCCACATAGCGTTACAGATACAGATTCCAGCCCAGCAAGGGAGCCATTGTTATAGGTGATGTGGTGTGTTTGACCCATCTTGTGCAATGTTTATATGGCTAATTCTGTCGCCAATATCAGGTACTTTTTGATAAAGTAAGGATGCTGGCCAGACAGTGGGACAGAGGACATAGATTGGTGAGTTACTGTTATGGGTCAGGAGCCCTAAACTCTTCTGCATGTCTCCTTTTAGGTCCCGCGGCAGTGCTGGTGGCCATGGGTCCCGAAGCCAGAAGGAGCTACCCACAGAGCCCCCCTACACAGCTTACGTAGGAAATCTCCCTTTTAACACAGTTCAGGGTGACATAGATGCTATCTTTAAGGATCTCAGCATACGGAGTGTGCGGCTAGTCAGAGACAAAGACACAGACAAATTTAAAGGTAAGCTTAAGCTATTTATTATTTAGATGTGGAAGGTTAGGTGGGGAGCAGGAGATATAAATGAAAATGAGTCGAGTGAGCCGAGTGCTCTGGTTGAGTGTCTTGTGTTAGTCTGGTCCACAGAGCGGAAATCAGCATCCTCCTTTAACTCAGCTCTCAGGACCCCTTGGGGGAACTATTTTGCCCTAGTGGGATGTGGTATATGCCAGGTTTGCCTGGCCAGCCTTCGTGCTGTATCTTTGTAGGTATAGGAGTGTCTTAGGAAAAGAAGGTGATTAAACAGCAACAACCCATGTGTTTATGCATCCCTGAAAATGACCTCTTTTTAAAGTAGACTTGTTTACATTGCATACATGCATGCTTGTATAGGAGCCTATTGGGCTGTCTGGCTCTGGGTTTACAGATAGATAGTTGTAAACTACCGTAAGGGTGCTGAGAATTGAATCCTGGTCCTCTGCAAGAGCAACAAATGCTCTTAACTAGTGAGCCATCTCTTCAGTTCTGAAAACAACTTTTTTATAAAAGGACTTCTCCCTCACTGTGTCTTTTTTTTATTGGTAGTTTCCTGGTAATTGTTATGAAATCAGAGAGTAGCCTCAGTGGTGCCAGGCTCCCTTTGGAAGCAGCCTGTTTGAGAAGGCTAGTTCGTTTCACATACAGCCACTGCCCACACGATGTTGTCCGAATAGGCCAAGGATGGGGAAGGTAGATAAGAAAATCCTGCCTCCCAGACCCAAGTGCATGGTCCTGGGTTCATTCAAGTTCAGAGTAGAAGCCAGGCCAGAAGCAAACGTGTGAGTGCCACTTTCTTCAGTGTGGCTTTGCTTCAGACCCTGCAGCTGGGCGTGCTATATAACAAACGGGGTAGGAAACACAGGTGTCAGGGAGTCCCAGGTAGCATGCTAACAAGCACTGGCTGACCAAATGTGCATAGGCTTATGGGCGCAACCTAGCTTCAGACTACATCAGTATGGGATGTCTTGGGGTCTGTATCTTCGATTATTTTGTTGAGTTAGGGCTTTAGAGGGTAAGGTACGTGGCTGTGCTGTCATTGCCTCCTTGAACTTGGAGACCATTCTCCCAGTTGCCCTTCATAGGAAGGAAACTTCCCCTCAGCCTCATAGGTTAGTATTCTCTGACAGGAAGTGAACAGCAACAGCTGGCACACATCTGCAAGGTGCCACAGCGTGATGAGCACATGCATGGTTCTGCAGTACTTAACTCAGACTTAGACACCACAGGAAAGGCAGGGTCAGAATCATGTTGGGGGTGTGGTTGTTAAAAACACACACCTATAGCCTGTTGACATCAGAGAACTTGATCCTGTTGCTAAGGATATTGTGTAGTTTTGGAACAAACTTGATAAGTAGGAATTTAGACATTGGTCCCTTTCTTCAAAGCTTCGTAGGTATTCATTTGGATCTGAAGTCTGCTTCCCAGTTAGATTACATTCAGTGAGATCACAGCTCTGCAGTGGTCCAGGAAAGGTTTTACAATTGAAGTAAAAGCATCTTAAGGCTGGGGGCATGGTTGGCTCTGTGGCAGAGCACTTCCCTTAATGTACACGAGGCTCTTCACTCCACCCCCAGCCCTGCAAGAAGGGACGTGAGTAACTATAAGAAGGGATAAGATAAGTTCCAGTGCCCATTGAGCTAGCATTCTCTACCTGATGGAATAGAGCTAGCAGCTTGCAGTGTGGCTTAGTTGGTACAGTGCTTGCCCAGCACGGTCACTACTGGATTCTGTCCCTGGCATTACATAAACCAGGCCTGTATGTGCCTACAGTCCCAGCACTTGGGAGATCGAGGCAGCAGGATCAGAAGTTCTGGTTATTCTTGGTTTCTTAGTTTGAGGGCCAGCCTGGTTACAAAAGATTTTGTTGGGGGTGGAGGGTACTCTAGCATGTTCTGGGATCTACTGTAACCCAAATGGGACACCACCGGCTGTGGTGCTTAGTGATACTAATGAGATTCCGGCAGGCCTAGAGTCCAGGATGAAAGCATGAGGTGACTTCTGTGGTTTTTCTTCCAGGGTTCTGCTATGTAGAATTTGATGAGGTGGATTCCCTGAAGGAGGCTCTGACTTACGACGGTGCAGTAAGTACCCTCAACTTCCCTTGCCCAGACAACAGCCTGAGATATGTGTTCCTGTTGATATATAAACTGTCTTTTCCTTGTCCTCAGCTCTTGGGTGACCGGTCACTTCGTGTGGACATTGCAGAAGGCAGAAAACAAGATAAAGGTGGCTTTGGATTCAGGAAAGGCGGACCTGATGACAGAGGTGATTAGCTGTCTTAACATTGAACGGAACTTGCTGTGTGCACACTGCTTGCCACCCCTGTGCATCATTTACTGAGCATTGCCTTAGAGCCCTCATAGGTCCCTGAGAGCTTGGGTTTTGTCCTGTTTCTGAAGTGACTTGGGGTTTCTGTTGTGATGAAACACCGTGACTACAAGCAGCTCGGAGGAAAAGGGCTTTTGGCTTAAACTTCACTGCACTGATCACCATTGAAGGATGTCTGAGCAGGAACCTGGAGGCAGGAGCTGATGCAGAGACCATGGAGGGGGCTGCTTACTGGCTTGCTTCCCATGGCTTGCTCAGCCTGCTTTCTGATTGAACCACCAACCACTAGCCCAGGGATGGCCCCATCCACATTAATTGCTAATGAAGAGAATGCCCTATAGCCCAGTCTTATGGAGGCATTTTTGTAGTTGAAGTTCCCTCCTCTCGTGACTCTGGCTTGTTGACATGAAAGTGTCCAGCACAGACAACAACATGGCCTTGTCCTAGATAGGGGTCTCTTGCTGTGTGTGAGGAAAGGCATCTTGAGGAAGAGAGCTACAGTCCATCATCTAGGGAAGGAAGCTAAGGCAGGATCTGAGGCAGAGGACACTGACTGGGGAATGCTGCTCCCTGGCCGACATGCTCAGTCTGCTTCCTTAGACAGCCCAGATTCGTCTGCCCTCACATGGCATTACTTACGCAGTTTCCTGGGCCCTCAAGAGAATGTTCCCTTAGACGTGCTCACAGGGCTCAGTCAGGCCAGGTTCTCAATCAAGGTTCCCTCTTGTTAAATTATTACGCTTGTGTCATGATGAAAACAGAGTAATGAGCACAGCCCTCAACTTGATCTCTTTGTGTGTGTGTATCCTCAGGAATGGGTGGCTCTCGAGAATCTAGAGGTGGATGGGATTCCCGGGATGACTTCAACTCTGGTATCAGTATTTAACATTCCACTCTTCCCTCGTTCCCTTGTTTCTCAGGATGTTCAACCTAGACAGGCTTTTAATTCCTTCCACCAGTGAGACTCTCCACAAGGTCTCCAGGCATACGCTTCGCTTCAGGACTGGTAGAGAGGCCGGCCAGGCCCCTCTTCCTGCTTTCCCCTGAGCCTGTTGCTGGGGCTGTAGCCAGGACAACTCTTGTGTTTCATATGTGGTACAGAAAGAATTAGCAGTGTTTGTAGAACTAACATAGCACAGAGGCTCCAGGAGTGCCCAGGTCCCTCAGTGGTGTGGACCCTGGCAGCTGGTATTCCTCTTGAAGGGTGTGGAGCTCTGGCTCCTTCACTTCAGAGTAGATAGGCTCTGCTTCAGCATCCCCTCTTCAGCCAACCCAGGGTGTTCAGAGGATGAGAGGCACAGGCATGCAAATGCCAAGTCCTCTAGCAGTCAGAAATGAACTTATTCATGAAAGTATAGTAGCACACAGTGAGTCTATAATTGTATGTATACACTGGTCTCTGACAGCATGTGTCTCAGAACCAGCCCAGGCAAGGAAGCAGCTCCTGGGGTGTTAGGGCCTCAGGTTCTGGAGATAGCCATTTCTAGGGCCACTGCCTTCCCAAGTTGCCTTGTTTCAGCCAAGAATGCAGAGGGAGCCCTTGTCTTACCACCCTTGGGTCTCAGAGTCGGCTTCCAGGGGTGTTGCCCTCCAAAACACATGTGAATTTAAGTATTTTGACAGTATTCTAAAGAAATATATATATATATATATATATATATATATATATATATATATATATATATATATATATAATTTTTTTTTCCTTCTCCTGAAACAGGGTTTCTCTGTGTAGCCCTGGCTGTCCTGGAACTCTCTTTGTAGACCAGGATGGCCTCAAACTCAGAAATCTGCCTGCCTCTGCCTCCCGAGTGCTGGGATTAAAGGCGTGCGCCAACACGCCCAGCTGAATAATTTTTTTTAAATAAAGGGCAATACAAAGAAGAAAGTAAGCCGGGCGTGGTGGCGCACGCCTTTAATCCCAGCACTCGGGAGGCAGAGGCAGGCGGATTTCTGAGTTCGAGGCCAGCCTGGTCTACAAAGTGAGTTCCAGGACAGCCAGGGCTACACAGAGAAACCCTGTCTCGAAAAACCAAAAAAAAAAAAAAAAAAAAAAAAAGAAGAAAGTAGATGAGAATGTGCCAGTGGAGTGGGGAGTAGGTAGTTCAGCAGCAGCTCATGTGAGGAGAGGTCCTAAGTCCTGCACCACACACACCTCTACCAGAAACAACAGCCAGTGTGCTAGCCTTGACTTTGTAAAGAGAAATCGGGGTTTTCATGTATGCTTCCTAGAAGTCCATAAATGAGTTTGTCTCCTCCTTTGTGCCCTTCTCATTGTGCTTATGGGTTAGGTGTGGGGGTGTTTGTCTGCTATGCATCTGTGTACTGCTTGTGTGCTCAGCTCCCTCAAGTGTCAGAGGGGGCATCTTAAAATGACCCATTAGCTATAATCCCAGTGCTCAGAGGACCGAGGTGGAAGATCTCAAGTGCAGTCAGTTTGAGTCACATAGTAAGGCCCTGACCTAAAACACCTTGGAAAGCAGTAAGTTAGAAGGAGTAAAAGGGACGCAATAAAGGCTGCAGACATTTGTCTGAATGCGTTCCTGGGCCCTGTATGTGCTGTTCTGATGTTTTGTTTTGTTTTGTTTTGTTTTGTTTAGACAAGAGCCCACCATGCTTGCCTGGAACACATTATAGCCCAGGCTGGCCCCAAACACAGTTCATCTTCCTCCTGAGCACTGGGATTAAAGCTTTTGCCACTTCCCCTATACACACAAGCCTCTGTGTGTGTGTGTAAGGTGACAGTTTTCAGAGGAAGTCTCCTTGCACTGTGTGGAAAGCAGGCACTGCAGTCAGGTTGGCAGGCTTGGCAGCAAGCACCTTTCCTTGCTGAACCACCTCTTGGTTTACTTTTGACACCGTGTCTCACTGGCCAGAGCTTAACTGGCTGACCAGCAAGCCCGAGGACCTAGAGCCCTGAGCTCTTGTCTCCCAGGTATGGCATTATAAGCTCATGATACCACATGTGAGCCCATGGAGACCATCTTTATCCCTGGAGCTGGAGGTGACAGTCGTGAGCCACCTGGTGTGTGGTGTGGGCACTGGGAACTGAACTCAAGTCCTGAGAATAACAGGCTCTTAATGAAGGGATGGGTGGGTGAATGGATGGCTAGGTCATCTCTAGCCTGGCCACCACCACTATTTTGGTTTTGGTTTTTAATGCAGGCTTCCTATGTGATCTTGGCTGGCCTCAAACCTGGCAGCAATCCTGCCTCTGAGAAAAGCCTTTTTTCTCAGAATTCAGCATCTCTTGAATAAGCTGCAGTTTATACTGTGGGTGCAAGGCACCTACATTCTTGGGTACCCTCTCTGATTGATATTGTGTGGTCCACGCCACAGCAGAGACAAGTGGAATAGTTGCCTTGAATTCCCCAGTGAGAGGCTGGGCGTGGCTTAACAGATTGCTTCCCTGGCATAAGGCCTGGCTCCCATCCCAACTGTGTTCTCACCCAGCAAATGCAGGGGTTTGTACACTTCACTTTTGGAAAGTCCCCAGATACTAGACAAACATTACATTGAAGAATCAATTTGTGGAGCATTGTGCATCTCTGTTGGTGTGACAGTGTAAACAGTTTTTGACTCTGTCTTCTTTCCTAGGCTACAGGGATGACTTCTTAGGGGGTAGGGGGGGCAGTCGCCCTGGGGACCGGCGAGCGGGACCCCCAATGGGGAGTCGCTTTCGAGATGGCCCTCCTCTGCGTGGCTCCAACATGGACTTCAGAGAACCCACAGAAGGTATGGCAGCATCCTTGGGACTCAACTGTCTGCTCCCTTTAAACCTTCCTTTTTGCCCTGCATTGATCTTAGTCTGATTGTCAGTCATCAAATTTGTAAGGCAATTTTGAAATTAGATAGGTCTTATCATAATGGCCCATAATCTTGGCACTTGGAGAGAGATGGGCAAAGGCAAGAGGATCCAGAGTTCAGTGTTATCCTCAGCTACATAACAAGTTTGAGGCCAGGCTGGGCTAAGTGAAGCCCTGTCACAAAGGCACAGAGCCCGTTTTACATAATCCATGTTATTTTCTGTCTGCAGAGGAACGAGCACAGAGACCGCGGCTGCAGCTTAAACCTCGGACAGTGGCAACGCCCCTCAATCAAGTAGCCAACCCCAACTCAGCCATCTTCGGGGGAGCCAGGCCCAGAGAGGAAGTGGTTCAGAAGGAGCAAGAATGAGCTTAGGTTGGGAGGGAATGGGGCGTGGGGGAGCTGGAGCAAGACCACGGCCTGGTGGCAGCCGGTCGCCCTACAGGCCCCATTCCCGCCTGGCACTGTCCTCCTTACAGCGGAAACACAGAGCTTGTGAGTGCATGTCAGCTGTTAACAAGTGGTTTCTAGTACATTCTTGGCTTTGCTATATCTATCTAGTGCCTGTTTTGTGCTTTCTTTCTGTTTTCTTTCTCTCCCCTCTCACTCCTGCCCTCTCCCTGCCCTTCCCATGTGGTGTGGATGTTGGTCACGTGTGGAAGGTGGGCTGAGGTGCTTCATCCTTTGCTTTCTTTCTTTCCTTTACACGCCCTGGCCACGCTCCGGGCGTGCTGTCCTCTGCTTTTTCTCAGAGCTTCTCTCCAACCTGCATGTCGAGTTCTGTGTTGCTGTGGCTTCTGGGAAAGAGCTGGAGCCACTAGCTAGGTGGCTGGTGGTGACTTGTTGGTATCCAGCTGGGATGAGCATGCAGAATTGGTGCACCTTGGGGTCAAACAAGGAAACTGCCTGCTGCTCCTGAGAGGCTGCTGTGTTTGGGGTCTATTACCCGCCCCAGCAGCCTGATCAGCCGTAGCAGGCTCCTGTCAGACAGTGAGGCCAGATGGGTGCAGGGGAATCTGGACACTCTGCACTGGTGGCGACCTGGGTGCCAGTGGCCACGTGGCTTTGCTCCTGCTCGCTCTTAAGACCAAGTGGAAGCTCATTCCCTGCTCTTCCTGGGCCATGGAGGCCACTTGGGGGTGCAACCCGCTGCAGCTCAATCCGCTTCCTGCAGCTGAGGCCTGTAGGAAGCAGGGGTGGTGCTGGAGCTGCACCGGGCAGCTGTGCTTGCACTGAGTCTGCGCTCTTTCCCTTGTGTCTGTCTGCTCCAGGGCACTTAGCCCAAGAGGCTGCTCGCCACCACAGCTCAAGGCCTAGAGTCTGGCACTTTCTCTGATCGGTTACCCAGCTGTTGAGACCCTCAGTACCTAGGTGTCTAGAAACCTCTAGGTGTGCTGCTTCCTCTGTGGGGCAGACCCCTGCTCCTGCTACAGTGTGGAGCACTCACTTGAGAGAGAAAGGGGATCAACCAGGTTTGGCTTTTGGCTTGAACAGCTGTGTGTGAACAATGGAAAAGGATTGGCACCCAGTCTCCGTCTGCTCCAGTTGGAGCAGTAGGGGTCAGTCAGCCACTAGAGCCTTGGGAAAAGGGGCTGAGAGGTGCGCAGCTTGCTTGGTAGCCAGCAGCTTCCTGCCAGCCTACCCCTTGGCTCGGGATTGTCTTTGTCACAAGGTCTCGGCAATTTACAGAACTCTCACTCCTTCCCTCGCCTGCCATCTTCTCTGCTTCTGAGATAAGAACCATTTGTGTAACACCAATACCTAACTTAAGACAGACATGCATTGCGTGGTTGTAATCAAAGCTGATGCTTTCAGATGATCTAATCCATCTCCAATGCGGAAAAGACAGAACAGGCACGTCCATCACACTGCTGGGCGCCCAGCTGACTGTAAGAATGGAATTCCAAACACTTAACACATTCAGTTCTATGACAGAAAGTGAGTCTATGGATATGGTATTTTGTGAATGATCTTTTAAATAAAAGAGAACCTTACATAACACTTATGCTTGTCTTTCTGGCCACTTGGGAGCTGTGAACCTCGGGGTGCTACCGAGAAGCATTTACAAGGAGTTAGGCTGGCGTGTTGACCTTGGTCCTGCTGCGCATACTGCCACTGAGTGGGTTGTGTGGCTTAATTTGCAGAATCCTGATCCTTGGAAGCTCTAAAGAAGAAACTGGAGGTAGGCTAGTCGTCTCAGCACTAGGACAAGGGTTTACTGTGTAAGCATTTCCAGCATCCATGTAAAACGTGGTGTGTACCCATAATCCCAGCACCCGGGAAATGGAGACAGAAAGATACCTGGACTTGCTTGCCAGCCAGTCTAGCCACATGGATGAGCTCTGGTAAGAGGAGGGCTTTTGAGGAGCTAGAAATGGTTCAGTAGCTGAGGGCACCAGTTTCTCTTCCAGAGAACCCAGATTCAATTCCCAGCATCCACATGGCAGTTGGCAAGCATTTGTAACTCCAGCCCAGGTCGGGTGCGCCCATTCAAGCCTATGAGTGCCTATGCAGATAAAACACCCTTATACATAAGATGTTTGTGTGGAGCATATGGCACATCTTCAGTCCCAGCATACAGGAGGCAGACAGTCAGGGGCTCTTGAATTCAAGACGAGTGTGGCCCCTACATAGTGAGACCGTGCCTCTAAAATGGGAGAGGAGCTTACACGGTTAGTTTACTACTACCTCTGTGGCCCTAGCAGAGTGTCCAAATGGAAAGGATCTTGGCTCCTGGTTTCTCTGCTTTTGTGGGATTTCCTATTTTGTTTTGCTTGGTCCTGGGAATTTGCCAGAAGACCTATGTTGCTGCATAAAAACTACAACTCCACCACATACCAGCCTCTATGATGCCTTTTTTTTTTCCCCCTTTGAGACAGGGTTTCTCTGTATAGACCAGGCTGGCCTCAAACTCAGAATCCACCTGCCTCTGCCTCCCAAGTGCACCACTGTCCCTACTCTGTGATGTTCTTCCTTTGGGATTCTTTCTGTTGATCCAGATTGTCTCTCCAGAGTCTGAATATTGATGACTTTGGGGGCAGGATCTTTTGTATTGTGTGGATGTCCATGATGGCTAGAAAATGATGGGTATCCTGGAGCTGACTGTGTGTCATGTGTGCTACTTAGGGCTGGCAAATGCTGAAGGAAGGAACTGGAGTTTGTGTCCTGTGGGTGCTTGGGATCAAACCCAAGTCCTCTGCAAGAGCCGCCAATGCTCCATTTCATTGAGTGCTTGAGCTTTTTGCCTGATAAGCATGTAATGCCCCTTGTGCATGGTCTGCCCATGGAGTAGTTGGGCATTTGATCTCCCAGAGAGAGAGTTAACAGCTCTCAGGTGGGTATAGGATTTGAACCCCAGATTGTCTTCAAGAGCAGCAGCAGTAATCTTATGAAGGTGACCCACAAAATTGAAGACAGGACAGTGAAGTGGCTTAGTAGGTTAAGGACACTTGCTGCATGCCTGACAGCCTGAGTTTACTCCCCAGAAAGTAGTGGACTTTGACAGGTTTCTCACAAGGAAAACAGCCAATGCATCCTCAGCTCTCAAACATCAGGTTACTCATAAAGGCAGGTGCTTACCGTGATAGGTAGCTGTAGAGTTCTGTTGGACCCTGGTTAGTCTGAGTTCCCTGGGAGATGCAGTTAGTGATTAGCAGGGCAGTGGCTATCCCAGCTTGTCCCTCTGAAGGGAGTCAGACTACCACCAAGGGCCCTTGGGATTGGTAGAAGTCTCATATATATCGTTCTATTGAAATTAAGAATAAACTCACTACCGAAGCTGTGTGTGTCTTTTAATCCCAGTGCTCAGGAGGTAGAGGCAGGCAGATCTCTGGGATCAAGGGCAGCCTGGGCTACATAGAAACCCTGTCTCAGAACAACAGACCATGGTTCGGGGCTTGAAATGTGGCTCATCTGTTAAAAGCGTTTGCTGACCTTCCAGCTACCTACATAGTAGCTCGCAGCACTGTAACTTCTAGGGGTCTGATGCCCTCCTCTGGCCACCAAGAACCAGGCACACAAGCGTTGCACAGACATACATGCTTTCAAGATACTTGGAGTGCTTCAGTAATTCTAGCTATTCCAGGGACTGAGACAGGAGGTCTGCAAGTTCAAGGCCCATCCTGGACTACATAGCCAAGAGGCAGTCTAAAAATGAAAAATTAGAACACTACAGGGGTGTGCCTCCATATCTAGCTGTGCTGTGTTAGAAATGGAACCCAAGCCGGGCGTGGTGGCGCACGCCTTTAGTCCCAGCACTCGGGAGGCAGAGGCAGGCGGATTTCTGAGTTCGAGGCCAGCCTGGTCTACAAAGTGAGTTCCAGGACAGCCAGGGCTATACAGAGAAACCCTGTCTCGAAAAAACCAAAAAAAAAAAAAAAAAAAAGAAATGGAACCCAAGCGAGCACCAACTGAACAACATCCCAGTTTTGGTGTTGGTAGATTGTTGGGGGGGGGGGTCTCTTAAAAAGGAATCCAGAAGCAGGCATGGGGCTGAGGTGACTGTACCAGGGATCCAAAATGAATGGGTTCCCCCAGAACTGAGTGAAGTTGGACTACTGTGAAGCTAACTGTGTAGGTGCAAGTGAGAAAGAGGCCAACCATGATCCTCTTAGGGGTTCTCTGCCTCCCCACCTGACGCCGTGGGCAGGGGGGGATCTGATGAACTGAATGCATCAGGCACTACCTCTGGTCAGCACAGATTCCAATGGTCAGCTGAGGCTCCTGGTGATCGTTCCCATGCCTGTGCTGCTTTGCTTCACCGCAGGGTGGCAGCAGCAGGCTTAGGGCACAGACTGGGGAGAAAAACCCAGGCTAGCGCTAAACTCACAGCAGATAGCCTCCTGCCTTGATGCCCTCAGCAGGTAGAAGGTGTGTGGGTTCCAGAGGGCACTGAGCAGGTGGTTGATCCTTGTCACCTTGGGTAAAGGTATCTGCTAATGTCCTTCCTCCCCACTGCAGGCAGTGATCCCCCCAACTGAGAAGTAGCCTTGGCTGGGGGTGGAAGGGGTGCTCAGTTAATAGTGTTCTCAAAAGTCTGAGGGACCTGAGCTTGGATCCCCAGCTCTCAATGAAGCGTGTGATCTTAGCTGTGGGGACATGGGAACATGGCTATCTGGGGCTTGCAGGACCAGCCAGCCTGGACTAACTTGGTGAGTCTCTGGCCAGTGAAAGGGAACAGTCAAGGTGGAAGCGGGGTATGGTCCCAGCACTTGGGAAGAAGCAGGAAGATCTGTGAGTTCCCAGGCCAGCCAGGACTATACAGTGAAACCCAAAACACAGACAAATTACAACCAGGAGGTGGCAAGATGGCTCAGTGGTAAAGGCACTTTCCACCAAGTTGGAGTTCTATCCCTGGGACCCACATAGTGGGATAAGAACTAACTACAGCCGGGCAGTGGTGATGCACGCCTTTAATCCCAGCACTGGGAGGCAGAGGCAGGCGGATTTCTGAGTTCAAGGCCAGCCTGGTCTACAAAGTGAGTTCCAGGACAGCCAGGGCTATACAGAGAAACCCTGTCTCAAACAAAAAAGAACTAACATACAAAGAAATAGATGTAATAAAGACAATTTGGGTTTTTTTTTTTTGTTTGTTTGTTTTTTTGGTTGGTTGGTTGGTTTGGTTTGGTTTTTCGAGACAGGGTTTCTCTGTACAGTCCTGGCTGTCCTGGAACTCACTCTGTAGACCAGGCTGGCCTCGAACTCAGAAATCCGCCTGCCTCTGCCTCCCAGTGCTGGGAGTAAAGGCGTGCGCCACACGCCCGGCTGACAATTTGGTTTTTAAAAAGTAGATGACACAGTCTGCATAAATCGTGAGTTCGAGGCCAGCCTGCTCTATAGAGTGATTCTCAAGACATCCAGGGCTACACAGAAACTCTGTCTTAAAGAAACTAAAATGTGGAAGACACCAAGACTTGAAGTCTGGCCTCTACAGTCACCCACTACCACCACCCACAAACACACAGAGGCAGCTTGTCTATCCAGCTGTTTCTGGCACAGTGGTCCTTTGTTCCATCTGCCGTCTTTATTCCCGTCTTTCTCCCTGTATCCTCTGTCCCTTATCTCTTTTATCTGCCCGTTAGTATTTGTTCTATGGGATTTTTTTTTTTTTTTGAACGCACTAAAGCTTTATTACAAAAGGAGTTAACTGCTAGAGATGGCCCTCCAGTCTTTCTCTGTGTCCTTTTCCTTCCCAATATACACCTCCAGGGGAGGTCAAGGGTCCATTGTAGAAGGGGTGTCTAGGAAAGTGAAATATGCTACTATTTTTTCCAAAGTTCCTCCAAATCCTTCTAGGTTCTGTTGAACATCTTCTGGTAGAAGAGGTAGGGACTTCAGCTCTTATCTTCAAGATCCTCCATAGTTACGTCCTGGGGAGCTTTTATCTTCTTTTGTTGCTTGGGCTGTGGCTGACTAGTCCTGGTTGACTTGGAGGGGGCTTCCACTTCCATGGCTGCTTTTTCTTTCTGGGCAAGTCGGATCTGCTGCAAGAGTTTCCTGCGCTTCTTCCCAGACAGCGTGATGTTGGCACGAGCACTGGACACCCGCTTCTTGAGGTGGTGCTTCGTAGTCAGCCCTTCGTCTATCACAGCCCCGACCACCCGGCGCTTCCGTCGCCGATCCCTGCTTAATACCCTGCGGCGCTTGAACAACTTCTTCTTCAGCTCCGTCCGGGGACGATTGATCTTTCCTCCCGGAGGTCCCATGGCTACACTCGGAGGCTCACTCCAGAAGCCGCCGTTCTATGGGATTCTACTGCCCTAGTCTCTCTCTCTCTCTCTGATCCCCACTCTCAGATGCCTGTGGATGCTGGAAGGACTCTAACTTCCTCTTAGCTGTGGTTGTCAGCGTCTACATATCTGCCTGTCTTTCTGGTCCTCTTCTGACCTGTGCATCTCTGTGTGTGTGTCCCCACCTCTGGTGTCTGACTGTGGCACGTGCGTGAGTGTGTACATGTCCCTCTAAACTTTCCATCTGTCCTCTCCATGTCTGTGTCCATGTGAACTCTGGGGTTGACTCTCTTCCCGTTGCTCACTGTAGCCCTCCCTCGTCCATGTGACCTTGTTCTGTGGTGGGCATGTGCTGTGTATGCTGGGCTTTCGGTCTGCCCATGCCTGTGCCCATCTCTCACTTCCCATTTCCCCTCTGTCTGTTTCTGTTTTCTTTTTTATTGCCTCTCCACCCCCAGGAGTGTGTGCACATGCACACTGCACGTAAGCCTGTGTGTATGTACATATGCATCAGAAGACAACTAGACACTCTCACTTCATGGTTCCTGGTGATAGGAACCCTGGTTCCTCTGGTTCCAAGTTGTCCAGCTTGGTGGAGCATGCCATTACCCAGTGAGTCTTTTTTGAGACAGGGTCTCACTGTAGCTGTCCTAGCCTATATAGACCAGGCTGGCCTCAAACTCAGAGCTCTGCCTGCGTCTGCTTCCCAAGTGCAGGCATTTAACAGCACACATCACCAATGCCCAGCTTTTACTTCGCTTTGTATCTCTGCATCTTTTTCTGTCTCTGCTCCACCCACTTTGTCATTAACCACCCTAGTAGTCTGGCCGAGGCGGATGTAGAGATGATTCAGTAGTGACAGGAAGCCGACTGCCTTGCCCACTGCTCGCCAGAGTCAGTGGTGTTGGCATCAGCTTGGGCAGGTGTGTGTGCGGCACAGGATGAAGGGGCCATGGTGAGGAGCCCTCACCCTCAGGTAAGCCTTTCCCAGGGGTGCTCCCCTGTTGTGCTACACCCCACAAGACCCTTAGGGACAGACTGAGCGGAAGCCGAGATACCTGATACCTCCCGCCCTGGCCTAGTGCTGTGGCCCTAGGCCTGTGTATGGAACTTGGATGCTTTGGGGAGCTGTGCCCAACCCCTGTTCCAGCCAGGAGGAAGTTGTTATCCCAGAAGTCCATCCAGGCCTGAGCCAGCTTGTACTTTCTGACAGATAATCCTCGTAACGCTGGTGGGCTCCTTGGTTCCGGCTTTGAACAGGTGGCCCAGATGGACCAGAGACAAGGCCTGCCAGACCTCTATACATAGACATACTCACATATGTATGTGAACAGTCGCCCGCTGGCCTCCAGTAGGTGTCTTCAGGGTCTTCTCCGCCTCATTTGAAGGCCCGAGTTATTTAGTCAGACTGGGTACTGCACACCCCTCCATCAGGGCGTTAGGAACGCTGAGGTGGGGAGACCCTAAGTTCAAGGCCGGGCCCTGCCGCAAAGGCTCGGACCACAGAAATGTTATTCAGCTAAGCCTGCAGGCCTCAGAGTAGCACCCCATGAATAAAGCCATCCCAGGTGTGAGACGGGTCATGTACTTCATCCAAGCAGACCCTCGTGGCCTTTGTTCCCTGAAGAACAAGCTGCCGCAGTGATCACTCACGAAGGGCCACTGAGGTTAGAAACTCCGATGCAGTCCTCAGAAGCAAGCCTTGTTCATATGAAAACTGCCCACTTCCCTTTGAGCTATTTTGGCCCACAGAGCCACAGAGCTGTGGCGGTCCCCCACACACCCACAGCTAGCCCTGCCTGGCCCCTTGGGGCCTTCTGAGACTGCTGGGCCATTCCTCCTGCAGCCCCAGCCTCTGTTCCCCTCACCCTCTGCCTCTACTCTCAGGGTAGAGAGCATCAGATGGGATAGAGGGAATTCCCTGGGCCTGCTCAGGGTTTCCATCTTTTCCAGTGTTTCTTTGTGGCACAGTATGCGCCTCTCTGAACCTCCATTTGCTCCTTGGGAGGAAGAAAACAGTTGGGCTCAGAGGGATCCCCAACTGAGAAGCAAGCCCCAGGCCTTGTCCAGGGAGCACCCCATGTACTCACATCTGCCTTTTTTTTTTCAATATTTTAATACATTTTTTTATTACCGCATGTGTGGATGGATGTGCATGTAGCACAGTGTAGGCCAGAGAATAACTTCTGAGAGATAACTTCTCAGCACCGTGTGGGTCCTGGGGATGAACTCAGATCATCAGACTCGGTCGCAAGCACCTCTCACCTGCAAGCTACCTCACCAGCCCCCTTTCAGTCTTTTTTATCAGTATGCTTTCATTATGCATACTAAGAGGCTTGTGACACTTCCATACAACATGCATCTTGATCATATTCACCCCCAAATTACCTCTCTTGTCCTTCCCGGTTCCCACTGGTCCCTGCTCTCTTCCCAACTAATCCCTTTCTGATATATTCTGTTCTCAGTGGGAGTGGGGTAGGGTAGTGGCCCAATGAGTTTCATTAGGCTTGCTTACAGGATGTGAGTGAGGGGTGGGCATCTTACCATTGAAGAAGTTCTCGCTCTTTCTCTTCCTCCCTCCCTCCCTCTCTTCCTCCTTCTCCTCCTCCTCCTCCAGCAATGGTTTGTTTTTGTTGTTGTGTTTGGTTTTTCAAGACAGGGTTTTCTGTGTGGCCCTGGCTGTCCTGGAACTCACTCTGTAAACCAGGCTGGCCTCGAACTCAGAAATTCGCCTGCCTCTGCCTCTTAAGTGCTAGTGCCAGGATTAAAGGCGTGCACCACCAACACTCAGCTGTTTTTTGTTTTTTTTTAATTTAAAATATTTATGTAAGTTGGAACATGCTGCTACAGCCCTATAATTGCGGCACCTAGGAAACAGATGCAGGCCATTCTCTGTGAATTCCCGGCCAGCCAGGTCTACACAGCGAGTTTCAGACCCACCAGAGCTACACAGTGACTCCCTGTCTCCAAACCACAATGTATGTGAATGACTGTTTGCCTTGCATGTACATGTGTGTACCACATTCATGCCTGGTGCACACAAAGGCTGGGAGAGGGTGGAGTCCCCCAGGAACTGGAGTTATAGATGGTTGTGAGCTGCCATGTGGGTGTCAAGAGAATCAAACCTAGGCCCCCTGGGAGAGCAATCTGTGCTCTTGACCTCTGAGCCATCTCTCCAGCATCCCCTCCCCCAGCTTTCCCCCCCTCATGCTGGGAATGGAACCCCAGTGCCTTGCCCTTGCTAGTTAAACATGGGTATATCCCTTACTGAGCGATTCTAGGCAGGCAGGTGCTCTACTGTTGAGTCATGCCCACAGCCACATACTGAGAGATGCTAGGCAGTTACTCTACCACTAAGCCACACCCTCACTGGGAGATTCTAAGTTCATCCCTGGGAGACTCTAAGCAAATGTATGCCCCAGGCCTCTTTATGGTTTGAGGCAGAGTCTCTTTGGATTGACCTTGGAATTCACAATACTCCTGCTTCAGCCTCTTGATCAACTAGGAGTCCTGGCCTGCTCCACTTGGTCAGGTGTATCTACTTCATTAGCCCCTCAGACCCTGCTGGGGTCAGTAGGGAGTCCACACATGTGCCTGTAGATGTGACCAGGCAGATAACATATCCCCTCAGTCTTTGCTGTAGGCCGCTGACAGTCCCTTCCTGTGTGTGTCACATGGCTAAGAACCGTGACTATGACAAGAGTCATGGAAGCAACCCACACGGCTGACCCTATGCCACATTCATCATCTCCATGACAGACCTCGTGACAAACCCCTGTGTGGTCGGTTAGAGGGTACAGATGCCCTGACCAACCCTGTCCCAGGCCTGAGGGCTTCTGGAGTCCTGTTTATCCCTAGATAACAGGTCTAGAAGCACGTGGACTCTCCGGTAGCCCAGACCTCTTGGGTGGGGAATGGATGGATGGCATGGGGTGCCCTTGGAGAGGAAACAGCACCCGGCAGGCAGCTCCTGCAGCCTTGAATACCAGGCTTGCTCTTGGGGTCCTAAGTGGGTGGTGGCAGGCAAGGGCTGAGTTATATGTAGCCTGCTCCTCCACGTGTTATGCCCACATCTCCTTCTGCTCTTGTTTTTTCCCCCATTGAGACAGAGTCTCGAACTTCTGATCTGCCTCTGCCTCACAGGTGCTGGAATTACAGGAGTATGGGAGTGAGACATTGGAACCAAATCTCCTCTCCCTTCCCCACTTTCTATTACTCGCTCAGCTCACATCTCCTCTTTCTCCTGTCTGTCTCTCTATATATATACATCTATCCTTCTTTCACTTAAAAAATATAGATAGATAGATACATACATACATACATACATACACATATACATACATGCATGCATACATACATAGGATTGTGCTTTTTACCCAGAACTAGTCTGAATTTCCCCGTCCTCCTGGCTCTGTTTCTTGAGGTCCTAGAGCAGTGTTTCTCAGCCTTTCTAATGCTGTGACCCTTTAATACAGTTCCTCCTGTTGTGGTGACCCCCCCAACCATATTTTCATTGCTACTTCACAACTGTAATTTTGCTACTGTTATGAATTGTAATAAATATGACATGCAGGATTTCTGACCCCTAATGACCTCCAGAGGGTTCGCGACCCACAGGTTGCGAACCACGGTGCTAGAGAGTCACAGCCATATGCTCAGTTTATGAGGTTTTTGGATAGACAGAGACAATGTCCTAAGCAAAGGCCATGTCCCAGCCCCTCCCTGGGGGATTCTAGGCAAGGGGCTCTACATCCAAGCCATGCCCCCCCCCGGGGGGGATTCTAGGCAAGGGCTCTACCACTAAGCCACACCTTTTCTTTTCTTTTTTTTTTGTTTTGAGAGGTGTGGGGGGGGGTTCTCTGGCTGTCCTGGAACTCATGTTATAGACCAGGCTGGCCTTGAACTCAGAAATCCGCCTGCCTCTGCTGGGATTAAAGGCGTCCGCCACCACACCCGGCTTAAGCCACTCCTTTTCTAGTTTGAGGTAGGACCATGTGCAGAAAGAGAGGCCACTTAATCCTTCCCATTCCACATGTGCCTTACACAGGACTGCTTTCCTCAACTGTTTCCCTTGCCCGTGCTAGGGAGCTGAGTGCTCTCATAGTTGCAATAGTCGGTTTCATAAACCCATTAGAGAACTCATTCACCAGACTGCGGGGCTTCACCAAGGCTGGGACAGCCGCTGCCTTGGATGTGGCCTGGGCTAACTGAGGATTTGCAGCCTCCTCACACCAGACATCTCTCTCAACATCCCTCTCTGTGCCCCAAAGACCAGCCTCACTCTGAAGGTCCTTGAGTCCTGTCCCACAGCGGGGGACCTGTCCCTGATGTATACTGTCTCAGGGTTACATCCTCTGAGAGGAATCCTCACTGACTGGCTTCCTCCAGCTCTCACCACAGGCAGAATCTTGGTTCTTTGATTGTTTCTTTGTTTAATACAGTTTCTCTGTGTAGTTCTAGCTGTTCTGAAACTTACTTTGTAGACCAGGCTGGCCTTGAACTCAGAGCTCTGCCTGCCTCTGCCTCCCAAGGGTGGGGGGTGGGGTGGGGAGGGCAGGTGGTGGGGTGGGGAGACATGAGCCTCCACTGCTGCTAGGATCTGGGTTCTTGGGTCTTCCTGGGTGCAGAGCAGAGCACCGCTGAGGCACACAGCAACAGAATGAGTAGAGCAGTGTGTGTGTGTGTGTGTGTGTGCCTATGTGTGTACACGTGGTCATGAGCTGCGATCTGCCTAACGGGGATCCTCTGGAAGAACACCAAGCACTCTTAACTGCTGAGCCCTTTCTCCAGCCCCTCCACCTTACTCTTGGTGGTGGGTTTTTGTTTGTTTGTTTGTTTGTTTGTTTTGACACAGGGTCTCAGTCTTTAGCCCAGGCTAGCCTGTTGTCTCAGGCTGGGAGAGTTGCGGGATTGTAGGTGTAAGCCCCAATGCTAAGGTCGGGACTGAGTGCTGACCCCTCCCTTTCCACAAAGCCGCTGTGGGCGCTTCTCGGCCTCAGTTTCTCCACCTGTGAACCAAGGAGCCTGTCTCTCAGGGCCAGATGGACTGGGAACGGATGCTTAGGATTTTGCACAATTTCTTGGTGCTGTCTAGTGCTCTCAGAACCTTCTAGTACACTGCTAGTTAGTGTGCTAGTTAGAAGAGTCACTCGGGAGACACGGTTGGTTCAGTTCAGGAGTAGGGAAGGCCATTCCGTTCACTTTGCCGGAGCTGTGGACCAGAGAGATCAGAAACCAATCACGTGGGATGGGGCGGCACCAGGGAGCCACCGGCTTATGGATTCCCCACTGCAGCCTTACAGCCTCTTCCCCAAGCCAACATGAGTGCCGAGCTGGAGCTGCTGTGGCCGGTGTCGGGATTATTGCTGCTGCTGTTGGGGGCCACAGCCTGGCTGTGTGTCCACTGCTCCCGCCCAGGTACGTGTCCCATAGGCCGGACGTGATGGGAGGCCTCTGCGGCCGGACCTGGCTGTGATGGGCGGGTCAGGAGGATAAGCACCCAGGACCAGCTAATGGCCCCTAAATGGCCCTCAGAACAGTGGGTGTAGGAGGACGCTGGGTCTGCTGGAACACGGGGGTCACTCAGGCCAGCAGGCCAGGAACCTGCTGTGGACGAGAGAAGGGAAGCTGGGCTACCTGTGGCACCCTCTACTTCAAGTTATCCTCACCCCACCAAAAGGGATTGAGTCCTTTTCCTTCCCCACCCTCCTGCCTACCTCCTGCTCCAGCCTCCTCCCTCCCTCCTTTCTCTCCATCCTTCCTTCTTTTTCTTCCTTGTATTCCTTTCTCTTTCAGACTGTCCCACACTATAGCCCAGGCTAGCCTCAAATGTTCCTGCCCTCTGGCCTCAGCTTCCTGAGCACTGGGATCACAGGCTTGTGTCACCACACCCAGCTGACAAGAACTCTCCCAGTGACAGGCAGCTGGAAGGACCTTGACAAGGGCGGGGGGTGTCCCAGACTTCAGCCCCACCCCCACCCCACCCCTGAGTTCAGGGACACTAGCTGTGCCATTTCTGTTCTTGCAGGAGTGAAGAGAAAAGAGAAAATCTACGAGCAGAGGAACCGGTGAGTTGCCCCAGCTCGGCGTATTTGAGCACCCTGGGGTGGGGGAACACAGGGCAGCCACAGCCAGGGCAGAGATACCTGCGCTCCAGGCAAAGAGAAAGCAGAATCTTAAAATCACACTTAAAGGAGGCTGGGCACCTCCCATCCCCGCAGATATTCCAGAACCTGCCTGGGCCACAGAGGGAGTTCAAGGCCAGCCTGGCAATTCAGTGAGACTTTGCTCAAAATTTAAAAAGTAGGGAGCTACAAGATCCTCGGCTAGTAAGAGTGACTGCCACCAAAGCTTGATGGCCTGAGTTTGAGCCCCCAGGGTCTCACAGATTTTCCTGCCAAAAATTTTCCTCTGCCCCCCATGTGCCTACTACATCACCACACACATGTAAATAATAAATACACATAAAATAAACTTCTTTTTGAACTAAAAAGCAAAGCTGGAGAGATGGCTCAGGGGTTAAAAGCAGTGGCTGCTCGTCCAAAGAATTTGGATTTGAGCCCCAGTACCCACGTAATGGCTCAAGACAGCCTTTAATTCAGCTTCCAGGAGATCCGATGCCCTCTTCTGACCTCCTCAGACGCCAGGCACACATATGTGTGGTAGGCAGACATATACATGGGCAAAATACCCATACACATTAAAAAATAATAATTTTAAAGTGGGAGGGAGGCTGTGACTCAGATGTGGAGCACGTGCCCAGAATCCCCCAGTGAATGGGCTGAGGGAGTGGCGAGAGAGAGAAGCAAGGGGGAAGGAAGCCAGCTGACCACTTTCTACCCTTCTCTACGAAATGCATGTACACTTCCCACATTCTCAGCACAGCCCTCACATGCACACCTCAATATACCCTGTCACCCCCTCACACACACCCTTCCTCATTTCCTTTTGCAACTGAAAAACCACAGTGAGACCTGAAAACAAAATCTTCCATCTCTGACCACCATAAGCCATGGCTAAAGCTTGCTCATTGTTAATTTTCTGGTTTGGAGACAGGGTCCTATTCCTTTGCACTGGCTTGCATAGAACTTACTTTGTAGCCCAGGCTGGCCTCAAACTCACAATGATCCTCTCGCCTTGAGTTTTTGGAACCTAGGGACACGCAGGCAGGCAGGCAGACAGACAGACAGACAGACACATTCCTATGCTCAGTTCTTCCACCTTCTCTGTGTTCCTTGTTCCTATCTGGCCCTCCTCCTCTCTCTGTGTCCTTGCCTGGGGACTGTCAGGGCCTGGCTCAGGACACCCTTGTGTATTCACAGGCAAGAAAATGCACAGAGCTCAGCTGTGGCTCAGACATACTCCCGTGAGTCCTTGAAGCATCCCGGGTTTGGTCTGGGGCTGGGACTTCCCATATCAAGATCCCTTCTGTGTCCCTTGCCCTGAGGCCAGCCTGATATACCAGGTGAAGGCTCAGTTGGGTGAGTGCCTCGCCAATACCCCATCCTTGCTTCTCTCCAAAGTGGCCAGGCAGGTGTGGCCAGGACCCCAGATGGACACAGCTCCAGACAAGTCATTTGAAAGGTAAGAAGGCATTCTGCAGTGCAGGGGCCCAGCTCTGGAGAGCTCCACCTACTGGAGCCAGGGCTAGACCTCACTATGTCCCTAAGCTGCAGAGTCTCAGGGCTGGCCTGTTGAGCCTTTCCCCTCCCCATGGTACCATCTCAGTGCCCCTGTCCCCATCCTTGCAGGAAGAACAAGATGCTGTTCTCCCACCTTGAGGGTAAGTGACACCAGGCAGAATTAGCCTGAGTGGGGCTGAGACAGTGGGACAAGTACTGGCTCTCAGAGACCTTCCAGGGGGAGCTGAGGCTGGGGGTTGATGGAATTGGCTTTAATAGATAAGGCAGAATGTGTACAAAGGTCTGGCCATTCAAAGCCCCTAGGCCCTTGCTTGAGCTGCAGCGTCGGGGTTGTGTTGGGGCAGGACCTGGAGGGAAGCCGGTCTAGCCTAGCCTAGCAGCCTAGCCCATAGCCTAGCCTAGCCTTTCTTCCAGGTCCTGAGTCCCCTAGGCACCAGAACTTCTACAAAGGTGGGTAGCTCTGGGGGAGAGGGGGGAATGGGCCACAGCTGGGAGCTCAGCTTGTCTTATGTCTTCTCTCTGGCCTCTTCCAGGAAGTAGCCAGGAGCCTGATGCTGCCTATGTGTGAGTGGCCCTTGACAGACCCTGCCCATCCCCATTCCTGGGTCTCTCCCCAGCTCCTTTAGGAGGCATTAAGTGAAGACTGCTTCTGAGTAGCCTTTCAATCTGGTGACCATGGCCTTGTGTGACTCTGATTGAAAGACTGAGTATCTGGTAGGGGGTGGCCACCCATCCTGGCCATTTGGAGCACACTTGATGGCACTTAACTGTCATTTCAGCACTCAGGAGGCTGAGGCAGGGGGAATCACAGCCAGTGTGGGCGACAGATCAAGATGTGGCTCCTTTCCTCCAGGAAAGGGCTGGGGCTGGGACCCAGAGTGCTTGCCTAGGATGCATTAAGTCCTGTGGTGCATTGCCAGCCAGCCCTGCATAAACCTGGCGTGCTGGCACATGCCAGTCATCCACTTGGGGAGGAGGGCAGGAGTTCAAGGTCAGCCTGATCTGAAGAGTGAGTCTGAGGTTAGCTGGAGCTACAGAGATACTGTTTCTATAAGGTAGGGGGTGGTGGAGAGCTAGCTCATCCCATAAAGCCTGACATCTCTAGCCTGATAGCAACCACATGGTTGATACAGAGTACTGATTCCCAAGAGTTGACTTCTGACATCCACGTGTGCTGTGACACCCTTGTGCATGTGTGATCATGCACATACATGCACATGATGTATAAGAAATGTAAATCTATAGAGAGAAGGAAGGAGAGATATGGAAGGAGAGATATACATAGATGATATATACATACATACACACGTACATACATTCAGAAAGAGAGAGAGAGAGAGAGAGAGAGAGAGAGAGAGAGGTATGTAGTGGTATAGGTCTGCCCTCCCAGCCGTCCCAGCACTTGGGAGGCCGAGGCAGAAAGATCTGGTTCTGGTTCAAATCCACCTCCCTCCCCCAAAAGAAGTGACCCCTAGCAGTGTCTCCTCATGTCACAAATAGGGAAAACTGTGGCCCAGGTGTCTTAGCCAAGCTGACAGCCCTTTAGGCCCAGGGTAGTCAGGGGCTCTGAGAAGCATCTCTAGTGGATTGGAGGAGACATTCTGTCATGGCTTCTCCTGACAGATCTGCCCAGCAACCTGCACTCTGTTCTGTTTTTGCCCAGAGACCCCATCCCTACAGACTACTACAACTGGGGATGTTTCCAGAAACCCTCAGAAGGTAAGGAGGAGGTCAGGGTGGGGAGGATGTGGAAGAGGAGGCAGCCCCTAGGTCTGGACGGGTGGGCAGAGCTGCTCAGAGATGGAGGGAGTCACGTGTGCGTGCGTGCTCCAGGCCGAGGTGGGTGGGGCGGAAGGAAGCTGGTCAGCAGCACACACAGGGGATGGGGACAGAGTGGAGGGAGACAGGACAGGAAGCAGAGGCGGAGCTGTGGGTGGGAGCATCTGAGGAGATGGGCACCCGATGACAGATAAGCCACGTGTGCTGGAGGATGCTGGAGCCTCTGGTCATGGGCACTTCTGGTTCACGGAGACGAGCTGTGTGTGTGTGTGTGTGTGTGTGTGTGTGTGTGTGTGTGTGTGTGTGTGTACACAGAGAGCAGCAGGGCCTTCCACCTGGCTCTGGAGTGGGCTGGGCTGAGCTGAGGCTGTATACCAAGGGGTCCACTTTATCCTCCTCTCCTCTCCTTTTTTTTTTTTGAGGGGGGCGTTGGTTGAGACAGGGTTTCTCTGTATAGCCCTGGCCCTGGCTGTCCTGGAACTCACTTTGTAGATCAGGCTGGCCTCAAACTCAGAAATCTGCCCCCCCCCCCCCCGAGTGCTGAGATTAAAGGCGTGTGCCACCATGCCCGGCCTGACCTTTGTTCTTGTTTTGTAAGAATTGGTCTCCTGCTATGAGGCAGAGGCAGGAGGATCTCTGTGAGTTCGAGGCCAGCCTGGTCTACAAAGTGGGTTTCAGGAAAGTTAGGGTTGTTACACAGAGAAACCCTGTCTTGAAAAACAAACAAAACAACCCAACAACAAAGAATTTAGCCCCTGAAGTAGGACACCCAAAGTTGTCTCCTGGCCTCTACCTGTACACCTATACCCACAGTCAGCATACACACAGACAACAACAACAACTAACCTAAGGGGCTCAGTAGTTAAGAGCACCTACTGTTCTTCCATAGGTCATGAGTTCAATTCCCAGCAACCATATGACAGCTCACAGCTGTCTATAATAGGATCCAGAACTATCTTTTTTGTGTGTAGTATGCAGATATACATGTAGACAAAACTTATATACATAAAATGCATAAATAAATGTTTTTTTTTTAAAACTGATCTAAGTGAATTTTGAAGCCCCTGAAGCTCAGGGGGAGAGCCCTGCAGGGGAGGCAGCAGGGGGAAGGGACATCTGGGGCTTGCAGACAAGGTCTACCTGCAGGTCTCCTGCCAGCTCCCTTCTGTTGACAGACAACGATTCCAACTCCTACGAGAATGTGCTCATCTGCAAGCCCAGCACCCCCGAGTCAGGTAAAGCTGTCCCTCTGAAGAAAGGTAGGGCAGGGGCCGCCACCCTGAGCTAGACCCACCCTAATGAATAAGAAGGGAGGTCCCCAAGATTCTAAATCTCTGGTGCCTTTGGGTTAAGTTCACCCAAGGTCCTGACAGGGGCCCCCTCACAGGAGAAGGAGCTATCCAGGGCGTTATCCTCTCTTGGCTGGGGTCGTCCTCAGGGAAGAGCGCTGGCCCCTCACTCAGAATATCCCCGTAACCTCCCTCAGGTGTCGAGGACTTTGAGGATTACCAGAACTCAGTATCCATCCATCAGTGGCGAGAGTCCAAGAGGACTATGGGTATGTATGTCTTCCTTGGGCAGAGGCCACTAGGAGTGCTGAGGACAAGGGGTGGGGGCTGCCGACTGAAGCAGGCAACTGGCTGATCCGGGAGGGTCGCTGGGCCTGGGTGGGTTCCCTCTATCTAGTCTGGCTCACTTCACAGTGGAGCCTTCCTTGTACCCAAGGCTTCGGAAGCCTTGCTCTCTGCCAGAACACCCCTTGCCAGCAGCTTGACCTCCAGAGCTTGGTCACCCAGTGTTGGAGCAGGAGAATTTCAGGGGGTGGGGACAAACAGCGAGGGGAAGACACCATAAATCCTATACAGTATGACACTTGCCCTGTGTCCTTTGTGGGGTCTGGGTTCCTGAGCAACCCTGGCTGGGGAACAACACTGATGTACTCCTGTGAACGGTCCCAACCACTACCTGTCCCGATCCGCAGGTACACAAATGTCCCTATCAGGAAGCCCAGATGAGGAGCCAGACTATGTGAATGGGGATGTGGCCGCAGCAGGGAACATCTAGGAGAGAACCAATCAATCAGAAGGAAGGTACAGTGTGCCCTCTAGCTGCTCAGAGCACGGGAGGGACCCAAGCCATGGAAGAGCCCTGTGCTCAAGGGAGGAGCCGCAGTGGAGTGACGGATGGAGTGAGGGCTGGATCCATGGGGCCCATCAACCTGCTAGGACCAGAAAGGAGATGCTGACTGAAGTCCCCCAGAGCCACTTTCTGTGGGACTAGGGAACTCGGAAGAAATAAGCTCTTCCCAGTATGTAGAAGCATACATGTGTCCCATGATGCTGAAGGCATCTGCAGAGGAGATGCCTCAGTAGTAGAACACTTGTCCTGCAGTCCACCAATAGAGGATGGAGGCATGGTTCAGCAGCGGTGATGGCAGACATACATGAAGTCCTGGGTTCCATCTTCAGCACTGAAAACACAACACAAAATTTAAAATGTGACTCTGCCTCCTGAGTGCCTGGAAGCAGCCTCAGCTCTGAGATTCCAGGCACTTAGGAAGTGGAAGCAGGAGGATCAGAAATTCAGAGACAGCCTGGGCTACATAAAGAGTTTTGGTCATGGGCTGGTGAGATGGCTCAAGAGGGTAAGAGCACCCAACTGCTCTTCTGAAGGTCCAGAGTTCAAATCCCAGCACCCACATGGTGGCTCACAACCATCTGTAACGAGATCTGACTCCCTCTTCTGGAGTGTCTGAAGACAGCTACAGTGTACTTACATATAATAAATAAATAAATCTTTTTTTTTTTTAAAGAGTTCTGGTCATAAATGACCGTGAGCCCCAGGGGCCAATGAGAGAGGAAAATATGCAAAGTTGACTTCTGACCTCCACGTGGACATACACCTGCACATAACACACACACACACACACACACACACAAGAGGGAACAGAAGGAAGGAAAAGCAGGAAGACAAAGAAATCATATAAATAATAAAACAAATAAGAAAATGTAGCCGGGCGTGGTGGCGCACGCCTTTAATCCCAGCACTCGGGAGGCAGAGGCAGGCGGATTTCTGAGTTCGAGGCCAGCCTGGTCTACAAAGTGAGTGCCAGGACAGCCAGGGCTACACAGAGAAACCCTGTCTCAAAAAACCAAAAAAAAAAAAAAAATGTAATAAACCAGACATAGTGGCACACATCTTGGGAGACAGAGGCAGGTAGACCTACTACTAGGCCAGCCTGGGCTACCATAGTGAGATCCTGTTTCAAAATATTCCCCAAACCAAAAATACAATACGTTCCCTGGTGATAAACAGACATGGGGAAAGGGTTGTGACTTGGGGTAGAAGTGACAGGGCTTTGAAATTTAAAGACAAAGGTTCTCTCTTCTTCCTCACTGGAAGAGGTTGGCGACCAGCTAGCCAGAGCCAGCACTGGAGTTCTTTTTTTAAAAAAAAAATATTTATTTATTTATTATATGTAAGTATACTGTAGCTATCTTCAGACACTCCAGAAGAGGGCATCGGATCTCGTTACGGATGGTTGTGAGCCACCATGTTGTTGCTGGGATTTGAACTCAGGACCTTTGGAAGAGCAGTCAGTGCTCTTACCCGTTGAGCCATCTCTCCAGCCCCAGCGCTGGAGTTCTTGAATGACATGGGAAGGAAACGAATCTGGGTCTTGTTCCCATCGGTTCCTCCTGCCTTCCCCTGTGGAATTCTGGGATTGCAGGTGTGTGTCACCACACCTGGTAAGCTGTCTTTTTTTTTTTTTTTTTTTTTTTGGTTTTTCGAGACAGGGTTTCTCTGTGTAGTCCTGGCTGTCCTGGAACTCACTCTGTAGACCAGGCTCGCCTCGAACTCAGAAATCCGCCTGCCTCTGCCTCCCAAGTGCTGGGATTAAAGGCGTGCGCCACCACGCCCGGCAAGCTGTCTTTTTTGTTGTTAAGATAGGTTCTATGTGGCCTTGGCTGGCATGGGACTTGACATGTAGACCACACTGGCCCTGAACTCACAGCGATCCTCCTGCCTCTACCTATGGAGTGCTGGGATTATAGGCGTGTCTTTTGAGGTGGACTCTAGAAGTTGATCTCAGGCCCTCTTGCTTATGTTACCAACTGAGCCATCTCCCCAACTCTCCTCTCTACAGAAGGGCCTGAGGATCAGGGATGTGAGCGGGAACTGAAGCCTTTACTGCCTGCTGAATAAAGCCTGTTCTCCAGGGATGCTCAAGTTTCACACCCTGGCCGTGGCTGCTCCACAGCCTGGGAGACGCTGGGAATCGCCAGAGTCCCAAACCCCAAGTGATGCCCTGGACTTCTTTGGGGGCAAAGCAAGTGCCCAGGGGATATTGACTGTGCTGACTGGAAGCCCAAGACCTGAGGCAAGATGTGACCCCAGTCTCACATCTAAAATGAGGCACAACAGTGGCATTTGTGGGTTTTGTTTTTGTCTTGGCTGCAGGATCTCACTAAGTTACTCAGGCTGATCTCAAACTTGTAACCCTCAGTCCTAGTGTTGGGATCGCGTCCTACCAGGTTTTTTTTTTTTTTCCTTTCTTTGTTTGGACCTCAGATTACTTATGTCGACTTCTAGGACTGTTGCTATGACTCTTTTTGTAGTTAACTAAAGTTGCTGGAGTCGTATTTAATATTGTCAATGTCAGGGGATTCCCTGTCTCAGAGCATTATGTGTACTAACTGTAGCAGAGGAATGGGGTAACCTGGGATCACTTTGGTTTCTTAGTGGGCTCCAGCTTGTTCTGATCTTCCATTCCTGCGGGCGGGGACTTTGTGCGATGGTGATAGGGAAATAAAACTACCCCCTCACCAAACACCAATAAACCCTGTGAGTGTGAGAGCAAACACTGCACACATGCCTTTGTTTAAACACCTTCCCCTGTGTGTGTTCTTAGGGCTGAATGTCTCTGTTGTTGCTCTCCGTTATTATTTTTTTTTTTAAAGACAGTCACACTGTGTAGCCCCTGGCTACCCTGGTACTTGCTTTATAAACCAGGCTGACCCACCCTGATGAGAGACCCTGTCTGCTTCTACTTCCTGGATACAGGGCTGAAAGGCACCACTGCACCTGACCTTTGGTTTAAAACCTGTGTCTGAGTATATTCCATGTGTGCGTGCCTGCAGAATTCTGGAGGCACCGGGACACTTGAAACTGCAGACTCTTGTCAGCGGCCCTACAGGAGTGCTAGAAACCTGAGCTCCTCTGTAAGAGCAGTCAAGCCCAACTGCTGAGCAATCTCATCTCTCCTGCCTTCTGAACATGGGTCTGTGGCTGAGCTTGTAGGCTTGCTGATGGGGTAGACCTGCTGGTCCAGCGAGCCCCAGGGATCCTGTCTCTGACTTGCCAGTGCTAGGATCACAGACATCTGTCCCCGTGCTTGGCTTGTTACTTGGGTTTTGGGGAATCCAAACTCAGGTTGAGGCTGTATAGCACTTTACTTGTGTGTGTGTGGAGGCAGTCAGAGGACAGCTGTGGCGCTGGCTCTCCTGCCCTCATGAGGGCTCCAGGCTGGGAAGACAAGCAAGTGCCTTTACCACTGAGCTATCTTGTTAGTATCCTCTGCCTCTGTCTCACTGTAACCCAGGCAGCTGGTACTGAATTTGTGGCACCCCTCTGCCTCAGCACCCCAGGTGTTGGGATTATAGGCCTGTGCCACCACACCTGGCTCTGGTAAAGACCCTTCCTGGAAACGAAGAGCAAGGTGGTGTTTTTTTTTGTTTTCTGAGACAGGGTTTCTGTGTGTAGCCCCTGGCTGTCCTGGAACTCACTCTGTAGACCAGGCTGCCCTGGAACTCAGAGATCTGCCTACTTCTGCCTCTCGAGTACTGAGTACTAAGATTAAAGGTGTGACCACCATTGCCTGGCTTAAGATCATGATTCTTAGTAGAAATGACCCTGAGGTCCAGAGAGGAATGGGGCTGTGCACTTCATGTCCAGCCCCCTCCCCTGGACACCACAAATCCATTCTAAGAAGAAATGAATGCTACAAGTTACTATATTAGAAGAAACACCTAGAACCCAGCTGTTAGACACCGACACACATTTCCCAGGCTGGCCTGGACTCCCCATAGCAGGGCCTAGCTTTGAACTTAGCCTGAGTACTCAGCTTATGGGTTCTCAGAACTGGTGAGATGGCTAAGCAATTCTGCCTGCTCTTGCAGGAGACCAAGGTTCAATTCCCAGCACCTACATGGAGGCTCACAACTACCTGCAACTCCCTTTCCAAGGGACACAATGCTCTTTAGGCCTTCGTAGGCACTGCATGTGTTCAGTGAGCAGGTGTACATGCAGGCAAAACACCCACAAATAAAATAAAAACAACAACAACAAAATCACTCATAAACAAATCATGTTTAAAAAAAAATTATGGTGTATGCTACTGTGCCTGGCTTCATTTCTTTAAATTTTAAAGATTTTTATAATTTTACTTATTATCTGTACATGTGTACAGGACCCAGAAGACTGTACTTTTTGTTTTGAGACAGGGTGCCTCTATGTAGGCCTTGAACTCAGACATCACCTGCCTCTGCCTCCCAATTGCTGGGATGAAAGGCGTGCTACACTACCCCAGCTCCCCAGAGAATGTTTGTGGAGTCAGTTCTCTTCCACCTTTTTGTAGGGGGTGGAACTCAGGAGGCTGGGTGTGTGGCCAACACTTTTACCTGCTGCAGTCTCACTGGCCCCGGGGTACCCTTTCTAATATTGGGGTTCAACAGGCAGGAGAAAGACGCTGGTTTTCCCCAAGGTCGCAAGCAATTAAGCATAGCAAGACGAACATCCAAAGGCTTTATCAGCTACAAGACTGAGGAGGTCAGAGCTTTCCCACCATGCCCATGTCCAGGGCCTGAGGCGGAATTCGCACAGGAAGAGCAGAGGTGTGGAACTCTGCCAGAGCTCAGTCTCTCGCTGTAGCCCAGCTGGCAGAGCGCTCTTTTGACATGCACCTGTAGTACCGCAGAAAGTACATGTGACACACACCTCCAACCCCAACACTCAGCAGGATCAGGAGTTCAAGGCTAGCCTGGGCTACAAGAGACTATTTTCACAGAAGAAAAACAAAGTGAGCATGTTCTAGCAAAGGCTGAGGCACAGCTCCCACAACAAAGACTCTCCTAGTTCCATCAGTGGAGGCCGTCTCAAGTCAGCTGGCCACTGGAGCCATGGTCTTCTGACACAGCCTGGCCAGGAGCCCAGCCATCTGCAGCAGGGAGTTCACTCCTTCCGCCACTTTCATGTGAGTGTATCCAATCTCCTGAAAGACAAGCCGAGAGCAGCAGGTGGGTAAGCGCGACTAGTTGTTCCTAACCAGCTTAACTAGTGGCTGGTTCAAAGCAGATATGAGGACCTCAAAATGCAGGGTGACAGGCGGGATCTGGCTTCACTCAAGTTTGGCTCATGTTGTAAAAGTTCCAAGCTTGCGGAGCAAACCTGGAGCTTCCAACACTGAGCTAAGGCCCTGTCTGTTAGGGTCTCAGAGTCCAGACTGCTTTCAAACTCCCTATGTACTGGAGCGTAGCCTTGAGCTCTTGATTCTCCTGTCTCCACCTCCAGGGTGTTGAACTGGGTTAAGGACACCCGGTTATTTCTGCTGTTGCTGTTCTGAAATAAGGTCTCACTATGTAGCACTCAAGGTGCACACCACGCCCAGCAGCACTCTTCATAGGCCGTGCTGAGACCAACCCCAGGGCTCCGCACATTCAAGACACGCATTCTCCCAACTTGGCCAGCCCCAGTTCAAGTCTTAAAAAGTTCGGCATACACTTGCCCGAGTCGGTGGTCTTGTGCCTGGGAACCCACCCGAGTAGAACAAGACCTTGGCTGGGAGGCGTGGTGGCCCGTGTACAGTGGCCTTAGCCACAGAAACCCCAACGGCCTTCCCAGAGAGCAAGTGGTGGTGACAGCCGCACGGAATACTGCTCAGTGATAAGGGCCAGAGCACAGGCACACGTCACAGCAGATCTGGAAGGCACTGTGCAGTAAGGAAGCCAGCGCAAGCCAGCGTGCTGGCACATACCCTTAAGCCCAGCTTAGGCCATACCATGAGACCTCAACTATAAAAGCCACCACCACAGATGAAGAAGTCAGCAGAGTCAAAAGGCACAAAGTACTCCTGAGCTCTAACTGACCTTGATGAACTCCAGTTTCAAGTATTCAGCCATCGGGAAGGTTTTGCAGACTCGGAAAATGTTGCCGATGACATCTTCTGGTGAGTAGCCCAGGTGCCACAGGTGAGCAAGAATCTAGACAGAAGACCCAGCAGGCCCTGAACACTGTGAGCTTCACAGACAGAGACGGAGGGGGACTATGGTGGGCCTAGCCTGTCACCCCGAGGGTAACGGTTTGGCTCAGGTGACCCATGAGGCTTTGAGGATCACCTGAACCTTTAGAGGTCTAAGTGGGCCCCATGGCTACCTTGGTTCACCCAGCACTCTGATCCCAGCAGGTAATTTAGCTCACTTTTCCATTAGTCCTTTGCCTCCCTCCCTCCCTCCCTCCCTCCATCCCTCCCTGTCAACTTTCCCTAGCCTGGGGCTGTGTCTAGAGACAATTCTTTGAGCCTTGGCACCTTGGGATAGATTCTAGCAGTGTTAGGGTTAGACAGGGATTAGGGTTAGCTGTGTTCTGTCTTCAGTATCCAGTCTAGGGCTTAACCTCAGCCTCCAGTACTCCAGTGCCTGGTACTCCAGTTTCTCATTAAGTCCAACCCTGCCCTGACCCTGGTCAGTCTCCCTAGTTGACTGAGAGTGGGACACGCGGGATCCGTTACAGTGTCTCCAATCATATCCCTCACACCTAGAGATTTGAAGTCACCCATACTCACTGGCACATGCTCAGAGAACCAGGCCTTCAGCCACACAACCCTTCCTGACCTCTCCTCTTCCAGATAACAGATTAACTGCTAGGTTCCTGGTTGGCCCTCAACATGATTCTCAGGAAGACAGAGCAGGATATGACATGTTCCCCAACTCAGGACAATGTGACATCACTGGAGGTGATGGCTGCTCTTTCTGTCTCAGGCTGGGAATCTCTGGTAGAGGATGTAACTCCAGTAGGTCACAATGCTGACTTCCAGGTCTACCTCTGCAGTGTGGCTTGAGGCAAGGAATCAGCCTCTCTCTAGGAATCAGTTTCACGGATTGAGTGTGAAATACCACTCAGTACCCTGCTGGTGGCGCTGTTCTGGGAGGTTGGGCATTTAGGGGGTGGAGCCTCTATAGCTAGGCAGCATGTATAGGATTCCTGATCCATCAAGATGTGAGGCAGCTCATGGGGGCTGGGGAGATAGCTCAGTGCTTAAGAGTACTGGCTGCTCTTTCGGGACCCTGGTTTAATTCCTAGCACCCACATGACAGCTCATAATTCCAACTCCAGTCTTGGGGACCAGATGCCCTCTTTTGAATTCCAAGGGTGCCATACACACACATGGTGAGCAGGCTACATGAAGGCAAAATACTCACGCATACTTAAAAAAAAGCAAAGCCACACGCTCCCCCCGCCATGAGCTCTCCCACCACCATGAGCTCATCAGGCCTTCCTGCCACACTGGTCCCAATAAAGCCAGCCTCTGTGGAGCTGCTTCTGCCTGGTTCTGGCTGAGTGATGAGAAAGCCAAGCCAGTCTACCCAAAGCTCACAGTGATTTTACTGTTAGGGGAGTGACACAGAGTCCTGGAGCCACTGTGGGCCCTTCCACCTGGCTGAAGAGATACAGGGCACCATGGCGACGAGGGCAGCAGGAGGAGACCCACCTTATAGGCCTCGTCAATGTTGGCGTCCACGCAGTGCTGGATCATCTCCTTCACCAGCAGGGGGTGGGGCTCGTCGCAGACCTGAGCAAACAATTAGGAGACACCATCTTGAGGCCCCAGACTAGTTTTCACCAAGTCTCCAGCAACTGGAATTTGGGAACAGTCTTATCACCACCAAGGACATCCCCCAAAGGACAGCTCCCAACACAGTTAGAGTCCTCATATCCAAGATGAACGAACTACAAAGCAGCCAACGGCCCAGAAAGACTCTCTACTTGGGTGGCATTAGAGGCATGGTGTTGGGCATGTTGGCACAGGAGGACCTCAAATTCAAGGCCAGCCTGGGCCACATATTGAGACCTGCCTCTAAGATAAGTGAATGAGCCAGGCAGGGATGGTGGCACACGTTTGTGATCCCAGCATGAGGAAGATGGAGGCAGGAGGAACAGAAGTTCGAGGCCAGCCTGAGGACAGAGTCTGGGCTACAGACAGGCTCAAAAATAAAAGAATCAAAGGAAGAAGATTGGAGAGATGGCTCGGGAGGCAAACGACTTCAGACAAGCCACCAGAGCCCAGGCTGCAGCACAGGTAAGGGTAAGACCATCTCTGCAGGGAAGTGAGGGATCAGGAAACACACTGGCTAGCCAGGACCCACCTATCTTCCACTACCTCCACCTGGGTCCTTCCCAGGACCCTCCCACTGGTCTCCTGGGTACAAGGGACAAAGCTGGGGTGGAAAAACAAACGAAGCAAGCACCCAACTCTGCCAGGAGCCCATCTCACCCAGCCATGAGTGCCCGCCGCCTTTCTTTGGGCACAAGACAGTGTCTCACAGTCCCCTTGCCTTAGCCTCCCGACTGCTTGTATGATAGGCGTGGGATGCCTAGTTTATGTGGTGCTGGGTCTGGAACCCAGGCAAGGACTCTAATAAATCAGGCCTTGCCTTCCTTCCTGAGACAGGTTTTACTCTGAAAGTGATGCTGGGATCACAGGCGTGGACTACCATGCCGGGGTCCTACATCCACCCAACGTTGGTGCAGGTTCATTCTGCTGCAGGCTAGCCCTCTCCCCACCCTGGTACCTTGAATACATTCTCACTGTTGATATAGCCAAATCCGGAGAAGGTGGACTGCAGGTTGTTCAGTGCCTGGACAGAGACAAGAGATACATCAGGGCGACTATGAAGTCTTTTCCTGCCCTGCCTCTCAGAGACCCGACCCCCACCCGCCAGCAGCTCACCCCACAGGATACTGAGTCCTCAATCTGCATTTTAGCCAAACTTGGCATAACACTCGTTCCCAAACTTCAACTTGTAAGAGCAATGTGTCTAGTCTCATGTCAACTTGAGACACAAACTAGAGTTATCTGAAAGGAGGGAACTTCAATTGGAAAATGCCTCCATAAGATCCAGCTATAGGTATCGAAAGATGGCCTAGTCGGCCATCAATGGAAAGAGAGGCCCATTGGACTTGCAAACTTTATATGCCCCAATATAGGGGAATGCCAGGGCCAAAAGAATGGGAATGGGTGGGTAGGGAAGTGGGGGGTGCTATGGGGGACTTTTGGGATAGCATTGGAAATGTAATTGAGGAAAATATGTAATAAAAAATATTAAAAATTAAAAAAAATTAAAAAATAAATAAATAAATAAATAAATAAATAAGGCTGCTATGAAAAAAAAAAAAAAAAAAAGATCCAGCTATAGGAGCTGGGCACTGGTGGCGCATGCCTTTAATCCCAGCACTTGGGAGGCAGAAGCAGATGGATTTCTGAGTTCGAGGCCAGCCTGGTCTACCGAGTGAGTTCCAGGACAGCCAGGGCTATACAGAGAAACCCTGTCTTGAAAAACCAAAAAACTAAAAAACAAACCAAACCAAACCAAAAAAGGATCCAGCTATAGGGCAATTTCTTGATTAGTGATTGATGGGTAGCAGGCAGCCCACTGTGAGTCCTGCCATCCTGGGTGCTATAAGAAAGCAGGCTGAGCAATGGAGGGGAGCAGGCAGTAAGCAGCCCTCTCCATGGCCTCTGCATCAGCTCTTGCTTCCAAGTCCTGCCCTGCTCGAGTTCCAGTCCTGACTTCCTTTGGTGATGAGCAGCATTGTGGAAGTGGAAGCTGAATAAACCCTTTCCTCCCCAGCTTGCTTTTTGGTCATGGTGTTTCACTGCAGCAATAGAAACCCTGCCTAAGACAGATAGCAGCAGTCACCCTCCAACCTGGCGCATGTCTCCCTGGGCTGTGAAGATAATGGCTTCCAGGCCGTCATCTGTGTATGGCACCTTTTCCTTCTCGATGACATTCATGAGCCTGGTGAGGACCTGAGCGTCAGTGAGCTTGGTGTAGCGGAGCACTGCACAGCGGGACTGGATGGGCTCTGGACAGAGACGGCAGAGTGAGGGCTCACAGCTGAGCCAGGCGTCAGACTATCAGATAAGAGGCAGAGAGGCTGTATTTCCAGCTCTCTGTTCTCTGCAGAGGGGCTTTTTCTAGGTGTGCGTGCTGATGTGTCTGTTCCCATGCCCCAATAAATGCCTGCCTCTAACTGCTTAAAAGAAGCAGGTCAGGTCCTGTTTCTGGAGGGTAAGTGGGCCTAACACAGACACCTACACACACACACACACACACACACACACACACACACACGAAGTTAGGACCTCTGGAATGGCTGGAATCACAGTGTAGAATGGGTGGGCCCTTGGGGAAGATGGCAGTTGGTCAGGGTAGAAGGCAATGGAACTCCAACAAGCTCTTTAAAGCTCCACAAGGTGCCAGCCTGTAATCCCAGCACTTGCGATTACAGATGGAGGTAGAGACAGAAGGATCGTGAGTTCAAGGTCAGCCTCAGGTACAAAGTCAGTACAAGGTCAACCTGTGCTGCTTGAGACTCTGACTCAAAAATCACCACGGACACCACCAACACCAACAAGAAAACAGGATGGGGGTGGGGGCAGGCAGCTAGCAAGATGGCTCAGTGGAAACAGATGCTTGCCACCAAGACTGACAGACAGCCTGAGTTCAATTTTAAGATCCACATAGATGATAACTGACTTCTAGCACACACATACAATGTAAGTTTTACATGGGGGGGGGGCAGGTGGGACAGGATGGATGACACTTGTAAACACTAAGCCTTCCACCTATCTGGGCAGCCATGAGCTGGCAGGAAAAGGCATGTGGAAACACGCTTGTGTGGGGGTGCGGAGAGGGAAGTGCGACAGAAAAGCCCCCAGTGCCGGGCATCAGCAGGACAGGAATGAGACAGAGATAACACACAGCACAGCGGGCCAGGATACCTGTCTGGCAGAGAGGCCAGTGCATGGGCAGCAGCTGGGCTGCAGGCCAAAGGCACTACGGGAAGACACTGTGGTGAGGTGGAGGCCTGGCTATGCCTGGCAAAGCCCAATGTAGAGTCCATCGATGCCAAGGGTCACAGCGTACAAAACAACTAGAGCACGTTCAAGACAAGCTGTGTGGCACAGTCCCGTCATCCCGTCTACTCAGGATGCTGAGGCAGGAGGACTGCAGATTCAAGGCATTCCTGGGGTATAGGGCAAATTCAACACCAGCCTGGGCAAGTTAGGAAGACCAAGTCTCAAAATAAAAAAGCACACAGGCCACAGTTAGTAGGGCACATGCATAAAATCCCTGGGTTGCATCTGCAGTACCATAAAAGATAAAAGTAGGGCCAGCAAAATGGCTAGGTAGGTCAAGGCACTGCTCAAGTTCAATTCCTGGTAGGTGAGAACAGAATTCTTTTTTTTTTTTTTTTTTTTTTTGTTTTTTTGAGACAGGGTTTCTCTGTATAGTTCTGGCTGTCTTGGAACTCACTCTGTAAACAAAGCTGGCCTCGAACTCAGAAATCCACCTGCCTCTGCCTCCCAAGTGCTGGGATTAAAGGCATGCGCCACCACGCCCATCTTGAGAACAGAATTCTTAAAATTGTCCTCTGACCTTTACACACACTGCAGCAGGCTTACACACACACACACACACACACACACACACACACACACACACAGAGTGAAGGACACCCGTATCAAGTGGCTCACAACTGCCTGTACCCTAATTCCAGGGCATGCATATTCAGACAGCAGACAGACACAATTAAACCTGAAAACAAATGAGAAAAGTAAGTACATGAAAAGGGAGCTTTGGGGCTGGAGAGATGGCTCAGTGGTTAAGAGTGCTGACTGCTCTTCCAAAGGTCCTGAGTTCAAATCCCAGCAACCACATGGTGGTTCACAACCATCCATAACGAAATCTGATGCCCTCTTCTGGAGTGTCTGAAGACAGTTACAGTGTACTTACATATAATAAATATTAAAAAAGAAACAAAAGCCGGGCGGTGGTGGCGCACACCTTTAATCCCAGCACTTGGGAGGCAGAGGCAGGCAGATTTCTGAGTTTGAGGCCAGCCTGGTCTACAGAGTGAATTCCAGGACAGCCAGGACTATACTGAAAAACCCTGTCTCGAAAAAGAAAAAAAGAAACAAAAAAGAAAAAGAAAAGGGAGCCGTACCAGGTGGGCGCAGCTGCCCAGGCTGCCCGCTCACCTATGATTTTGTCTGAAGCATTACACGCCAAAGCGAATCGGGTCGTCTTGGAGTAGATTTCCATGGTTCTCCTGAGGGCCTGCTGGGCACCGTCTGTCATGCTGAGGCAAGTGTAAGAGGGAGGTTGGTGCCAGGTCTGGGGGCATGATGGCCCCATCATCCCTGCCTGTTCTGGGATGGAGGACTGGAAATGTGAGTGAGGCCAGCCTGGTCCACTTGGGGAAACCATCTCCAGCCCATACCTGTCTGCTTCATCTAGAATGATGATCTTGTGCCGGCCCTTGGGAAGGGTGACTTTCTGCTGGGCGAACATTTTGATTTTATTCCTCACCACATCGATGCCCCTGAAACAGAAGAATGCATAGGATCAGAAACCAAGGAACGTTTTATTATCATGAGGGAGGGACTCCTATGGGGGAGGGGTCAGAGACAACTTTCAAGACCCAGTTCTCACTTTCCCTTCTGAGTTCTATGGGCTCTGAGGTTTGCAGTGAGGGTGTTGATCCACTGAGGCAATCTCAGTGGCCCAGTTTACTTTTTTTTTTTTTTAAATATTTATTTACTATATGTAAGTACACTGTAGCTGTCTTCAGACACACCAGAAGAAGGCATCAGATCTCATTTCGGGTGGTTGTGAGCCACCATGTGGTTGCTGGGATTTGAACTCTGGACCTTCGGAAGAGCAGTCGGGTGCTCTTACCCACTGAGCCATCTCACCAGCCCCCCAGTTTACTTTTTAATAATGTCTTTGTAGATGCGCAGCATGCGCAGGGGGTGGGGTGCCTGTAGAGGCCGGAAGGGGGTGCCTGGAGCCGGAGCTCCAAGCAGTCCTGAGCTAAGTACACGGTGATTAGGCGCAGGAAGGGAATTCTGCGTCTTTGCAAGAGCATCCATCATGTCCTTTCTTTCATCCTCCCTCCTCCCACCCCCACACAGGGTTTCTCTGTGTAGCCCCGGCTGTCCTGGAACTCACTCTGTAGAC
This sequence comes from Mus caroli, assembly GCF_978045245.1. Taxonomy (NCBI): domain Eukaryota; kingdom Metazoa; phylum Chordata; class Mammalia; order Rodentia; family Muridae; genus Mus; species Mus caroli. The sequence goes on along the minus strand of NW_028227259.1, from coordinate 138,781,039 downwards.
CAGGCTGGCCTTGACTCAGAGATCTGCCTGCCTCTGCCTCCCGAGTGCTGGGATTAAAGGCACAGACCACCACTGCCCAGCATAGCAGCATGTTCTTAACTGCTAAGCAATCTCTTCAGCCCTGTATTTTATTTTTTGAGAGGATCTTCATATGGTGGCTGAGAAGACCTGGAACTCAGAACCGACCTACCTCAGCCTCTCCAGTGCTGGGATTTCCCACACACTACTCCCAGTTCACAAGGGGCTTGCAAATCCTCCTGGTGGCCTTAAGTGGCTACAGGGGCTAATTTTAACCTGAGAACATGAGCTAGCAGTCAAATACACAGACCAGAAGGTGGGCTGTGGCCAGGGCTGCAGAAGGGAAATGGGGAGTGAGAACTCGAGGGCAGTTTCAGTTTTGCAAGGTCAGAAAACTGTTGCAAAATAACACAAACATATTAGCACGACTGAAGGGAACACTTAAAAGTGGTTTCAGGGCTGTGGGTAAATGCACCTGCCAGCAGACCGTGCAAGACTGACAACCTGAGTTCAACCCCCAGAACCCGAATGAAGGTAGAAGAAACTGATTCCACATGATTGAGCTGACCTGTCCACATGCACGCATGCCCACACGCCCCCACACACATGCACGCGCACCCCCCACCCCCATCAGTGTCAGGGAGGTGACTCGATGGGTAAAGGCACTTGCCGTTGACCTCCACAACTGAGTGCAATCCTCAGGACCCACTCGGTGGAGAGAACCTGCTCCCAGCAGGCTGTTCTCTGAGCTCTACAGGCATATGCCCCTCCCCCAATAAATATGCAGCAAGAAAAACACACCCTTAAAAAGAGAGTCATCTTTGAACATTTTCATCAAAACAAGGAACCCTTCAGGTGCTCCTCAGATACCTGGGCAAGATTCCAGTTAAGTGTGAAGCCAGCAGGAGGTGCTGCCCCCCCATCACCCCCCACACACTCTACCTGTCATTTGAGGCATTGAGTTCCAGGACTGCGTCCTTCAGGGCGGGGCCCAGCAACGCTCGTGCCAAGCAGAGGATGCTGGTTGTCTTGCCAGTTCCTGGGGGACCCTGTGGATAAAAGCTCCCTCAGCGCTTCAGCCAGGAAGGCGCCAAGGACCGGTGAGAGAGCTCAGCAGTAAGGAGCAATCACTCACTGGCTGCTTGTCCAGAGGACCTGGTTCCATCCCCAGTGCCCAAAACCAGCTGTAATCTCAGTTCCAGGGGATCCACCGCCCTCCCCTGGCACCAGGCATGCACATGGTACACAAACACAAATGCAGCAGGCAAACCATCCATACACATAAAGTGAATTAATTAAAAAAGGAGCCCCACATAGGTCCCACTGCTCCCACAACTCCCGACTGTTGGCAACCCAGCCAGGGACCTGTGGCTTCCCCAGGCAGGGAGTGGCCATGGCCCGACAAGATGCCCACAGACAGGGCCAGTCCTGAGTACTCACAGCAATGATGATATTGGGCACATTGCCTTCTCTTGCAAAGACCTGAGGGAGAGAGGTTCATTAAGTTAGGTGTGGTGGTGCCTGACTCCACTCTCAGCACACTGGAGGCTGGGCCATGGGGATCAGGGAGTCAAGGCCAGTTTAGGCTATATACCAAAATCCTGTCTCAAAAACCAATAGCTGGGGTGTGGTGGCACACACATTTAATCCCAGCACTTGGGAAGCAGAGGCAGGCAGATCTTTGTGAGCTAGAAGCCAGCCTAGTCTACATACCAAGTTCTGGGCCAGCCAGGACTACCTAGTGAGATTCTGTCTCAAAAAACAAGAAAAACCCCAAACAAGCACTTTTGGCACCCACAGTAGTGTATGGGTTTGGTGACTGTATATGGGATGGATCCCCAGTCTCTGGATGGCCTTTCCTTCAGTCTCTGCTCCACACTTTATCTCTGTATCTCCTCTCATGGGTATTTTGTTCCCCCTTCTAAGAAGGACCGAAGTATCCACACTTTGATCTTCCTTCTTGAGCTTCATGTGGTCTGTGAATTGTATCTTGGGTATTCTGAGCTTTTGGGCTAATACCACCCACTTATCAGTGAGTGCATATCTTGTGTGTCCTTTTGTGATTGGGTTACCTCACTCAGGATGTTATTTTCTAGTTCTATACATATGCCTAAGAATTTCATGAATTCGCCGGGCGTGGTGGCGCACGCCTTTAATCCCAGCACTCGGAAGGCAGAGGCAGGCGGATTTCTGAGTTCAAGGCCAGCCTGGTCTACAAAGTGAGTTCCAGGACAGCCAGGGCTATACAGAGAAACCCTGTCTCGAAAAAACCAAAAAAAAAAAAAAAGAATTTCATGAATTCATTGTTTTTAATAGCTAAGTAGTACTCCATTGTGTAAATGTACCCAATTTTCTGTATCCATTCCTCTGTTAAGGGATATCTGGGTTCTTTCCAGCTTCTGGTTACTATAAATAAGGCTGCTATGAACATAGTGGAGCATGTGTCCTTAATTACATGTTGGAGCATCATCTGGGTATATGCCCAGGAGTGGTATTAGTGAGTCCTCAGGTAGAACTATGTCCAATTTTCTGAGGAACCGCTAAACTGATTTCCAGAGTGGTTGTACTAGCTTGCAGTCCTACCAGCAATGGAGGAGTGTTCCTCTTTCTCCACATCCTTGCCAGCGTTTATTGTCACCTGTTTTTGATCTTAGCCATTCTGACTGGTGTGAGGTGGAATCTCAGGGCTGTTTTGATTTACATTTCCCTGATGACTAAGGATGTTGAACATTTCTTTAGGTGCTTCTCAGCCATTAGAGTTTCCTCAGTTGAGAAGTCTCTGTTTAGCTCTGTACCCCATTTTTAATAGGGTTATTTGGTTCTCTGGAGTCTAACTACTTGAGTTCTTTGTATATATTGGGTATTCGCCCTCTATCTGATGTAGGATTGGTAAAGATCTTTTCCAATCTGTTGGTTGCCATTTTGTCCTATTGACTGTGTCCTTTGCCTTACAGAAGCTTTGCAATTTTATGAGGTCCCATTTGTCAATTCTTGATCTTAGAGCATAAGCTACTGGTATTCTGTTCAGGAAAATGTCCCCTGTCTCCTGAGAGGCCCTGCCAGTGCCTGACAAATACAGAGGTGGATGTTCTCAGCCAACCATTGGACTGAGCACGGGATCCCCAATGCAGGAGCTAGAGAAAGGACCCAAGGAGCGGAAGGGGTTTGCAGTCCCATAGGAGGAACAACAATATGAATGAGTCAGTACCTTCAGAGCTCCCAGGGACTAAACCACCAACCAAAGAGTACACACGGAGGGACTCGTGGCTCCAGCCACATATGTAGCAGAGGATGGCCTTGTGGGACATCAATGGGAGAAGAGGCCCTTGGTCCTGTGAAGGCTCGATGCCCCAGTGTAGGGGGATGCAGGGACAGGGAAGCGGGAGTGGATGGGTTGGTGAGTGCGCGTGCATGTGGTGGTGGTGGTGGTGGTGGATATGGGATAGGGGGTTTTTGGAAAGGGGATAACATTTGAAATGTAAATAAAGAAAATACCTAATAAAAAATAAAATAAAAAAAGAATAACCAAGCAAAATAAACCCCCAAAACAAATAAACAAACAAAAACAGAGGCCAAGACGATGGCTTAGCAGATAAAGGCTCTGGCAAAGGCTAACAAGCTGAGTCCTATCCTCCATCCATCATTAGGCCCCGAGTAGGGAAGAGAACCAAATCTGGTCTCTATTGTGGTAGGAAGACCCACCCTCAGTGTGGGCGGTACCTTCCCCATTGCTATGTCAACCCCACGAGGAACGGTCCCCACTAGCTCATTGGGCCGCTGACGTGATGTCGGAAGGGGCTCCGGGCTCCCTCACCTCCAGCCTGCTCACAGTGTCTTCATTGCCCACTATTTCGTTGAGCTTCACTGGTCTGTATTTTTCAACCCTGTTGAGGAGAAAGCAAACATTGACATGGTTATCCTACAGAATCCAGAAGAGAGGGCGGGAAGGGGCAACCCTGCAGATTCTGGCAGGGTGGAGCTGTGATGCCAACACACAAAGGCTAAGCCAGGAGGACTCTGAGTTCCAGGCCAGCCTCTGCTACATACATAAACTGCTTCAAAAAAGTAAGAAAGCAGCAAGATGGTCCTTAAGCCAGCAAGAGTGCACTTAAAGGCACTCTTGGCAGAGCTAGTCAGCCTTGCTTCAAACCCCAAAACCAAGATGGCACAACAGGAAGAAAACCGATGGCCTCCACACACACTGTGGGCCTTATATGTATGGCACATCCAGCCACACAATGAGTAAGTATTCATGGTCCGAAGAGATGGCTCAGTGGTTGAAAGCACTGGCTACTCTTTCAGAGGACCTGGGTTCAATCCCTTCCCAGCACCTACATGGAAGCTCACAACTGCCTGTGACTCCAGTTCAGAGAATCTGACGCCCTCACACAGACACAGACACAGACACACACACAGGCAAAACTACCGATGCATATAAAACTATTTAATAATTAATTAATTAAAGCAATCAGCCAGACACAGTGGCATCTTGGGGGTGGGGACAGGAAGTTCAGAAGTTCAAGGCTATCCTTGAGTATATAGCAAGTACAAGGCCAGTCTAGGCTAAATGAGACACTCTCAATAAATTTTAAAAAACAATAAAAACAATGGCTTGAGAGATGACTCAGTGGTTAAGAGCGCTTGCCACTGCGGAACTCCCAGGTTCGACTTCTAGCATCCACACAGTGGGTCACAACTCTAATTCCAAGGAATCCAATGCCCTCTCCTGGCCTCTTCATGTCTGCATGCACACACTGTCCCATATAGACACACAGACAAAACACTCACACACATAAAGGGAACCTCAAATAAACAAACAACAACAACAAAAACCAACCAATCAACCAACTGACTAACAACAAACTCAAAACCAAGAAAGGAGCCAGCAAGATGGGTGAGAGGTAAGGGTGCCTGCTGACAGGCTTGACCACCTGAGTTTGATCCTTGGGACCCACAGGGGAGAAGAGACTCCTAGAGACTGCGTTCTGACCTGGCAGGTGCAAGAGCCCCCTCCTCCCCAGTAAAGAAGTGCAAAAAGAAAGGCTTTAAATGAAAAGAGGTATCAATAGAACTTTTCATATGACCTGGCTTTGCCTGTCCACTCCACACAGCGGAGGGAACCAGAGTAAGCTGTGGTTTCTGTCTAGCCAGCCCCAATGCACACCAATGCAGGGCTGGCGGGTGGGCTGTGATGGACCCAGGTGTACCCACTTGTTACACCAAATGGCTATCTTCAGGGTGTCTGTGGTGACAGGTAGCCAGTGCTGGCTCACTGTGTGATTTGGGACTATGACCGGGAAGCCTGGGTGGGCAGTTTTTAAGCAGTTTTGAAAAGACTCTTGGTCATTTCATTAAAATGCCGTTCCCTTGGTGTTGGAGAGAGCCAGTACCTGAGAGCACAGGTGCTCTTCCAGAGGACTTAGGTTAAATTCCCAGCACCCTGCAGTTTCAGGGGATCTGATTTCCTCTCCTCATCTTTGAGGGCACTGAATACACCCACAGATATAAAATAAATTTAAAAACCAGACATCTGTGCCTATAAAGAATCTATTTGTCCAGACAGGGTCTCATGTAGCCCAGGCTAGCCTGGAACTCACTATGTAGCAAAGGATGACCTTAAACTCCAATTTTTCAGCCTCTAGACCTCCAGGTCTAGGATGATAGGCATGCGTGTATCACTATGCCCAGTCCACGGGGGCTGGCAATGGAAATGTGGGTTTCCATTTGACAGCAAGCGTCCTATCAACTGGATCACATCTCCTGATGGCCTGGAACTCATGATCTGTCTATCTCAGCCTCCTGACCACCAAGTTCTGCTTTTTAAATGAACAAGCAACATTAAAAGCCAAAAGGACGTTTTCCAGCTCTGTGTAGATGTTGTAGATTTACTGTGACCATCAGTTTCCTTTGCTCTTTTTTTTATATTCTGCTGTTTTCTTTCCTTTCCCTCTCTATTTTTGGAGACAGGGCTTCTCTACATAGTTCTTGCCAGACTGGAACTCCTGATAAAGAGCAGGCTGGCCTTGAACTCAAGAGCTCCACCACCTCCAGCCTTAAGTATATATCCGTATACATGTATATCCGTCCATGTTTATTATTTATGTGTGCCATGGCACAGGCGTGGAGATCAGAGAACAACTCTGGGAGTCGGTTCTCTCCTTCCAAAGTGTAGGATCCAGGATTACACTTGGGCTGTCAAGCACTCTAACCACTGGCCTCAGACTCCCTATGTAGCTAAGGTGTGAGCTACTCCAAGTGGATACCCACTTTCTTTTTTTTTTTTTTTTTTGATTTTTAATATTTTTATTACATATTTTCCTCAATTACATTTCCAATGCTATCCCAAAAGTCCCCCATAGCGCCCCCCACTTCCCTACCCACCCATTCCCATTCTTTTGGCCCTGGCATTCCCCTATATTGGGGCATATAAAGTTTGCAAGTCCAATGGGCCTCTCTTTCCATTGATGGCCGACTAGGCCATCTTTCGATACATATGCAGCTAGAGACAAGAGCTCCGGGGTTCTGGTTAGTACATCATGTTGTTCCAACAATAGGGTTGCAGATCCCTTTAGCTCCTTGGGTACTTTCTCTAGCTTCTCCATTGGGAGCCCTGTGATCCATCCAATAGCTGACTGTGAACATCCACTCCTGTGTTTGCTAGGCCCCGGCATCGTCTCACAAGAGACAGCTATATTTGGGTCCTTTCAGCAAAATCTTGCTAGTGTATGCAATGGTGTCAGCGTTTAGAAGCTGCTTATGGGATGGATCCCTGGATACGGCAGTCTCTAAATGGTCCATCCTTTCATCACAGCTACGAACTTTGTCTCTGTAACTCCTTCCCTGGGTGTTTTGTTCCCAATTCTAAGAAGGTGCACAGTGTCCACACTTTGGTCTTCATTCTTCTTGAGTTTCATGCGTTTAGCAAATTGTATCTTATATCTTGGGGATACCCACTTTCTTTTCACTTATTTCTATGGCTACCAGACAATGCTAAATTATATACATGGTGCGTTTTCTTTTCTTTCCTTTCCTTTTCTTTTTTTTTGAGTGCTGGGGATGAAACCCTAGGCCCTGAGCATGCCAGGCAAGGGTTCTGCCACTGAGGGACATTTCCAGTTTGCATACTTTTCTAGTATACTTGACACTTCAGGCCAGCATTCTCAACCTGTAGGTCGAGGACCCCCATCCCCACCCCCACCCCCGCCCGGGGCTGTTGACTGACCCTTCCTTGGGGAGTGCATAAGACCACCAATAACTTAGATGTTGACATCATATAACATAACAGCAGCAGAATTACAGCTATGAAGTCGCAATAAAAATTTTATAGTGGGGGGGCACCCCAACATGAGGCACTGTATGAAAGGGTCACAACATTAGGGAAGTTGAGAACCATTGCTCTGGAGAGCCCGAATAGTTCAGTGAACCGAGGGACCTCTCTATGGTCTGCTGTCAGAAACCTTACTTTTGATAAAGAAAAACTAGTCCCGGGGTAGTTCCATGCTAGCATGTGGTCTGGCAGCAAGTTCCATGCAAAAACTAAAAGCTCAAAATGCACCTGCAGACCCTGTCCAGAGGCCAAAGACACAGTGGGGTCAGAATTCGTTATTCTCGGCGATATAGAAAGTCTGCAGCTAGCTTAGGGTAGTGAGACCCACAGTAACAAAAGTGAAACACACACACACACATACACACAGAGTTATGTTTTGTTAAACAGTGTTTCTATGTGTAGTCCTGGTGACCTCCAACTCAGAGACTCACCTGCCTCTGACTTCCAAGCGCTGGGATCAAAGGTGTGTGCCACCACCTGGCTAAAGCTAATAGTTTGTTTTTTTTTTAAAGATTTATTTATTTATTATATGTAAGTACACTGTAGCTGTCTTCAGACACTCCAGAAGAGGGTGCCAGATCTCATTACGGATGGTTGTGAGCCATCATGTGGTTGCTGGGATTTGAACTCTTTCGGAAGAGCAGTTGGGTGCTCTAACCCACTGAGCCATCTCACCAGCCCAAGCTAATAGTTTTTTAAGATGAGATTTTAAACAAATAAAAAAATATGAGGCCAGGGCTGGAGAGATGGCTCAGCCGTTACGAGCACTGCCTGCTCTTCCAAAGGCCTTGAGCTCAATTCCCATAGTGGTGGCTCACAACCATCCATGATGGGTTCTGATGCCCTCTTCTGGTGTGTCTGAAGACAGCTACAGTGTACTCATATACATAACATAAATAAAGGCCATTAGCATTGCACTGCATGAGAGCCTATTAGTCACGTTTAAGCATCATTTAGATGAACTTCGAGACACATATTCCTCAATTTCCATAAATAAAAATCTCTACCTTTGCCTGGTGGCTTACACCTGCCATTCCGGCATTTGGGAAGCTGAGGCAGGAGAACTGCAGAAACTTCAAGACCAGCTTGGGCTTCACAGTAAACCCCAGGGCTGTGAATGGGCCTCAGTGCTTGCTTAGCGTGCACGAGGCTCTGTGTTCCACCCCCCAGCACTGCTTTACGGAAGTAATGCATGCCTGTCACCCCAGGATCAACGTTCAAAGTCATCCTTTGCTACATAGTGAGTTCGAGTCCAGCTTGGGTTACACAGGACACGATCTCAAAAAAAAAAAAAAAGAAAAAAGAAAAAAGAAAAGAAAAGAAAGAAAAACAGAAAACCTAGCTTCAAGAAGAAAAGGGGAAATCTGCGCTCCTGGGGACATCTGCACCTTCGCTGTCCCCTAGACCCAGGTCGAACCCAGGGTTCCTGGAGCTCGGCCCGCCCTCACGTCTACGCGCGCGTTACTATGGCTGCAGGCTCACCACGGCAGCTCGTAGTGGCCGGCGGTCTTGCTGGGGACAGGCGAGGGCTCCTGCGCCCCACTCTCGGATGGGCCACAGCCACTCTCCTCAACCTCCATTCCGGTGGTTGCTCTTCCCGCCACCCGAGGCCCCGCCCCATGCCTCTTTGAGGAAGTCTGGGTCCTGGTTTCCGGGCAACGCCGAGAGGAAAGCGGAAGTGCGTTATGGTGGTGGTGAATCTCTTCCTGCGCCTGCGCAGAGAGCACCGCGTAGCCACCCCTGGCCGCTAGAGGCCGCAGTGACCACAGGAGCTGGCGTTTGAGAGGCGGGGAGAGAGACATTTTATTATATCTTATTTAATTGTGACATTAAATAAGATATAATAAAATCATTTCATTTCGTTTTATTTTCTTTTTACTTTCATGGACTTTTATTTTTTTGATACAGGGTTTCTCTGTGTAGCCCTTGACTGCTCTGAAACTCACTGTGTAGACCGGGCTGGCCTTGATTTCAGAGATCTGCCTGCCTCTGTCTCTTGTGTGTGCCACCACTGCCTGTCTAAAATAAGTTTTCTTTTGGTTTTGGTTTTTCTTTTTTTTTTTTTTTTTTTTTTTTGGTTTTTCGAGACAGGGTTTCTCTGTGTAGCCCTGGCTGTCCTGGAGCTCACTTTGTAGACCAGGCTGGCCTCGAACTCAGAAATCCGCCTGCCTCTGCCTCCCAAGTGCTGGGATTAAAGGCGTGCGCCACCACGCCCGGCTTCTTTTTTTTTTTTAAGATTTATTTATTTTTTATTTATATGAATACACTGCAGCTGTCTCCAGACACACACTAGAAGAGGGCATCAAATTCCATTACAGATGGTTGTAAACCACCATATGGTTGCTGGGATTTGAACTCACGATCTTCAGAGGAGCAGTTGGCGCTCTTAACTACTGAGCCATCTCTCCAGCCCGGTTTTGGTTTTTCGAGACAGGGTTTCTCTGTATAGTCCTGGCTGTCCTGGAACTCACTTTGTAGACCAGGCTGGCCTCGAACTCAGAAATCCGCCTGCCTCTGCCTCCCAAGTACTGGGATTAAAGGCGTGCACCACCACGCCCGGCTAAAATAAGTATTTTTAAAGAGATGCTTTCTAGGCCCAGGTTTGGTGGCCCAGGTCTTTAATTCCAGCACTTGGGAGCATAGGCACATGGATCTTTGTAAGTTCAAGGCCAGCCAGAGCTACGTACTATCACAAAAATTCAAAAAAAATAAAACAAAATAAAATACAACAATAACAAAACTAAAGATACTTTCTGGCCAGGTAAAGTGACACACACCTGTCATTCTTTTTTTTTTTTTCTTTTTTTATTCATATGTGAGTACACTGTAGTTGTCTTCAGACACCTCAGAAGAGAGCATCAGATCTCATGGATGGCTGTGAGCCACCATGTTGTTGCTGGGATTTGAACTCAGGACCTTTGGAAGAGTAGTCAGTGCTCTTAACCACTGAGCCATCTCTCCAGTCCCACACCTGCCATGCTTACACTACTAACAATCCGGGTAGGAGGAGAGTGAGTTCTGGGACTAGACAAAGGAGACTCTGTCTCAACAAAGCAACTACAGCAAAAAAAGCTGACATGACACATACCTGTAGCTTCAGCACTTGAAAGACAGATGCCAGCCTGGGGTACATGAGACTCTCAAAGAAATAATAGGGCACGGGTCAGAAGCCTGGGTTCCACCAGTATCAACGAGAGAAAAAAAAAAAAAAAAGATGGTTTTCTCCAAGGTGGCATTTTCAAGGTTTAAGGCTGGTGATTTCCAAGCAGGCTCGCCCTACTGTTAGCAACCTCAGCAAACTGCTCATTTTCATAGTCTGCCTGCCCAGACACATCCCACGGAGTGCCTCTGGTAAGCACAAAGGTTTTTATTTGAACTCTTTGGCTAAACATTAGCAGTTTTTTAATTGCTTGCCTTGCTTTTTGTTATTGTTGCTGTTGAGACAGTGTCTCTGTAGCCCTGGCTGACCTGGATGTGTGAACCAGGCTGGACTTGAACCAGGAGAGATCCCCCCGCCCCTGTCCTTGGAATGCTGAAATTAAAGGCTGTGTCACCACTTCTGGTCATGCTTTGTCGTCGTGTTCCCTCCTTAGCAATAAGAAAACAAGGAGAGAACTTTCACAGATGGGCACAGAGGACGGATTTTATGTCCCTGGATGTGGGGTGACCTTTAAGACCTCAGCTGTGGGTGGCCGATCATTGAGCCTTTCTTTCCTTTGGTTTCTGGTCTGTTGACATTTCCTCAGTGAGCATGTCCCTGCTGACAGTGCTGGGACCACTTCATCTACAGAGCAACAAGAGACCAGTTGCACCCAGCTTGGGCAAGATGTGTCTCATGAATCCCCGAGCAAATGACTGATGAGAGACGAGAATGTTCTCTCTCTCTCTCTCTCTCTCTCTCTCCTCTGTTGTTTCAAGATAGGGCCCCACTATGTAGCCCTGCTTGTCCTGGAACTCACTATGTAGACCAGGCTGGCCTCGAACTCACAAACATCCACCTGCTTCTGCTTCCCAAGAGCTGAAATTGAAGGCATTGCAACACCCAGGTCTTGAACTTCTGAACCCCCTGCCTCTACCTCTGGAATGCTGGGATTGCAGACACGCATCCATGCTCAGTGTATGGAGTGCAGGGAATGGACCCAGAGCTTCCAGCATCCTCAGAGGAGACTGAGAGGTCAGTGCAGCCTGACCTCAGCTTCAGGCTTGTCCTGCCTGTAGCAGCATCACCACTTGGAATATTTCAGTATGGTTGGCTTGTTTGTATTTAATTTCTTGTTTTCTAGGACCTACCTATCTATTGATTTTTTTCCCCCTTCTCAGCAAAGCTTGATGGTTTCTGAAGAAAACCTTGTCAGTTTCTTTTCTTTCCTTCCCTCCTTCCTTCCTCTTTTTCTAGTTTACGTGTTTAGATGTTTTGCATACAGTATCAATGACAGGTGTCCATGGAGGCCAGAAAAAGGCATTAGAGCCCCTGAGACTGGAGTGACAGACAATTGTGGGCTGCCATATAGATGTTAGGTCTCGAACCCTGGTCCTCTGGAAGAGCAGCCAGTGCACTTAACCGCTGAGCCGTCTCTCCTGCCTGATCTTGTCAGGTTCTAATGACGCTTTAAAAGTCTGTATGTCTTCACTGGCAATTTTGCTTCTAGAGACTCCTTTCACAGACATGTTTGCCTGAGGATTGGTAAGATGGCTCAGTTGGTCAAGGGGCTTGCCAACAAGCCTGATGGACCCAAGTTCAGTTCTCAGGACTCACATGGCTGGAAAGAGAGGACCAACTATTGCAAGTTATCTTTATCTTCTGACCAGCATAGTGTGCTATGGACATACACACCACACACACACACACACACACACTAAATAAAATGAAAATAAATGCTTGCACAGATGACATAAATATGTGTAGAATGTTTGTTAAAATGGTTCAGGGGGAGAGAAAATGAAATAAGCATCCATCAATAGTAGAATAGGTAGAAAGGTTGATTGATATCTTCAGTCTATGTAGTAGCTAAAAACTAAAAGCCATCTGTCTGCCTGCAGGGCAGGGAAAGATCTTCATGTCTTCCAAAAAACAGTCACAGAGGGACTATGGGAGTGGTTCTGAGAATTCACTAGTGAGGGACTAGGGACATGGCTCAGTGGTAGAGCCCCTGCCTAGAATCCCCCAGTGAGGGGTTGGGGGCGTGGCTCAGTGGTAGAGCCCCACCTGCCTCTGCTTCCCAAGTGCTGGGATTAAAGGTGTGCGCCACCACCGCCTGGCTAAGATTAAATTTTATATGTATGTATGCCTAAAGTCTGATTGGGGCTGTGCATCTGTGGGTTGGGGATGCACCCTTGGATGCCAGAAGAGGAAGTCCTATTCTCTGGGTCTGGAGTTGTAGGCAGCTGTGAACTGAGAACTGAACTCAAGTCTCTACAAAAGCTACAAATACCCTTAACCCCGAGCCATCTCTCCAGATCACAGTTTTTCTTAGATTTATTTTGATTATTATTTTATTGTTTTTTTAAAAGATTTATTTATTTTATGTATATGAGTCTCAGACACACCAGAAGAGGGCATCAAATCTTATTACAGATGGTTGTGAGCCACCATGTGGTTGCTGGGAATTGAACTCAGGACCTCTGGAAGAGCAGTCAGTGCTCTTAACCACTGAGCCATCTCTCCAGCCCCTTGATTATTATTTTAAATTATGTATATGTGTGTGCCTGTCTGTCTGTCTGTCTGTCTGTGTGAGGGTATGCTCATGGCCAGTAGAAGCCAAAGGCATGGGTCCCCTGAAGCTGGAATTACATGTGGTTGCAAGTTGAGGTATGTATTGGCAACTGAACACAAGATCTATTTCAAGAGCAGAACATGGTCTTACCACTGAGCCATCTCTCCAGTCCCTTCAGCCTCTTTAAATCCTCTTTAGAGCCTCTTTGATCCTGTTGGGGATCAAATCCAGGGCTTCATGAATCCTAGGCTAACACTGTAATAATTGAGTCACATCCCCAACACCTAGGCCTATGCATTGTGCATGTTCTCTGTCATCCCAGAGATCTCTCTGTGTGGGCTTCATTATCTGAAGAATTCACAGGAAGCCCTTTGGCAGAGTCCTGGCCTGCCCCAGCATGTACGCACACACCCACGCACAGGCTCACTACATTCCGTGCTACCCTGAGGGCATGCATTCCAAGAAAGCCGTCTTGGAGGAAGTAATGTTTCCCTCAAACTCAGCGTGTTATGTACAGGGTGTAAGCTTTAGCTGCTTTTCCAGATCCCAGACTTCAATTTCGGTTATTTATTTATTTATTTATTTATTTATTGCTAGTAGATCTTACTATGTAGTCCAAGTAGGGTTCAAAATTGTGATCCCCTGCCTCGGGTCTCCTGAGTTCAGCTGAGCGCGGCTCCTTGGTTGCTGTAATGGAGCATGTAGGCTGAGGGCTGAGCTCGAAGGGTAAGACACAGTTAACACAGAGGACTCATAGTCGGGGGGGGGTGGCATGGTGGCCCACACCAATGTCCCAGTGAATAGGTAGATGGATAGATAGGTAGATAGATAGATAGATAGATAGATAGATAGATAAGAAAGAAAGAGAGCCAGTTTAATGGTTCAGTGGATAAAGGGATTTTTCCACCTAGCCTGAGAGCTGGAGTTTGATCCCATAAGCCCGCTCTGTGGAAGGAGAGAAATGACCCCACTGCTATGCACACATGCATAGAAATGAATGTAATGCAGATAAATCAAGATGGAAAAGCCTGAGGCTTTAGCTGTGTGGCAGAGTGCTTGCCTAGCATGCTCCAGGGAGGGGCAAGGGCCATGGCTCAGCAGTTCAGTGCTTGCCTCTTACGAAGCTCCTGGTCTGACCCTCAAACAACAAAACAGAGACATACGGCCAAGCCTGCAGCCGAGATCTGCTGCCTGTCCCATTGAAAAGGCTATGGAAACTTGATGTCTGTTCAGGTATAGGTGTTCAGTTCTATCTTTTCCTCTGTCTGGGATGTCAGGGATTGGGCCGGGCCTTGTGACAGTCCAGTGCTCTACCACAGCCCTGCTTTATTTTATTTTATCTTAATTTTTTTTTTTTTTTGGTTTTTCGAGACAGGATTTCTCTTTATAGCTCTGGCTGTCCTGGAGCTCACTTTGTAGACCAGGCTGGCCTCGAACTTAGAAATCCGCCTGCCTCTGCCTCCCGAGTGCTGGGATTAAAGGCGTGCGCCACCACGCCCGGCTTTATCTTAATTTTTATTTCACGAGTATATTTTACCCACATGTGTGTCTGTGTATCACATGCATGTGGTGCCCTAGACCACCAGAAGAGGGCGTCAGATCCCCTGAAACTGAAGTTACAGAAGGTTTTGAACCATTATGAGGGTTCTGGGATTCGAACCTGGGTCCTCTAGAAAAGCAAAGATACTCTGAACCGCTGAGCAGTCTCTCTAGCCTCTAAGCACACCTCCTGGTCCCCTGCCCTTCAGGACAGGGCTCACTAAGTTGCTTACGTTGGGTTCTCTTTTTTTTATTTTTTCCTTTTATCTCTTTCCTTCCTTCCTTCCTTCTTTCCTTCCTTCTGTCTTTCTTTTTTTTTTTTTTTTTTTTTTTTGGTTTTTCGAGACAGGGTTTCTCTTTATAGCTCTGGCTGTCCTGGAGCTCACTTTGTAGACCAGGCTGGCCTCGAACTCAGAAATCCGCCTGCCTCTGCCTCCCGAGTGCTGGGATTAAAGGCGTGCGCCACCACGCCCGGCTATTCTTTCTTTCTTTTAAAGACTTATTTGTTTTATACAAGTACACTTTAGCTGCCTTCAGATACCCGAGAAGAGGGCATCACATACATATGGTTTGTAAGCCACCATGTGGTTGTTGGGAATCGAACTTAGAGCCTCTGGAAGAGCAGTCAATGCTCTTAACCACTGAGCCAGCCCCTATTTTGTTTCTTTATCTTGGTTTTTCAAGACAGGGTTTTTTTGTATAGCTGTTGCCATCCTGAAACTTGCTCTGTAGACCAGGCTGGCTTTGAACTCAGAAATCTACCTGCCTTTGCCTCTGCTTCCCACCATTGCCTGGCTCATAAATAAATATGTTTATTGCTATTATTTTTGACTCGCTGTAACCTGGCTGGCTTGGAACTCATTTTATAGATCAGACTAGTCTCTAACAGATATCCTCCTGTGTGTGCCTCCTGGGTGAGGTGATAAGATTAAATGCCACCATACCCTGCTAGATATTAGTTTTTGTTTTATGTATTTAAGTATTCTCCCACATGTATGTATGTGTGTCATTTGTGTGTATGGTATCCAGAGAGGCCTGAAGAGGCCGTGAATCTCCTGGAGCTAGAGTTAAGGATAGATATGGCTGGGCAGTGGTGATACACGCCTTTAATCCCAGCACTTGGAAGGCAGAGACAGGCAGATTTCTGAGTTCGAGGCCAGCCTGGTCTACAGAGTGATTTCCAGGACAGCCATGGCTATACAGAGAAACCCTGTCTCAAAACAAACAAACAAACAAAAAACAAAAAAGGACAGATATAGCCGGGTGTGGTGGCGCACACCTTTAATCCCAGCACTTGGGAGGCAAAGGCAGGTGGATCTCTGAGTTCGAGGCCAGCCTGGTCTACAGAGTGAGTTCCAGCACAGCCAGGGCTATACAGAGAAACCTTGTCTCAAAAAAAAAAAAAAAAAAACCAAGGGGCTGGAGAGATGGCTCAGTGGGTAAGAGCACCCGACTGCTCTTCTGAAGGTCCAGAGTTCTAATCCCAGCAACCACATGGTGGCTCACAACCATCCGTAACGAGATCTGACGCCCTCTTCTGGAGTGTCTGAAGACAGCTACAGTGTACTTACATGTAATAAATAAATAAATTAAAAAAAAAAAAAACCAAAAAAAAAAAAAAAAAAAACCAAAAAGGACAGATATGAGCCTCCGTGCAGGCTGGAAATGGAACCCAGGTCCAGGTCCTCTGCAAGAGCAGCAAGTGCTCTTAACTAGGGAGTCATCTCTCCAACCCCCTAATTAAAAAAAAAAAAAAAACCAAGACAAAACCAAAAAACCAAAAACGTAGGGTCTCATGTAGCTCAAGTTGGCCTAGAAGTGTCTATGTGGCTGAGGATGACCTTGAACTCCTGCCCCTCCTGCCCCCATGTCCTAAGAGCTGGGATGTCAAGTATCCACAGTTAGACCTGGGTTTCTGCTGTGCTGGGGATGGGATGCAGGGACTCATATGCCCTCCACTACACATTGGGTTTGAGGTCTTGCTTAGCAGCATGACCCTATCTCAAAGAAAGAAAAGCTAGGGATGGGCATAGTGGTACATTTAATCCTAGCACTCTCTGGAGAAACAGGCAGGTGGATCTTTGGGTTTTGAGCATAGCCTTCCTTGTCTATATAGCTAGCCAGTGCCCACTGATGAGGCCTACAAATGAGATTCTATTCTCAAAGAAACAAACAAAGCCCCAGAAAAGATGGGGGAGGGATTCACAATGCCTCAGCCATTGGTAATTGATAGCAGCTGGGGAAGAGAGAATCAATTTCCTTTTTCAGATTGATTTTATTTTGTTTTTTATTGTTTGTTTGTTTATGTGTGTGTGCATGTGCATGCAGATGCCCAAGGGAGCCAGAAGAGGGCGTCAGATTCCCTAAAGCACCAGACCTAGGCTCTGGGAACTGAACTCTGGTCCTCTGGAAGACCAGCAAGCACTCTTAACCATTGAGCCATCTTTCCAGCCCAAGAGTCAGTTTAGTTCTGAGTGTTGCTCCTGTTTATGTCTCCATACTGTCGTGAATGGCCCCCCACCAAGGCAAATTCGGGCAGTACTGACTGGCCTCCATGAGGTTTAAAGAATCAAGGAGATATGAAGAAGGAAGGGTGTGGGCCGTGAGGGGATTCAGGGAGAGATGGTGGGTGGGGATGGGTTCCATCAGGTACGTTGTATATGTCTATGAAAGGACAGAGACTAAGCAAAGACAGTCTAAGCCAGCAGTTTTTAACCTTCCTAATACTGCAACCCTTTAACACAGTTTCTCATGCTGTGGTGACCCCCAACCATAAACTTATTTTGTTGCTACTTCATAACTGCAATTTTGCTACTGTTATGAATTGTAATGTAATCTGATGTGTGGGATATCTGATATGTAAAAAAGAAAAAAGAGAAAAGAAAAGGAAAGGAAAGAAAGTTTTGCGTTTTCTTTTTTCTTTTCTTTTCTTTTTTTTTTTTTTACAAGACAGGGTTTCTCTCTGTAGCTCTGGCTGTCCTGGAATGCACTCTGTAGACCAGGCTGGCTTTGAACTCAGAAATCTGCCTGCCTCTGCCTCCTGAGTGCTGGGATTAAAGGCGTGCGCCACCACACCTAGCTGGTGCATGTTTTCAACTCCAGTTCTGAAGAGGCAAAGCCAGGCAGAGACATCCCTAGGGCTCAATTGGCCAGGCAGCCTTCCCTTCTTGTTGAGTTCCAGGCCAGTGAGACTCAAAAAAAGGTTAACTTAAGAGAGCACCCAAGGACCAGGATCCATCAGCACCCACATGGTGCTCAAAGCCATGCAGGTCCAGGGGAACTGGTTCTGTCTATGGCTTCCACAGGGACCAGGCACATGCATACATGCAGACAAAAGATTCATACCCATAAAATAACAACCCAAACAATGATGGGTAAAAGAGCTTCTGCCAGGGCTGGGGGCCTTACTTCAGCTCCAGGACGCACACAATGGGAAGAGAGGACTGACTCCTGCAAGCTGTTCTCACTTCCACACTCTTGCCATAGTTCCTGTGTGACACACACACTCACACACACACACACACACACACACACACACATGCGTAGTCACACATACATACACACACCCACAGGAAGTTTTTTTTTTTTTTTTTGTAAAGATGCATTGGTGGGAGGGGATGCTGAGGCTATAGCTCAGTGGGTAGAGCGTTTGCCTAACACACCTGGAGCATTGGTTTTCATGCCCAGCAATGCATCAAATCCACCCATAGTGATTCATGCCTGAAGTCTCAATCTTAGGGACATAGGGACATAAGACTCAGGTCATCCTCAGCTACCTAGAGATCTCAAGGCCATCTAGGACTACCTGAGACCATGACTCAAAAACTAAAATTAGATCCTTCTTCAAAACAGAGGTGCCCCAAGGCAGGTATGACGGTAATACTACAGAGGCCAAGGCAGAAGAATCCCCACGAAGTAAGACCTCAAAACAACAACAAACAACAAAACCCAAGGCATGGCGGGTTATGGGGAGTTAAAGTGAATACAACTGGAGATGGGGCTGTAGCCCAGTTGGCAGAGTGCCTGCCTAGCATGTACAAAGCCCTGGGTTCCATCCTTAGCACTGTATAAACTGGGCACGGTCAGAGCTGGGTCTAATCTCAGGACCCAGGAGTAGAGGTGGAAGGATAAAAAGTTCTAAGTTTATGGAGAGTCAGGAGTACAGCCTGGGCTACAGGAGACTCTGTCTGAAAATAGGGTCGGTCAGCTTCCTGTGCAGCCTGGGCTACAGGCAGCCCGGGGTGACCCTCCCCTTCCTGGTCCCTCCAGCTAGTGGAATATGGGAACCTATCAGTGGTGTATGGGAACCTGAACCTCAGAAGGCTCGGGCCATGAACCTTGCCTTCTTGGCTCATTTCCCGTTTCTCACATGAAGCTCACGCGACAGCTTTCTTTCAAATTGACATCTGGGATGATGTCCCTGTTGAGTAGTTACTTTTTGGAAGCTGGGGCAGAAAGCCCAAGGCTACCTTGTGACCTAGTTAATGGTAGTTACAGGGGAATGTCTCGGCAGGAGACTGAGGGAGAGGTGACTCGGATATGGTGCCGAGGGGAAGTCTTTCAGGAGGCAGGCGATCCTCCTCCACCTCCCAGGCCACCAGTGTTTCCCCCAGGAGCCTCGGAGAGGCAAGTCCAGTGAAGCTAGCTGCAAACAGAGTTCTGGGGCTGTCAATCCCTTAGGTGTCACTTCCTGCTCATAGAGAGACCTTGGGGACCTTGTGCTGGAATTTCCGCAGCTGCCAAGGGGAACACAAGAATTCAGGATAAAGCCACTCTAGCTGGCCCAGTTGTGAGGCAGCCATAAACAGAGGCAGGGTGGCCAGTGCCTATAATCCCAGCACGTGGGACATGGAGGTGGAAGGATCAGGATTTCAACATCATCTTTCCCTACATAGTGAGTTCCGGGGAAACTCTGGGCTACGTAAAACCTAGGAAAAAAGAAAGAAAAAAGTAAGAAAGGGGCGGGGCACAGTTCAGTGATAGCGCTCCCTTGGCTAGAATATCAACCCCCCAACATGCACCCCGCTTCCAACCGTGCCCCACCCCATAGTCCCTACCCTTACCCTCCTGGGTACACCAAAGGGAGCTACGGAGGGTGGGAGCAAGACCTCTATAAGAATTGTTTTGAGAGTCTGAAATCAGCGGGAGGGAAGAGGAACCCTAGGGGTTAGGAGGGCAGAACGCAAGGAAGGGTTAAAGAATAGCCCGAATCTCACTTCAAGGACACTGGAATCTCAAACCTGAACTCCAAACACTGGAGACCGAACACTGCGACATCTGTTCAGGTCACCAGTTTCAACCTTTAGCGGAGGTGGAAGTGGGCGGGTCCCAAAGTAAGCATTGTCCCACGCATCTCGGCTTTGGACAGCCCCTGCTCAAATATCACCTCTCCCTCAACCGCCTGCAAATATTTACATCCTGTTTATGCCAAGGCCTCCCAGGGCCTCAATTTTCATGAATAAAATATGAGTTTCTAGGCTAAGCTTAGAAGGGAAGAAACCCAGGCCAGCCAGCTGGTAGGGACCAGAGGTGGTTTAATATTTTGGTTGCTGTAGCCTCCCGTATGGGATTTCGAGGGACTTTTCATCCGCGGTCAAGGAGATCAGAGGCGGGAGATTTTTATAGCAGTTTCTGTATCTCTTGGCCATTTCCTGGAATTAGAACATCAAGCTTTGTTCACAGGTCTGTTTCCAGAGGGACACAACAACCAACAATCTCTTGTTTTCTTTTTCTCTGGTTAGTTTGTTTTTTGATTCCTTCAAAAACACTTTGTTTGTTTGTTTGTTTATACTGAGTGCCATGTAAGTCCAAGCTAGCCTGGAACTCGGATCTGAAAACGACCTTGAACTTCAGCTCTTCCTGCCTCCATCTTTGTCCAGTACTGAGATTAGAGGTGCTTGCCACTGCTCCCACTTCTGGCGAGCTGGCGAGCACTTGCTGGCGGGGAACTCTACCCACTGAGCTCCACTCACAGACCTTGCTATTTATATATATATAATTATTTATATATTTTATGTGTGGAAGTGTCTTGCCTGCATATCTGTCTAGGTACTGCATACATACAGTACTTTTGAGAGCCAGAAGAGGGCGTCGAATCCCCTGGAACTGGAGTTTCAGACAGTTGTGAACCACCATGTAGGTGCTGGGAACCAAACTCGGGTCATCTGGAGGAGAAGCCGGCGCTCTTCACTGCTGATTCATCTCTCCAAGCCCTTGGCTTTGTTTTTGATAGTTTCCCTGCGCAGCCTCCTAAACTCTCAAACCCACCTGTCTCTACCTTCCAAATCCGGGTACTAAAGGTGTGGACCACTGTGCCTGGCCGTTCTAGTTTATCTTACAGATAGGGTCTCCGTATAGCTCAGGCTTTCCTCCAACTTGAAGCAATACTCCTGCCTCAGCTTCTCAAGTGCGGAGATTTTAAGTGTAAGCCCCTACACAGCAAAGACCTCTCTCTCTCTCTCTCTCTCTCTCTCTCTCTCTCTCTCCATCCATCTACTTATTTTTTTTTTTTTTGTTTTTTGTTTTTTGGTTTTTCGAGACAGGGTTTCTCTGTATAGCCCTGGCTGTCCTGGAACTCACTTTGTAGACCAGGCTGGCCTCGAACTCAGAAATCCGCCTGCCTCTGCCTCCCGAGTGCTGGGATTAAAGGCGTGAGCCACCACGCCCGGCCCATCTACTTATTTATTTTGGTTTCTTTTTCTCTTTTCTTTTTTTTTTTTTAAAGATTTATTTATTATATGTAAGTACACTGTAGCTGTCTTCAGACACTCCAGAAGAGTGCGCCAGATCTCGTTGTGGATGGTTGTGAGCCACCATATGGTTGCTGGGATTTGAACTCTGGACCTTCGGAAGAGCAGTTGGGTGCTCTTACCCACTGAGCCATCTCACCAGCCCTCTTTTCTTTTTTTTGATTTTGGTTTTTCGAGACAGGGTTTCTCTGTATAGCCCTGGCTGTCCTGGAACTCACTCTGTAGCCCAGGCTGGCCTCGAACTCAGAAATCCTCCTACCTCTGTCTCCCAAGTGCTGGGATTAAAGGCGTGTGCCACCACTGCCAGGTTGACTTTCATTAATCTTTCTGTAGTAGAATAATCAAGTCGGACACTTTATAGCTAGAGGGGTAGGGAGGAATGTTTAGAGTGGCTCTTTCCCAAAGTAGCCCAGGCTGACCTCGAACTCATTACGCAGTTGAGGAAGGTCTTGAACCTTCTGAACTTCCTGCATGCGCTGGAACGAGAGGTGCACACTGCCACATCCTGTGCCTATTTTTTTTTAAAGACAAGATCTCAATAAAGCTCAGGCTGGCTTTGAACTCACGATTCTTCCATTTCTGTCTGCTGAGAACTTGGATTATGCATGTGCTATCATGCTCTATATTTTTTTTAAGATTTATTTATTGATTATATGTAAGTACACTGTAGCTGTCTTCAGACACTCCAGAAGAGGGAGTCAGATCTCGTTACAAATGGTTGTGAGCCACCATGTGGTTGCTGGGATTTGAACTCCGGACCTTCGGAAGAGCAGTCGGGTGCTCTTACCCACTGAGCCATCTCACCAGCCCCCATGCTCTATTTTTTAAAAAAGATTTATTTGTGTGTGTGTGTGTGTGTGTGTGTGTGTGTGTGTGTGTGTGTGTGTGTACCGTGTGAGTGCAGGTACCCAAGGGGAGCAAAAGCACTGAGCCACCTTGAGCTGGGATTCCAGGCTGCTGCAAACTGCCAGTCCTGGGTGCTGGGAACCCAACTCAGGTCTTCTGCAAGAGCAGCGCATACTCGGAGCTGCTGAGCCATCTCTCCAGCCTTGCTTCTCATTTTAATTTCGGCCCAAATCAAAAAGCATTCCAAATGTCCCTCATTTTGAAACTGGCCTCACAGAGTTGGTAACCTAAAACATTTTGTTCCTGTTGCTGATTCATGGGAAAGGAAGTTAAGATTTAGAACCACTATTAGGGGCCTGGATGGCTCAGGGGTTAAAGTGTACTGGCTGTCCTTCTAGAGGACCCGGGTTCAATTCCCGGCACCCACATGGCAGCTCACAACTGTCTGTAATTGGATGTTCCAGAGGATCTGACGCCCTCAACAGACAGACATGCAGGCCAAACATCAATGTACATAAAATGAAAATAAAGAAATCTTGTAAAAAGGGAAAGGAAGAAAGACTATGGGCATGTTGGCTCATGCCTGTAATCACACTGGAGAGGCTGAGGCAGGAGGACCACTTCCAGTGGCTAATCTGGGTTACACAGAGAGAGAGAGAGAGAGAGAGAGTTCCAGGCAAGCCTTGGCTACAAACTGTAACTCTGACTCAAATTAAAAAAAAAAAAAAAAAAAAAAAATTGTGGGCGGAAAACAAAACAGGAAGTTCCCAGCTTAAAAAGGACCATCTGGGAATGTGCTAGAAATCAGGTCTGCTGTGGCAGTCTACCCTCGAGGCCCATTTGTGTGCAAGTGTGTGTGTATGTGCACACGCTAGTGTGAGTGTTCTGGACTCAGGGAAGGAGAGAGGACCAGGGACTGTTGGAAGCCCTGCTCTTGACCTGCTTTCCCTGCCACATCCTGGGGGCCATGGCTACAAGGCGTGGTAAGGTGGGGGGGGGGCAAGGCGATGCAATGGAGGTCAGCATGGACCCTGCCTTAGAGGATTGAGAGGATGTAGCTGTCAAGGCAGGGGGTGATGAATCAATTGTGTGGGTATTGCTCCACACAGCTCGGCTCTGAGCATGCCTGGTTCCAGCTGCGTGGGCTCCTGGAATTCAGAGATCCTCTCTCCCAGGGAGCCGCCGCCGCTGTGCCTGGCTGGAGCCTCACTTCTGCCTCTCATACAAATGTGTTCCTGACAGCCCTGCCTCTGGGACAGCAACGGTCACTGTGTCCCAGAGATCTCCTGTCACCATCTCCTACACAGACACCATCTTGATTGCCAGGTCGAGGAATTTAGAATCACCTCAGAGAGAACTCTGGGCATTCTGTGAGGGGGTTTCTAGATTGGATGAACAGAGGTGAGGTCACACTGAAAGTGAGCAGAGCAGCATCAGGGGCACGGAGGGGGTCTGGCTATAAGGGTAATGAATGAATGCAGACCTCATGCTCCTGGATAAGCCCTCCATCCCTTAAGTTGTTTTTGTCTGGTATTTTAGCTAACACATCCTCTTTTTTTTTTTTTTTTTAAAGATTTATTTATTATATGTAAGTACACTGTAGCTGTCTTCAGACACTCCAGAAGAGGGCGCCAGATCTCGTTGCGGATGGTTGTGAGCCACCATGTGGTTGCTGGGATTTGAACTCTGGACCTTCGGAAGAGCAGTCGGGTGCTCTTACCCACTGAGCCATCTCACCAGCCCTAACACATCCTCTTTTGTCCTTTGATGGTTTTGTGAGACCCCAGGAGGGACTGGAGAGTTGGCTCAGCAGTTAAGAGCACTGGTCACTCTTCCAGAAGACCCAAGTTCAATTCCCAGCATCCTCTTGGCGGTTTGCAACTGTCTTGCAGCTCTAGCTCTAGGGGATCTGACACTCTCACACAGACATGCAGGCAGAAGAACACCAGGGCAGAGATGCACACACTGAGTGAACACAGATTATAGCCCATTCACTTCCAACAGACCCAGGCTTTCCTCCAGTCTGAGTATCTCCTCTCAGTGGTTCTCTGACTTTCATTTATTGGTCTCAAGCTGTCTATACACTCTGTCTGGACTAGGGATCAGATTTCCCACTTGTAGGGCAGCCATTTGTCTACTGATAGGGACCCTCCCCCTCCCCCTCCCACACAAGTGCTCACAAGTGCTCTCAGGGCATGGATATGCAAATAATTGGTGGGTAGTTGGGAGTCTGTCACCAATCAGGTTAGGCCTGTAGCTTTTTCTCTTCTGGGGGGGGGGGGGTTTCAAAGCTTCAGAGACACTGGATAGCAATCCATTTGATAACTCAGATAGCTACCAAGTGACTAACCGACAGGGTTGTGCATGTCAGTCAAGCTGTTCAAGTTACACTCAGCAGGAGGGTAAGGTATGCTCCATGGATACACCTCACAAAGAGGTGATTAACATCCCAGGCAAGATGGATGCATGTCAGGGATGTGAAGGATTCCACTATCCTACTTAAAATCGTACATTTATGAATTAGTGTATTTGTGTGAGAGAGAGAGACACACACACACATGCACACACACAGAGACTGGGAATCTCACTATATAGCTCAGGTTAGCCTAAGGCTTTCACTTTTCCTATCTCTGCCTACTAAGTTCTGAGATTACATGCCTGATGTTTCCAGAGGTTCCCGTTTCATTACTTTCGGACTACAGTGGTTGGCTGTGGGTAACTGAAAGTTTGGCAGGCAGAACTCAGACTGTGGGGCAGGAGGGATGAGGAGCAACAGAGTGGAGTGGGGGTGTGATGTCACCTCCAGCGCACCAGGGTGTGAGTGTATGAAAAGCTTTAGAAAGAAAAGGGTTATCTCTGTGGTGCCCCCCTCCAATTCCTGTGTGTGGGGGGAGAGGTGTTCCCATTTTGCAGAGAAGGAGATTAAGGCGTGAAGGTGGCAAAGGTTGTGGTTCAAGGTCACATGGAGAGAGCGTGGGGCACACGGCTCTAGTTAACCCCATGAGGCTGGGAAGGCAGAGGTGAGGCTGAGAGGTCCCAGTGCTCAGAGCCCGTGGCTGGTTAGAGGGCAGGAGAGAGAAGGCAAAGCCTTTGGGAGAACCACAGTGGGAGAGGCTTCCTGGGTGAACAGGATTTATCCCCCGCCCTTTTTTTTTTTTTTTTTTTCAGTCCTGGGAGTCTCCCACTAGGACCTCAAGGCCAGCACATTGGCTGTGGCTTCTGTGCCCTGCCTCACCCTCAGCCACACCAGCCTGTCTGTCCATCTTACCGTGCAGCTAGAAGACAAATCGGAATTTGAACACCTGCCCACAGTGTGATTTGGAGGGGAGGAAGCCTTGGCTGTGCTAGCAGTGACAAATGCTTTTTCCAGGAGGCGTGACTTTTGTTGGTGCTGCTGGCCACCAGGTCATTGGCAGGGTCCAGAGGGACAGCTCGCTCAGTCTACTAGGACTGGTCCCAATAGGGCTCCTAACCCACCATTATTCCACACTCAAGCTGTTCTAGTCTAGGAAGCCAATCTAAGTGGGGCTTCCCTACCTCTGCTCTCTTTCTTCATTTTTATGGGGTAAGGGGGTTGATACAAGGTCTCTCTCTCTTCTTTTTAAAGATTTATTTATTTATTTATTATATGTAAGTACACTGTAGCTGTCTTCAGACATTCCAGAAGAGGGCGTCAGATCTCGTTACGGATGGTTGTGAACCACCATGTGGTTGCTGGGATTTGAACTCAGGACCTTCAGAAGAAGAGCAGTCAGTGCTCTTACCCGCTGAGCCATCTCTCCAGCCCCTAGTTAAGGTTTTCATTGCTGCAAAGAAACACCATGGCCAACAAGCAAGTCAGGGAGGAAAGGGTTTCTTTGGCTCACATTTCCACACTGCTGTTCATCATTGAAGGAAATCAGGACAGGAACTCAAGCAAGAAGGAACCTGGAGGCAGGAGCTGATGCAGAGGCCATGGAGGGGTGCTGTTTACTGGCTTGCTCCCCAGGGCTTGCTCAGCCTGCTTTCTTATGGAACTTGGGACCACCAGCCCAGGAATGGCCCCACCCACAATGGGCTAGGCCATCCTTCATCAGTAACTAGTTTTTTAAAAATGCCTTAAAGCAGGATTATGGAAACATTTTCTCGGTTGAGGTTCCCTCCTTTCAGATAACTGTAGTTTGTGTCAAGCTGACTTATGACTAGCCAGCACACACCTACATCAGAGACCAGATTAGGCTTCCTTGCATTTCAAGTTTATTAGCTAGGAGCCCTTAGTTTCTAAGTTCCTAAGAAGAGGACCTTGGGTACAGGTGTTCTCAGCTCTTAATCTATTCCCAACATGCTGTCTTCTTCCCAGTAGGGCATTATGGGTTGAACCTAGGGCTTTATATACATGCTAGACAAGTGTTCTACCAGTGAACCACAACCCGAGCCCTTCCCTGGGGGATTCTAGGCAGGGGCTCTACCACTGAGCCACTCCCCCAGCCCCTCACTGGGGGATTCTAGGCAGGGGCTCTACCACTGGGCCACGCCCCCAGCCCCTCCCTGGGGGATTCTAGGCAGGGGCTCTACCATTGAGCCACACCCCAGCCCCTCCCTGGGGGATTCTAGGCAGGGGCTCTACCACTGAACCTTCAACCCTTATTTACTGTTTGAGACCGAGTCTCAGTAACTTGCCCTGAGTGGTCTTGGATCACTTCTGCAGCTCAGATAGGCCTTTGCCTTCTGGATGCTGTGATTACAGGTCTCAGCCAACACAATCTTCTCAAACCAACCAACCAACCAACCAACCAACCAACCAACCAACCAACCAACCAACAAACTGCTGCTTTTCTATCATTCATACAATATGAAACCAGTTTTCTGTTAGTTAAAGCCAGTATGTTAGACATGCATGGTGACTCATAGTTATAATCCCAGCCACAGGGGAAGCTGAGGCTGGAGGTTTGCTGAGAGTTCAAAACTAGCTTGGGGCTGAAGCGGTTATACGTGGTGAATCCACTTCAGGGTAACGGGTCTGCTGTTCCTTAGTCCTGTTCTGCATCAGGCACTGTGGAGTCCCTTCTGAAATGCCACAGCAGTTGAAGCAATGACCGTCTAGTGGCTCTGAAACACCTGATACCCAGACACTGGGGTTGTAGTGATACCTGAGGCTCATGAAGAACTGGGAGAGGATGAGGTAATCCAAGAAAGGCCAAACCAGACATCGCAATGCTTGTCCAAGAAGCCAAGGTCCCTGGAGTAACAGGAAAAGGCTGGTTCTCAGTCCATGGGTCATGACCCCTCTGGAGATGGCATATCAGGTACTTACATTACAATTCATAATGTGGCAAAATTACAGTTATGAAGAAGCAATGAAAATAATGTTATGTTTTGGGGGGTTATCACAACATGAGGAACTGTACTGAAGGGTCGCAGCGTTAGGAAGGTTGAGAACCACTGCTGTAGAATGTGGTCCTTCCAATAAAGGGGCCTCCATTGCTCTTAGATCAACTGTGCCCATGTGGATACCAAGACACAGCGCAGTTCAAGGGGATAGGAGATGGCTTCTTCTGAGTCCAGATATAAGTGATGGTGGCTGAGAACATAGATTTAGGTTACTCAAAATTCTGTCTTCCAAGGAGGCATCCATTTCATTGTTTTTATAGAAACAGAGCAAAGAAAGTTATAAACCAACATGCCTTTCTCATTAAAGATTTATTGTTTACTTTATGTGTTTGAGTGATTGCCTGCATGTATGTGTGTACCATGTGTGTGCCTGGTGCCCACAGACACCAGAAGAAGGCATCAGACGCTCCTGGGACTGGAGTTATATACAGGCAGTTGTCATGTGCGCTGTTATGTGAGTTCTGGGAACCAAACCTGGGTCCTCTGCAAGAACAGTAAGTGCTCTTAACTGCACAGCCATCTCCCAAGCTCCAGTTTATTTTTTCAATTACATCGGTGGAAATGTGAGAGTGGCAGATTACAGCATAGCTGGGAGACCTCTCCTATAAGGTTCAAATGCTATCTGAAGACAGCCTTAGCTTTTGGGTTGAGCAAGCTAGTTGCCTGCTAAGCTCATACATTTCAAACGCCCCACCTGATAGTCATGAGGATATTAGGTCAGGTACAGAGTGGGGCAAGGAATGGCTAAAAAGAGGAAGGCTAAAGATAGCCCAAGATAAGTTTTAATTAGGCTCTGGCCTGCAACACTCCCACCTCACCGCAAACTTAAGATGTTCTAAATGGTTGATCAGGCCTGCAGAGGGTTCTGGGTGAGATGCGGTTTCTTTTGGGAACTCCTGTTTACATCTGCTACAAGAGTCCATCAGGACCGGTCCTGTTGACCCTTCTCCACATTGCCCTTTAGAAGGAGGGTGTGGGAGGGCCACTGGACTCTCACCTGAGATTCCAACCATTCCTTCCACAGAACTATGCTCTAATTATACGTAGCCTGGAGGTGTGGTCTAAGGACATGCAAGAATATATAAACTGGGGAAAATTAACTGAAGAATCTCAGTCTACTTGGGCACGAACAAGCCGACATCTATGCTGGATGAAGCCCGTCCATCGAAGCTGCATTGGGATCGCCTGCACTCTGCAGGTAAGCCGGATAAACTCAGGGGTTCCCCAAGGTTACCTTTGGTGGAATCACGCTTTGGTTGGTCATTGAGATTCTTCTTTTAGATTTATTTATTTATTTATTTATTTATTTATTTATTTATTTATTATATGTAAGTACACTGTAGCTGTCTTCAGACACTCCAGAAGAGGGCTCCAGATCTTGTTACGGATGGTTGTGAGCCACCATGTGGTTGCCAGGAATTGAACTCAGAACCTTTGGAAGAGCAGTCAGTGCTCTTAATCGCTGAACCATATCTCCAGCCCCTAGATTTATTTTTTATTATCTCACATGTCTAAGTGTTTTACATGCATGTATAACCTTGCACCAAATGCCTTTGTGAAGAGACTGTAAGCCCCCATATGGGTGCTGGGAATTGAACCTGGGTCCTTTGCAAGAACACAAGTTCTTGCTCTCAACCACTGGACCTACTTTCTAGTCCCGTCATTTGGGATATTATGTGAAGTGAGTAGATATTGTTTCTGTCTCCCTAGGGAAAGGATTCTTTTCTTTTTGCTTTGTGTGAAACAGGATCTCACAATGTAGTCCAGTCCATTTAGTCTGGAGCTCACCAGGTAGACCAGGCTGGCCTTGAACTCAGAGAGATCTGCCTGCTTCTGCCTCCTGAGTGCTGGGATTTTATTTATTTATTTATTATATGTTAAGTACACTGTAGCTGTCTTCAGACACTCCAGAAGAGGGCATCATATTTGTTACAGATGGTTGTGAGCCACCATACAGTTGTGGGATTTGAACTCGGGACCTTTGGAAGAGCAGTCGGTGCTGGGATTTAAAGGCGTGGACCACTATGCCTGGCATGAACCAGGATCACCACTGTCAGCCAAGGCCATGACAACTTGAAATTTTCTTCCATTTGGGTGAAATTGTTGATGGTAGTTTGCCCAAATCACAATCACTGGCATTATTTATTGCTTAATCAGCATTAATCCAGGCTTGTTTTTCTAGAATCCTCCTAGCACCCAGCAAAGCTTGAGAATAAGTGGTCATGAGAGATGTTTGTGACCACCTGACACTCTGTCTTGTTTGTGAAACAGAGTCTTGCTGTATATCCTTGAAGATGGAGCTCACTAGGTAGACCAAGTTGCCCTGTAACACACAGAGGTCTACCTGCTTCTGCCTCTCCAGTGCAGGGGTTAAAGGTGTGTGCCACCACACCCACCTGGCACCCCTTTTTACTTCCTGCTCCACTCTGTAATCAGTCTTGGCACTGGAAGCGTTGGACTTCCATCCCCTATCCCTTCCTTCCCGCCCCCACTTCCCTCTCTGCTCCTCACCTCTGCTCTGTAAGCAGGGAACACTCTGGCTTTCCCATGTAGAGACCTCTACTGTAGGAGCTGCCCATTTCCTTGTCTGTCCATCCTTCCTCTGAGCTTTGGAGGCTCCTACAGGGGATGAAGGGGAGGGCATCTGATTCGAGAAAGAAGTATCAAAACTTAAAGACTGGCCAGGCGGTGGTGGCGCACGCCTTTAATCCCAGCACTTGGGAGGCAGAGGCAGGCAGATTTCTGAGTTCGAGGCCAGCCTGGTCTACAGAGTGAGTTCCAGGACAGCCAGGGCTACACAGAGAAACCCTGTCTCGAAAAACAAAAACAAAAACAACAACAGAAAAAAAAGCTTAAAGACTGACTCTCTCACCCCAGAGAGCTTGCCCCACTCTTGGGATGCCATTTTGCCTCTACCTGCTAGTGGGTTGAAAAACATTCAAACCCAGATTGCATTCAGCTCTAGTTGCCCAGAGACTGCCTCTTTCTCTACCAGGTCCCAACAGTCCGAGCTGAGCCTGGACTCCGGCCTGGCAAGCTTGTGGGATTACGGCTGACTGGGACCAGGGGTCGTTTCCCTCATCTACCGGCCTCCGTGGAGCCGAGCTAACCTGTGAACAGCTGGTAAAATTACATTGTGTTTTTTTGGTTTTTTTTGGATATAGGGGTGCTGCTTATTGAGTTTTGTCTGGATTGGCTGGACCCCAACATGAATTCCCTCCCCTCTTAAGGAAGAAGAAGGACATACCTAGGAAATCTAAGCAGTCAGACCAATGCCACATTGCCTGTTTGGGCATTCTGTTTCCCATGCCTTCCTGTCTGTCACTCCTGGTTGTCCAAGCCCTCTCCTGGGAGGCAGCATTCTAGAGAGTTCTATGCCTCTTCTCACTCTTTCACAAAGCCCCCACACAGCAGCCTGCCCTACACAGCAGCCTCTTGTCTGCTGCTCTGTCACTCAGACCCACCCCTTTCTGAGGACTCTGTTTCCTCCTCTTCCACAGCCATCCTGCCCTGCATTCATCCTCAGACTGAGCGACTTCCTTCCCTCCATTGCTTCCCACCCCACCCCTAATTAAGGGAGGAACTCACTGCCCTGGTCAGCAAGCTCAGCACCCACTCACGGATCCCTGGGAGTGCAGGGAACTTCAGCCTATGATGGCCAGACTCCTGGTAGGCTCCATTTTACCTCCTACTAACTCTCCTTGGCATCCCCATCCTGGCAGCTCAAATGCCAGATGTCTCCTAACGCCTACTCCAAGACGTAAGCCTAATTAGTCTTAATTAGTAATGCCTGTCCATCCAGTGGTCCTGCTCGTCCTCTACCCAACCCTCATTTCTCGGTTCTTATTCTTTTCTTTTAGATTTATTTATTTTATATATGTGAGTACACTGCCACTCTCTTCAGACACATCCAAAGAGAGCATCAGACCCCACTACAGATGGTTGTGAGCCAACATGTGGTTTCTGGGAATTGAACTCAGGACCCTGGAAGGAGTCAGTGCTCTTAATCGCTGAGCAATCTCTCCAGTCCTCAGTCCTTAATCTCTTTTTATTTATTTTTAAGATTTATTTATTTATGTGTATGAGTACACTGTAGCTGTCTTCAGACACACCAGAAGAGGTCATCGGATTCCCATTACAGATGGTTGTGAGCCACCATGTGGTTGTTGGGAATTGAACTCAGGACCTCTGGAAGAGCAGTCAACGCTCTTAACCACTGAGCCATCTCTCCAGCCTTCTCAGTCCTTAATCTCAAAGACACTTTATCTACTGTTCTTCTTGGCTAATATTATCATCATTATTTTAAAAATATTTATTTTGCCGGGCGTGGTGGCGCACGCCTTTAATCCCAGCACTCGGGAGGCAGAGGCAGGCGGATTTCTGAGTTCGAGGCCAGCCTGGTCTACAAAGTGAGTTCCAGGACAGCCAGGGCTACACAGAGAAACCCTGTCTCGAAAAAAACCAAAAAAAAAAAAATTTATTTTATCTTATGTGAGTGAATGTCTTGTCTGTACGTATGTGTGTGTACTACCTGTGTACCTAGTACCCGAGGAGGTCAGAAGTTGGCATAGAATCAATTCCCTGGAACTAGAGTTACATACAGATGGTTGTCAGCTACCAAATGGGTGCTGAAAACAGAACCGAAGTCCTCTGCAAGAGGAGCAAAGGCTCTCAGCATCTTTGTGCTGCCATCTTGGTCCTTCTTGTCAAGACCTTTGTACACTTACCTGGGCAGCCCCTCACACCCAAATGTCTACTCAGTTAACCTGGACAGTCTAACCCAGGGATGGTTGTCCTGGAAGTCACTCTGTAGACCAGGCTGGCCTCGAACTCAGAAATCCACCTGCCTCTGCCTCCCAAGTGCTAGGATTAAAGGTGTGCGCCACCACTGCCCGGCTTGTCCTCATATTTTTTTAGGGAGGATCCTATCCTGGCCTGATGAGTCTCAGCCTCACTCCAGTCCTTCAGATGGCTGGTCTCTACAACACATCTACTCTCTTTACTCTTCCGTGGCCAGGGATGCTGAGTATCTGCCTCTAAGGCTCAGATAACCTTTTCCCAAATCATGTATCTTGGCCCCATCCTAAACTTCTCTTCCCATGGTATTCCTCAAAGTTGCAAATCTGTAACCAAGGGCATCTTTCTCCTTTTCTGGGCCTAGCAGGTTACTTTTGTATCTGGATCTCCAACTTCAGAGTCTTTTTTTTTTTTTTTTTTTTTTTTTTTTTGGTTTTTCCAGACAGGATTTCTCTGTGTAGCCCTGGCTGTCCTGGAACTCACTTTGTAGACCAGGCTTGCCTCGAACTCAGAAATCCGCCGTCTCTGCCTCCCGAGTGCTGGGATTAAAGGCGTGCGCCACCATGCCCGGCTGCTGTAAAACTTTTTAAAAGATATTTTATTTTGTTATGTGCATGAGTGACTGGCACGTCTGTGTCATGTGCATGAAGTAGCCATGGGGTCCAGAAGAGGGCGCTAGATTCCCTGGAACTGGAGATACAGACATTTGCATGTCACCACGTGAATGCTGAGAATCAAACCTGGGTCCTCTGGAAGAGCAGCCAGTACTCTTAACCACCGAACCATCCTTCCATACTCAGCTCTAAAATTCTTAATCCATGCACTTTCCTTCCTATAGACTTTGGCCTCACAGGAGACCCCCACTCTTTGATCCCCCTGATTTCTCACTACATTCTTATAGTCACTTGGCAGACGTTCCTATTGCTGAGATCCACTAGTTGGTATATCCATAAGGGCTTTTTAAGGCTATGCCAATTGTCACAGGTTATGCCAATTGTCCTTAGAGTTTCAACACCTCTTACACCCCCATTCACCACATCACAGATGTGGGAAATATTGAAAAAAGAACCTGCCAACACTTAGTGAGGCCAGGCCACGCTCCCTCACTCCTGCCGCCGCCAACTCTCTGGGGCTAGCTCCCACGCCAGATTATCGCTCCTGCCGGGTCATCTCTAGGATGGGGTGCGGTTCCACGCATTGACCCATGCACCCCTGGTTAGCCATCTCAACACCTAATTACCTGGTAAGATTAAGACTCTTAAGCTTATAGTTAACCAATTAGATTTATGTAGTAATAATATCACATTTACAAGATGCCAATACAATAATTTCAGAGCCAGTTGATAAAACTTTAACCCAATTATTCTAACCTTTAGATAACACCAATGTCAGCCTCCATTCTCCCTCCTCCCTTCCAACGACCTCTCTATCTGTCCAAACTCTTAGCTCCGCCTCCCTTTTCCTGTCCAATCACAGGCCTGCCACTGCCCTAATGTGATTGGACAGAGAAAATTCTGCAACCTGTCACCACAAAGCAGGCAGAGCCCATTGCTCTGACCAGGACCCTGATACTACAGTACCGAAAGGTTGGTGTCTACACTGACTCCAAATACACACACCACATCCTCCACTCTCATGCCTGCCTTTAGCAAGAGAAGGGATCTCTTCCTTCACAAAATGACATCTATAATTGCAAATTAATCTACAAACTCAATCAGGTTATTAGCTTGCCTCTGGCAGCAGTAGCTATTCACTCATCTCTGGCAGCCATAGCTAACCACCAAAGTAGCCCAAGGCTACACCTAGGGGGCTCGACAGAAGTGACAGAAGCCGCCAGGCATGGTGGCGCACGCCTTTAATCCCAGCACTCGGGAGGCAGAGGCAGGCGGACTTCTGAGTTCGAGGCCAGCCTGGTCTACAGAGTGAGTTCAGGACAGCCAGGGCTATACAGAGAAACCCTGTCTCGAAAAACCAAAAAAAAAAAAAAAAAAAAAAGAAGTGACAGAAGCCAAGTTAAAGGGAATCTGCTGCTGGCTAAGTCAAAGCTCAAAAGTGGGGGCAGACCCTAACACTAAGACTAGCCCCCTGATGACCCTCCCCCTCTTTGTTTCTACTCTCCTAGGTCCAACCTCCAAAAGCATAACCGGCACAACCGGGCGCCTCCCTGACTTTCCGTCACTCCTGGATTGAGCGAAGCCTTGACTTTGGAACTCTCAGGACAGCATCTCTGCCTCCCACTACCGTGGGCCACTCCTGAAGAGCCATGGTTCATCCTTGGGTTTTCTGTCTCCTCCTGTTCCCTTGTTCCTCTGCCTACTCGGACAGCTGGATGCCCCTGGTAAACCTCACTCAACGCCTCCTCCGGGAGGCTAACTCTTCCTTCTCTTCCAACTGCTGGGTCTGCTTATCCATCCAAACCCAGCGCTCTCTAGCCATGCCAGCCCCACTAAGGACTTGGACAGAGACACCCATGAAACTTCGTATCATGTACTCAGCCCGGACCCTCTCCGGCCCATACCCTATCACCGACCTCGAGAGACGCCTCCAGAATTTCCAACCATTGACTCCTCACTCCTCTTTTGTCAACCCTGACCAGCGGGCCATTGCTTTCCTTCAGATCACCAGCGTGACAGGCATACTTCCGATACTTTCTCGGATCACCTCGGTGAGATACCCCAATGACCACGTCTATGAATCTGCCCAGCGCCCGATATGGGGATCACTCTCCACCCAGACGATCCTTACCTCCCAGGCCCCTCTCTGCATATCCCGCTTCTTCAAGAATTCAAACCATGCCACCTTCGTGGGCAAACTCCCTGACTCTCTTTGCAATCACACTTTTCAGCTCTCCCCCTCTGCCAACCACCAATCTATAGATCTGTCCTCCAGCTATGCATTCGCCCCATTAATGGCCATGCCAGGGTCTAAATGGAGAAACCCCTTACGCTTCTCAGGACCCCCTTCCCTGAACTCAGGGATGCCTCACCACTCTTGCCCGGTAGATGACATCCACTGCCACACCTACCCCACCACCCCCTGGAGGTCCTGTCCTTCCTTCCCGGCTAGCACCTGCTATAATCTCACCCTATTTGAGCCGGACAATTCGAGCCACCCTATTACCCTGTCTGTGGACACCACATACTTCAAGATTAAACTCCAGGGACACAAAGACCCCTATCCACTCTTTCAGTACCAGCCCCTCATGGGGGCAGCCCTCTCTGGACAATATTCAATCTGGGAATATGAACCCACTGTTAAGAAAAACGGCGGTATCACTCCAAATATCTTCTCCCACCTTGTCTCCTTAACATACTCCTTCTGCCTCAACTCCTCTGGTGTTTTCTTCCTCTGTGGAAACTCAACTTATGTCTGTCTCCCGGCCAATTGGTCTGGCGTCTGTACCCTTGTCTTCCAATACCCGGATATTGAACTCCTTCCCAACAACCAAACCATATCTGTCCCGCTTTTTGCTACAGTTCCCTCCTCTGTCCCCACTTCTCGCCGGAAGCGAGCCCTTCCTCTCCTTCCTCTACTCGCCGGCCTGGGCATTGCTTCTGCCCTGGGGTTAGGCATCGCCGGTATCAC
Source organism: Mus caroli (assembly GCF_978045245.1). Lineage (NCBI taxonomy): Eukaryota > Metazoa > Chordata > Mammalia > Rodentia > Muridae > Mus > Mus caroli. Next base: position 138,745,094 of record NW_028227259.1, on the reverse strand, counting down.
CACCTCAACAGTGTATTTCCAACAGCTTTCCAAGGCTCTCTCGGACAGCCTAGATGAAATAGCCACCTCCATCATCAGCCTCCAAGACCAAATAGACTCGCTGGCGGGTGTCGTTCTCCAAAACCGTAGAGCTCTGGACCTCATTGTGGCTGAGAGGGGGGGCACCTGCCTCTTTCTCCAGGAAGAGTGCTGCTTCTACATAAACCAGTCTGGGGTAGTCCGGCACGCGGCAAGGAAACTTCGAGAAAGGGCCTCGGAACTCGGCACAAGCTCGAGCTCTTGGATCCAGTGGCTGGGGCTAGGACCCTGGCTGCCCTCTTGGTTGACTTCCCTCATGGGCCTCATTCTCTTTATCCTGGTACTGCTGGTTTTCAGGCCTTGTCTTCTTAACTGCCTGACTCATTCTGTATCGCGGCGAATGAGTTCTTTCATTCACACCACCACCGAAGGACACGTGGACAAGATCCTTCTGCTTCGAGAGTCCCAGTACAAGAGACTTCCCCAAGAGCCCCCTGAGGAGGATGCCGTCTAGCAGGGAGGAGCTCGTGAACCATAACCGACTTCCACCTTGCCTCTATCTATGGATCTGTAGAAAAGAACACCCATTCGTGTTAGCCACAGCCTTGCCGCTTGGAAGAACTAATCCATTTTTGCTTAAATGGTGGTAGTTGCCCCCAAACCACAGTAATCGTTCTAGGCTTGTTTTTCTAGATGCCTGACACCCCATTGCCCCCTGATAATGGCTGGCCATTGGAGATGTTTATGATATTTATGATCACCTACACACTCCAGTCGTGGTGGTTCATGCCTCTTTGATCACGTCCGGCAACAGAAGCTTTTGACCCCACCCCACCCCACCTCCATCCCTTCAACTTTACTTCCCAATCAAGCGAGCTTTCTGGTTTCCCAGATCTGGAGTCCTTCCTTTCCAAGGTTTATCTCAGATTAAACCTGTCGTGTTGAAGAAGCTGCTTAAATCCTTGTTTGCCCCACCCCTGCCTTGGGCCTTGCAGCCACCACCCTGGGGGCTTCTGAACCAAAGGAACTTCTTCTCTGCAGCCAAGTGAGCAAAATAAGAAATTTCTAGAAAGCTAAATTTACTTAATTTACAAGCAACTCTATTATTTTGAGAGTGGGCTGTGATCTTACCTAATGCCACATGACCTTCCTGTTAGTGGGAGAATGTCCCCCATAGGCTCCAACGGTGGGATCCCGAGTCGTCGCCCCTCCCCCGTAGGCGTGGGGTGTAGCCATGATGGAGGAGGCGTGCCTCTGGAGGTGAGCTTTGAGAACATAGAGGAAGGTTACTCTGAGTTTACCATCTCGGCCTTGCGCTTGTGGTTCTGCTTCTGTTTCGTCTGCCATTTGCTGCATGCTTCCCCGCTGTCACAGACGCCCCTCTCCAGCACCAGAAAACAAGTCCTCCTGCTATATGTCGCTTTGGTCATGATGTTTTATCACAGCAATCAAAAAGTAGTACAGGGAGGGGCTGGTGAGATGGCTCAGTAGGTAAGAGCACCCGACTGCTCTTCCGAAGGTCCGAAGTTCAAATCCCAGCAACCACATGGTGGCTCACATCCACCCGTAATGAGATCTGATGCCCTCTTCTGGTGCATCTGAAGACAGCTCTACAGTGTACTTACATATAATAAATAAATAAATAAATAAATAATAAATAAATAAATAAATAAATAAATAAATCTTTAAAAAAAAAGTAGTACAGAGAGCAACAGCATGGATATTTTATCCAGCATTCTTTTTTTTTTTTTTTTAAATGAAATGTCCAGGTTGGACCTAAACTCACAGTGATGCTCCTGCCTCAGCTTCTTGAGTACTGGGAACACAGGAATGCATCACCACACTTAGCTCTAACTTTTATTTTTTATTTATTTTTTAGTGAGAGTCACAAACTGGTGACATTCCATCTGTCTCAGTCAGGGTTTCTATTCCTGTACAAACATCATGACCAGCCGGGCGTGGTGGCACAGGCCTTTAATCCCAGCACTTGGGAGGCAGAGGCAGGCGGATTTCTGAGTTCGAGGCCAGTCTGGTCTACAGAGTGAGTTCCAGGACAGCCAAGGCTACACAGAGAAACCCTGTCTCGAAAAACCAAAAAAAAAAAAAAAAAAAAAAAAAAAAAAAAAAAAAAACAAAAACAAAAACAAAAACAAAAACAAAAACAAAAAAACCCATCAAGGCCAAGAAGCAAGTTGGGGAGGAAAGGGTTTATTCAGCTCACACTTCCATGCTGCTGTTCATCACCAAAGGAAGTCAGGACTGGAACTCAAGCAGGTCAGGAAGCAGGAGCTGATGCAGAGGCCATGGAGGGATGTTTCTTATTGGCTTGCTTCCCCTGGCTTGCTCAGCCTGCTTTCTTATAGAACCCAGGACTACCAGCCCAGGGATGGTCCCACCCACAAGGGGCCCTGCTCCCCTTGATCACCAACTGAGAAAATGCCCCACATCTGGATCTCATGGAGGCATTTCCCCAAATGAAGCTCCTTTCTCTGTGATAACTCAAGCCTGTGTCAAGTTGACACACAAAACCAGCCAGCACACCATCTGTCTTTGCTGCTGTGTTTTGGGAGGAAATAGAAGGGCCTTAATGGCCTGAATTCCTAGAAGGGCCCAAAATGCTCAAAAGAGATGTCCTTTTACAGGGCTGGAGAAATAGGATCATGGTTAAGAGTGTTTGCTTGTCTGAGTTTGGTTCATAGCAACCGAGACTGGGTGGCTCACAGGGTCTGTAATTCAGGCTCCAGGGAATCCTGATCTCTTGTTTGACTCAGAGAAAACTGCACTTGGGTGTGGACACATACACATAATTAAAAATAAATCTTTAAACAGATGTCCCCTTAGGCTTGGTACTGTTCTTAGGACAGGGCTGGAAGAAGAAGACAGCGTAAGACCCCCTGTCGCCAGGCAAAGAGCTCACAGAGACCGTGAGTATGACACTACATTCCAGCACTCCGAGGTCGGAGGCTTCAGGCTGGAGAGTTTGAGGTCAGCCTGGGCTACATAAATGAGACCTTATCTCACAAAGCTGAAACTATTTACAGAGGGACAACTCTCAGGAAATCCAGAAGGCCGCAAGAAAAATCTCCCAAGACCTCAGAAGGCCAGGTCGGGTCAGCAGATAGCCGACAGAGCCCTGCGTCCTCGTGATGACGTCAGCTTCCCTTCTTCCATCAGCACTACTACTAACCAGAGGCATTGAAGCTCCGCTTCCTCCTGGGCAGGAAGAATCCCCGACCAGCCAAGTCCACCGCTCTGGAAGCAGCCGGGTGGTGGCCAGCTCAGCTGACGTCTCCATGGCGACGCCACGCCCACCCGGATGCAGAGGGCTTCCAGTTTCCACGGAAACAGCTTCTACTTACTTACTTGGAAACAGGGTTCCACTGTGTAGCTCCAACTGTCCAGAAACTCATTATGCAGACCAGGCTGGCCTTGAACTCACAGAGATCCTCCTGCATCTGTCCCCCAAGTGCTGGCTCCCTGGGGCACTATGCTCAGCTTAAAATAGCAATTCAGAGACTGGAAAAATATTCCACCAAAGAACTGGAGGTGACAGCTGGGAAGATGGCTTAGGGGTTAACAGTGCTTGCTGCTCTTGGCAGAGTACCCGAGTTCAGTTCCTAGCACCCACATCAGGAGGATAGATCGTTACAATCACCTGTAACTCCGGTTCCGGGGGAATTCTAAACTCTCCTTTGGCCTTGGGAGGTACCCCGACTCAAGTGCACATATTAACACAAAAGCACACACATAGACATAATTAAAATAATATCATCCATGTCAGACATGGTGGTGTGTGCCTGTAACTCCCAGCATTGAGGAGGCAGAGGCAGTCTAATGTCATGAGTTCAAGGCCAGCCTGGTGCATATAGTGGGTTCTAGGCCAGTCAGGGCTATATAGTGAGACTCTATTTCAATAAAATAAAATAAATCAGCTATTGTAGATGCCTTTAATCCCAGCACTTGGAAGGCAGAGACAGGCAGATCTCTGAGTTCGAGGCCAGCTTGGTCTACAGAGTGAGTTCCAGGACAACCAGGACTACACAGAGAAACCCAGTGTGGAAAAACAAATAAAAACGAAACAAAACAAAAAACAAACAGAAAAATCCTCAGAAAGATAGCTGGGGGAGAACTCAGTGCCAAAGCTCTTGCTTAGTTAGCATTCCAGAAGTCCTGGATTCCATTCCTGTCTCCACATACACACAAAATATCAAAATTATGGGCTAGGACCAGACATGATGGCACATGACTGGAATCTCAGCACTGGAAAGGCAAAGGCAAGTGGGTTTTGAGAACTAGACCAGAGGAAACTCAAAGCTAGCACTGGGTATATCAGACTCTGTCTCAAAAATAAATATAAGAAGGGACTGGGGATGTAGCACATGGATAGAGTGCTGGCCTAGAGTTCCCCAGCAAAAGCAGGGGCATGGTTGAGAAACCGAGTACCTGTCAGAAATCCCCCAGTAAGGGGAGGATTTCTCAGCTAGAACCAGCTTGCCAACAGCTAGGGCCAAAGGTCAGTCACCCTTTGAGGTTCTGCCCATGAGCGGCCAGCTGGGTCTCTTGGAGCTGATTCCAATAGCCCAAAGCAGGTGTTTAGCAGGGAGAGTCTTGGCGGGGTCCACCTGGGGGCACGTCAGTTGGGGGTTCCTTCTGTCTGCCTGCTGAGGGCACCAACGGAATGCTCAGGCGGCTCACATGGGGACAAATCCTTGTCCCAGTGACTCATGTAGCCTGGGCTATCCTCCAAATTATCATGTGGCCAAAGCTGGCCTTGAACTTAGGATCTTTCTTCCTCATCTCCTGCCGGGATTCTGAAAGAGCGTGTACAGTCTTTTTTTTTTTTTTTTAAAGATTTATTTATTTATTTATTTATTTATTTATTTATTATATGTAAGTACACTGTAGCTGTCTTCAGACAGCACCAGAAGAGGGCATCAGATCTCATTACGGGTGGTTGTGAGCCACCATGTGGTTGCTGGGATTTGAACTTCAGACCTTCAGAAGAGCAGTTGGGTGCCCTTACCCACTGAGCCATCTCACCAGCCCCAGTCTTTTATTTTTGAGACAGGGTTTCACTGTATACTCTTGGCTGGCATGGAACTTGTTATGCAGACCAGACTGGCTTCAAGCTACAGAGTGCGGCCTCTAACTTGCTGAAATTAAAGGCATGCACCACCACACCCAGCTGAAATGTATGCCCTTGACCACTGAGCCATCTCTCCAGCCCTCATCCTTTCTTTCTAAGACACACATTGAAGGGTTTACACACAGAGAACTATAATTGATGGTTGAAGTGTGAACTTTAACTCTTTTATTGTGGTATTAATTTTCCTTCTTTTTGAGACTATGTAGCCCTGGCTGGCCTGGAACTCTCTATGTAGACCAGGCTGGGCTTAAACTAATATAGATCAGTCTGTTACAGCGTCTCAAGTGCTGGGATTAAAGGCAGGTGCTACCATGGCCAGCTATTTCATTTTTCTGTTAGTGGAGATGGAACCTGGGGCTTCAGTAATGCTAAGCAGGTGCTCTACCCCTGAGCCCCGCCCCCAGCCCCTCCCTGGGGTTATCCTAGGTAGGTGCTCTACCGCTAAGCCAGGACCCAACCCAAGAGGTGGATTCGTTCCAGTCTGCCATGATTTAGCTCCTATTTCAACACTGAAGCTGTCCATCTAGCTACATAAAACTTGCTCTTTCTCGAACAACCCACTCTTTACTTTATATACGGTCCACTCCTGAGGAATTTGGCTCTTCTCACACGGACTCTCTTCACTGCAGAGTTCCTCTGGGCTGGCCTACTGTTGGCATCCGTGCACAACTACCTTTTTGTTCTGATGAACTAAAAAACACCCTGCCTCCTTTAAAGATGGGGAAACTGAGGTCCAGAGGTTAACGTACCACCACGCTGAGTGAGACCTTAAGGTTTTGGTTTTTTTTTTTTTTTTGAGACAGAGTCTCTCTGTGTAGCTCCGCTTGTCCTCCCGCTCAGCTTGCCTAGTGTCAGGTGGTACCCCTAAAGCTCTCTGGTCATTTGCATCATTCCCCTTCCTCGCCTCTTTGAACACAGTCCCTAAGTCAACCCTTGCGCGAAGCCTTCCAGATCCCAGCCCCGTCCCCTTACATTTCCAAGTGTCTCAGTCTCCTTATATGGAATATTTACATAAGCAATGAAGGGTTGAAACAGAAACTGGAACACACATAAGTGCCTAGGGCTGAAGGGCCTGTGAGTGAAATCTATTCCCAAGGTTCAAGTCAGCTGTAGATGGTCTAGATGGGGAAGACCAGGTTCCTAAGACTTCTCTGCCCGCCCGCTCCCCAGTTTTTGCGCGTCACTGTTGCCTGAGAACCCGGAGACCAGGATTGTGGGGACCGCCCCCAACCTTCCCCCCACCCCCCTGCGCTCCGGGCCCCGCCTTCCTGCGCCCGCCGCTACGCCGGCCCCTTTTGTTCGCTCTCTGGCCGCTGAGCTCTCCTGGCGCTCGGCATCTCTCGGCTGGGCTCGGCTCACCTTGGCAGGGCTCCACCGGGCTCCGCTCCGCTCGGCTTCTCTCGCCTCCGCCCCGTTTGGCTCGGATCTTCCCGGCTCGGCCCCGCTCGGCTGGACTCGGCTCGGCTCCGCCTCAGGGCGCGCAGGCAGCGGCCGGGCTTACTGGATCGGCCCCTCCCTCTATCCCCTTCTGGACGTAGATCCTGTGCGAGGCCCGGACTCCGAGCGCGGAGACCCGGTTAGGGTAGTGGTGTGAGGGGACCGGCGCAGCATCCTCGTTCCCGGGACGCGCGGACCAAGAGGAGGCGAGGGGTGTCGGGTCCTGGTCGCTGCTGGAGCTCCAAGGTAGGCGCCGCTCTGGGGACGCGCGCGATGGGGGCGCGCGGGCAACAAAGGACGCAGAGTCGCGGGGGGCGGCGGCACCCTATCCTGGAAAGAAAAGGGGGTGCTATCACCAAGCCATTGTCGCCGCGTGGGCAAGGACAGCGGACAGGGTCGCTGCCGCTGGTGGGCGTGGGCGGGGTGAACCCCAACTTCCTTAACCCAGATCGCTGCTGGGGTTGGGGGCGCCCCTGGATTGCACGTCCAGATGGTGCAAACATCCTTAGCCTGGGATTCGGGTGTTTTTGTTGGCGTCCTCTTTCCAAGAGCGGGTCCAGGCAGCTGGACAAGCTGCAGAGCTCTTGGGGAAGGCTCACACAGGCTCTGTGGGGGCACAGCCTGGTGGGCGCGGCCATCAGCTCTCATCTTCAGACCTGGCATCTGGGATGAGACACGGAGGCCCCCGCCCCGCCACCTGGGGTCGCCTGGTTGGTGCCCTTAGCAAAACTTGATTGGAGAGCCTGGGTTGGCAGAGGATAGGGTAAGGGGGAGGCCCAGGCAGGGTGGCTTTCCGCAGGGTTGCCCCCCCAAGCTGGCGCTGGTAGCTGGTGAGGCAGCAGATTTTTTTCCCTCCCCCCAGGGAGGGGCAGTGGCGACGCAGGATGCAGGGCTGAGCCTCCAGGGCTAGCCCGCGTGGATCCTCAGGCGGGGCCTGTGTGTTTGTCCCGGACTCATTGGGCTTTGCCACGCGTGCCTTCTCCCGATCCTGGCCCAAGCCTGGAAAGGTCGTTGCAGAGGAACACCTTAGGGGTAGAGGAATCACAATCCAGCCTCTGAGATCCCGCTCCTGTCTTCTGGACTACAAATGGGCAGGGGCCTGGAGGGTTGTGGAGCTAGGAATTGGCCTTAATCTTGAAGGGTGCCCAGACAGAGGACGCCGGGGGTGGGGCTGGCCTAAGGCTGTGCTCTGAGGAGCTAGAGAGCACCACGTGGGGCCACCTTCCCTTTGCTGTGAGCCAGAGGCCTCTCCCCATCAGTTGTAAATGTAAACAATGAGTCCTTCATTCATAAGGTCGCTGTCACCTGGATTGGCACCACCAGGGGCTGGCAGGTACACAGAACCAGAGCTACGTTGCCCAGCACAGCACAGCCTAACCTGATGCCGGGCAAGTGGAGAAGCCAGGAGCTCCCAAGAGGCACAGCTGGAGGGTGGGGCAGACCCTGAGACCATCGCCTTGCCCAAGGCTGCTTTTTACCTAGTCGATGGCTCCCACAAGAGCTTCCAGACAAGAGGCATTCTGGCTTAGATGGGCAGAGAAAGATTTAGGTTACTGGGGCGTGAAGTTAAAGGCAGAGCTTGTTCGCCAGTAGGTGCCCACTTAGCGCAGGACCCGTGGGTTTCAGCAGTGCGAGCGGAGGCTCCAGGATGAGGAGGTTGGAAATAGAGGAGCCCCAACAGCAGAAGAACCTTGGAGGAGTACACAGATACATACTCTTCTAACCTGGGCACTTAGGTGGGAAGGGCCTACGCAGAGCCCCCAAACTCCCAGCAAAAACACACATCCCAAGGAGCAGGAGTTCAGAAGTTGGAGTTGGCCAAAGTGAGTTCAAATCCTTGCTCTGCTACTTGCATTGCTGTGTGGCTTTGGATCTCTTTTTCCCCATCAGTAAGATGCGAGTAGTTAGGGGATTTGCCTTTTAGGGCTTTTGAGAAACTCATGTGCCCTAGGACAGAGTTTTTGTGACTTTACTTATGTGTATATTTGGTGGCATGGGGAATTGAACCTAAGACCTCATAGCTTCTCTGGCTGAGAGATGCCCCTATCCTCTTACTGGGCAGGGGCTCTACCACTGAGCCACACCCCCAGCCCTCACTGGGGGATTCTAGGCAGGGACTTTACCACTAAGCTACACCCCAGCCCCTCATTGGAGGATTCTAGGCAGGGGCTCTACCACTGAGCCACAGCCCTGGAGGATTCTCCATTGAGCTACATTCTCAGTTGATTTTTTTTTTTTTTTTTTTTTTTTTGGCTACAGGAAGTGGCTCTCAGCCTGGGGCAGGAGACTTATCCCCTGCTCTGGCTGCCCTTTACCTTCACAGAGCTTAGCCTCTCAGTCCCACCCCAGGGCCTGCTCTTTTCTATCTCCCTTCCTGCTTCCTGCTTTCCTTCATTGATAGCACAGCCATTGTCCTCTTATCCCTAAGTTTTCCTTGTCCCCACCTGGAAGGCAGGCTCTGTGTGACTTTCAGCCCCTCTCTGGTCAGTAACTGCCAGCTTCTCTGTTTATCCGCCTTCACTTCCTCTGCTGCTTTGCCTGGAGGAGAGACTGCACTTGTCACCCAGTAGTCGCTCTTGGGAGAATTTATGCCCTTACACAGGTTTTTAAAAAAAACACATTTTAAGTGCTTTCTCTGGGCTAGGAATGTTTGGCTCTAACTCCCCCAACCCTCTTTTGAGACAGGATCTCACTATGTAGTCCTAGCTGGCTTGGAACTTACTATGTAGCCCAGGCTGGCCTTGAACTCACAGATAACTGTTTGCTTAGTGTTGGGACTAACAACGTACGCTACCATGCCCAGTGGTTCTGACTTTGTAAATAAATGTATTCATTTTTTTTTTTTTTTCGAGACAGGGTTTCTCTGTATAGCCCTGGCTGTCCTGGAACTCACTCTGTAGACCAGGCTGGCCTTAAACTCAGAAATCCGCCTGCCTCTGCCTCCCAAGTGCTGGGATTAAAGGCGTGTGCCACCACGGCCGGCTTTTTGCATTATTTTTATCTTTGTGAGCATCTGTGGGGCTGTCTGGCATGTGGGTGCAGGTGCATGGAGACCAGGAGAGGGTATGAGATACCCTGGCATAGTTACAGACTGGTGTGAGCTGCCTGAGGTGGCTGCTGGAAATGAACCTGGGTCCCAATCCCCGAGCTAGCTCTCCAGCCCTTACTTGTTTGTTGGAGACAGAGTCTCCTATATCTTACACAGCACTGGCCTTGAACTTCTGCTCGTCCGGCCCACATTTCCCAACAGTTAGGGTGGCAGGTGTGTGCTACCTCTCCAGGTTTCGTTGGGGATAGATTTGGGGTTCAGACATGTTAGGCAGGCACTAATGAACCACAGAACTTCCTCTGCTTTTGGGTTTTAGACAAGGTCTCCTTGTAGCCCAGGCTGGTCTCAGAGTCACTCTGTAGCCCAGGCTAGCCTTAGAGTGATTCTATAGCCTAGGCTGGTCATCCTGCCTGTACCTCTAGAGTTCTGGGATGACAGGTAGACACCACTGTGTGCTTTGTCCATGCATTGGTTAAGTACTTACTGTGTGCCTAAGGGACACACCGTCTTTTGCAAAGTCAAGGTCTGTTTCTCTAAAGCATAATTACAGTCGTACTTACTGCCGACACTGCAGTAGTACAAAGTCTAATCGCTGTCTGGCCTTTGGAGCCCACACAATTGCCTAGGCTTTGCATTCCATGGAACTGGCTCCTCTCTTCCCTCCCCCTCCCCCTCTTCCCCTCCCGCTCCCCTCCCTCTTCCCTTCTTCTCTCTCCCTCCCCCTCCCCCTCCCCCTTTCTCTCCCTCACTCTCATCAGCTGGCCAGACTCTGTATGCCTCCACTAAGGTCACCTCAGTTCTCTTTATAAGCTGTAAATATCAAGCATCCTCTGTTGAGCCCAGCTGTCTGGAAGGAACACCGAATCAGAAGAGGGCCCTTTAATAACCCTGTCCTTGGGAGTTTCTGTTGTTTTGAGACAGGGATCTCATGTAGCACACAGGCTGGCTTCAAACCTGTTGCATAGTGGAGGCTAGCCTCAACTTCTGCTTGTCCTTTCCAAGTCCTGGGATTACAGGTGTGTGATTCCACAGTTAGCATGAATGCATGCACGCGTGAGTGCGTGTGTATGTGTGTACATTGCAAGCATTTGGGCGGACATGAGCGTGTAGAGGCTAGGGGTTAGCTCTGTCTTCCTCAGTCACTGTCCGTTTTGTTCCATGTGGGTGTGGATGCGTGTGTGTATGCGTGGGTGCATACGGAAGTCAGAGGACAACTTGCTGGGATCCATTTTCTGTTTCTGTCCTATGGATACCTGGGATTAAAGTCAGATGACCAGACTTGGTGGCAAGGCCCTTTACCCACTAAGCCATCCTCCTGGCCCTTCACCTTAATTTTTGAGACAGGATATCTCACTTAACCTAGACCTCACTGACTTGATGAGGCTGGCTAACTATCAAGCCCCAGGGCTCCTCCTGTCTCCATCTCTCTCTTGCTGCAATTACAGGCACACGCTGCTTTTTGACATGGGTGATGGGGCTCTGAACTCTAGTCCTCAAGTTTGTATGGCAAGCAGTTTACTAAGGGAACCCTCTCTATAGCCCCACTGTGCCTGGTCTTCTTTGTCCCGGGGAATCAGAGCCTCATTCAGTTAAGTAAAGGGAGACTTCAGTTACATTTATTTAAATGTCCTTATGGTGTGTGTGTGTGTGTGTGTGTGTGTGTGTGTGTGTGTGCATGTGCACTCCCACATACTATGGCGTACTTGTGAAGGTCATGGAACAACTTTTGGGAGTTGTTTCTCTTTCATCTGTATGGATGCCAGGGATTGTTTTTTTGTTGTTTTTTTTGTTGTTGTTGGTTTGTTTGTTTTTTGAGACAGGGTTTCTCTGTGTAGCCCTGGCTGTCCTGGAACTCACCTTGTAGACCAGGCTGGCCTCGAACTCAGAAATCTGCCTGCCTCTGCCTCCCAAGTGCTGGGATTAAAGGCGTGCGCCACCACTGCCCGGCTTTTCTTTGTTTTTGTTTTTGTTTTTTGGATGCCAGGCTTGACAGCTAACGCTTTCCCCTCTGAGCCATCTCACAGTCTTGCTGGACCCAAAAGGACGTTTCAGGGTAGGAGAAATAAGCCTTAGTCACTGAAGATTGCGGGGAGCCGGGGCCACCTGGGCCGGGAAGCTGGCTGGCAGCCACCCCTTCTGTTTCTTTCTGGATGCTGGTTTCATTCCCTCTACCCTCATCTTGCCTCTGTCCCATCTCTCCTTGACTCATGAGTGTGGCTTGGCCCAGTGTGACTGTTGTAAATGCTGGTTTCAGCTCCTCTTCATAGACCCCCCCTCCTGGTGGTATCTCCCTTAATCCTGGGTTGCCAGAGAGACCAAGTGAGGGGGCTCCCCTCATCTGCTTAGCTGGTGGTAGACGGGCTGGGAACAGCTGGTATAATCTATAAGGCAAGTTTTTGGTGCATGAAGTTGTGTGTGTGTATGTGTCTAGACAACTGGGGTGTGGCTATATAAAGGAGCTGGTGGTCTTATGGAGGGGGCAGAGCCATGAACACTTTACGGTCCTGGCACTAGATGCTGTATGGTGCTCCTGTCCTTGGCACTGTGGCTTAGCCTCAAGGATCATAAGGATGTGACCTTCTATGTAAACTCTTTGTCTTGGCCCAGGTTGAGGGAAGACCCTCTTCTCCCAAGATCTGGGGACTCGGGGTAGGTGGGTCTACTTCCAGCACCCTGTGTTTTCTGAGGCCTTGGAGCCCCCCTCCCTTGACCCCTCCTCCCTGGTCTTCACAGAGAAACACGAACTGTAATTGATGCCTTCAGAAACGCCTAGAAAGGTTAATGATCTGCTGTTTTCTGAGCAGGATGCAGAAGAGGCTGGAGGAATCACTAACAAGACATAAATACAGGGCTGTGGGCTCTCTCTCCTGCCTTGCTCTCTCTCCTGCCTTGCCCTTGGCTCCTCCCGAGAGTTGCAGAGTTAGGCAGGTGCTCTACAGCTGACCCATACTTCTTACACTAGAGGATTCTAGGTAGGCACCTACCACTGTTCCGTGCCCCCAGCCTTTCTCTGGGGGATTCAAGGTAGATGCTCTACCACTGAAACACACCTCCAGCCCCGGTGAGGGTCATTTAATTTTTCTTTCTTTCTTTCTTTCTTTCTTTCTTTCTTTCTTTCTTTCTTTCTTTCTTTCTTTCTTTCTTTCTTTCTTTTTTTAAAAAAGATTTATTTATTTATTATATGTAAGTACACTGTAGCTGTCTTCAGACACTCCAGACGAGGGCATCAGATTTCGGACAGTTGTGAGCCACCATGTGGTTGCTGGGATTTGAACTCGGGACCTTCGGAAGAGCAGTCGGTGCTCTTAACCACTGAGCCATCTCGCCAGCCCCCTATTTTTCTTTTTTTAAAATGATTTATTTATTTTTAATTTTGTGTATATTGGTGTTTTGTCTGCATGTGTGTCTGTGTGAGGGTGTCAAATCACTTGCAGCTGGATTGCAGACTGTTGTGAGCTGCCATGTGGTTGCTGGGAATTGAACTCGGATCCCCTGGAAGAGCAGTCAGTACTCTTAACCTCTGAGCCAGCTCTCCACCCCCTAATATTTTTTTTCTCTTGTGGATGTGGATGTTTTGCCTGCATGCAGGCCTATGCACTAGTTTTATGAAGTACCCATGGAGACCAGAAGAGGGCGTCAGATTCCCTGAAATTGGAGTTAACGTTGTGGGCTGCCATGTCTATGGTGAGAATCGAGCCCAGGTCTTCTGGAAGAGCAGACAGTGCTCTTAAATTAACCACTGAGACATCTCTCCTGCTCCTTTTGGTTGCTGTTGTTGGCTTTGTTTGTTTGTTTTTGAAGCAAGGTGTCCCCTCACCCAGGCTGCTCTCAACCTCTCTGTGTAATGGAGGGTGAACTTGATCTCTTGATCCACCTTCCAATTGCAGGCATTTCCCCGTGGGTGAGACCGAGCCTGTGTGGTCCTAGGGATGGAACCCAGGACTTTGTGTAGGTTAAGTAAGGACTCTCCCAGCTCCCTCCCACCCCGGGCTCTTTAATGGAGCTGTTAAATTGGCAGTTTCAAGCCACTTGCTTGGTGCTGTCCTAGGTCCTGAGACGCACACTGGGTTTGCAAAAGCTCCACCGCGCCCTGCTGCTCTCCCTGAGAAGTGGGAGAAGGCCTTCAAGGGCACTGGGTACCACTTTGCAGAAAGCCTGGGCATGCGTAAGACAGTGCATACATGTAGTGGGTGCTTGGCACGCAGCCTCCATTGGTAGGCAGGGCGAGGCTGCCTTTTCGGAAGCAACGGTAGATAGTACCAATTTGGACGTCCTCCTGATGACGTCTGGACCAGTGCATTTGTGTGTCTCTTCCATTCTTTCCTTCCCACCCACTCCAGTGTCGCTGGGTTTTAGTTTCAGATGTGTGGGCGGTTCCCTTGACCTGCTTTGCTGGCAAGCTCCCCTTTCTCCTGGCTGCCTCATCTTCGTCCTCCCTTTGTCTGGCTGGACTCTCTCATGCTCTTTCAAGGCCAGACCCCAGCATCCGTGTCTCTTCCTTCCCGTCCCTCGCCTGCTCAGGACATTGCCAGAATGGGAGAGCATCCGGATGTTAACACAGAAACTCGCTGCAGGGACATAAGGCACAGTAGAAGGCCCTCATTCTGTGCCACACTGTGGTCTCTCCTGCCCTCAGGGGAATACAGAGCCATGGGAGAGACACACAGGGCATGGATCCACAGGGCACAGGCTGTGCAGGACAACTGTGCCACACTGTGACCTCTCCTGCCCTCAGGGGAAGCCAGAGCCTTGGGAGAGACACACAGGACATGGATCCACAGGGCACAGGCTGCTCATTATATCCGGGCCGTCTGATGGTCCCAGATCCAGAGCCCAGGAAATTACCTGACAGTTACTCATCTAGTCTGTAACTGTAATCCTGTGTGTGTGTGTGTGTGTGTGTGTATGTGAGATGTGTGCATGTTTGTGTGGATGTGTGAATATGTGTACCTATGGAGATCAGAAGAAAACCTTTAGGGATCTCTTTCCACCTTTTTAAAAAATATATATTATTATATTGATTGGGCCTAAAGAGTTAGATCAGAAAATTTGAAGCTCTTGCTGAGGACCCAATTCGGTTCCCAGCACTAATATGGTGGTTCACAACCATCCAACAGACTCATGGGATCCAATACCCTCTTCTTCTGACTTCTATGGGCACTAGGCACACATGCGATACACATATGTACATACATACATACATGCATACATACGTGTAAAACTCTTACATGGAATGAAATAAATAAATCTAATATAAGTTTAAAAAGTTATTTGTTATTATTTTGATTTTTTTGAGAATAGTCCACACTCTTTTTTAAAAATGTATTTTTATTTTATGTCTATTGGTGTTTTGCCTGTACATATGTCTGTGTGAGGGTGTTAGAAGATGTGCAGTTGGGAGTTCCAGACAGGTGTGAGCTGCCATGTGGGTGCTGGGATTTGAACCTGAGTTCTCCGAGTGCTCTTAACTGCTGAGCCATCTCTCCAGCTTAGTTTTAACTAAAAAAAAAAAAAAAAAAAAAACAACCACCAAAAAAAACCAAAAACAAAACCAAAAACCAAAAAATCAAACAAACAAACAAACAAATAAAAAATCCAACCCATGATCACGCATGATGTGTGCGCATGTGTGTACACACCATAATGCACCTTTGGAGGTGAGAGAATAGCTCTGTGGGATTGGTTCTCTCCTTTCACCTTTGCACGGGTTCTGGGAATTGAACTCAAGTTGCCAGGTTTGCACAAGAAATGTATTAACTCTCGGAAGCTCTCACCAGCCTGCCAGGGAGTTAAGAAAACAGAATGAAAGAAGCCAGGCATGGTGGCTCACACCTTAAGTCCCAGCACTCGGGAGGCAGAGGCAGGCAGATCTCTGAGTTCGAGGCCAGCCTGGTCTACAGAGTGAGTTCTAGGACAGCCGGGGGCTACCTTCAAAACAAAACAAAAAACCCCCAAGCCAAAACTGTTTTAGTATCTGCCTGCTTTTGCAGTACCAGAGAGTCTGAGGCAGGGGAGTACACAGTTCAAAGCCAACCTGGGCTAATTAGCAGAGCCCTGCTTCCAAATAAAGGGGGGAAAAGTCAACTTTATACTGACCTATAACCTTTCGTACAAAAGCCCACATGGAGCCCCATGCCTAGAACCCAGCACTCAGGGGGTGGGGCCAGGAAGGATCAGGATTTCAAGGGGTCACATCAAATAGGCTTGTTTTGTTTTGTTTTGTGTATTTCACTACCTGGCTGGCTGGTAAAATGGTTCAGAGTAAATGCATTTGTTGTGCAAACTGGCAACTTGAGTTCAACTTATGCTGGGCTACGTGAAATAGTGTCTCAAAAACCAACCAACCAACCAAACAAACAAACAAGCAAAAAGGTAGACTGGCCAGGCGTGGTGGTGCATGCCTTTAATCCCAGCACTTGGGAGGCAGAGGCAGGCGGATTTCTGAGTTCGAGGCCAGCCTGGTCTACAAAGTGAGTGCCAGGACAGCCAGGGCTACACAGAGAAACCCTGTCTCGAAAAACCAAAAAAAAAAAAAAAAAAAAAAGGTAGACTGGAGAGATGGCTCAGTGTTTAAGAGCACTGGCTGCCAGAGGACCTGGATTCAATTCCCAGCCACCACATAGTGGCTTACAACTGTCCGTAACTCTAGTTCCAGGGGATCTGACACCCTCACATAGACATGCAGGCAGGCAAAACACCAATGCACATAAAATAAAAATAAATAATTAAACAAACAACAAACAAACAAACAAAACCCCCAGATGGGTGGTAGTACACACGCCTTTTATCCCAGCACTGGGGAGGCAGATTTTTTGTCAGTTGGAGGCTAGCCGATCTCCATGAGTTTCAGGAGAGCCGGGGCTATCGAAAGAGACTGTCTCACAAATCAAAAAGCAAGCAAGCAACCAACCAAAATAAACCCCACAGCTGGCAGTTGATTGGGAGAGGGGGGCTGTGTGCTGCTGGTCTGCCACCCACCCCCAGCTTGATCTTCCCAGATTCATCCATCCCCCCACCCTGAAGTCATGTCTGCATAGGGTCTAGCTGCTGCTGCGCCTTGGCTTGGAGGCTCTCCCAGAGCCTCCCGCTGGTCTCTGCTGCCATCCCTCTCCGCATGGTGGTCAGGCCTCTAGGCACTGTCAAGGGGTCCGAAGACCCCAACCAGGTTCCTTATCTGTTCTTTCACACTCTTCACACTTTTCACCATGGGCTTGGCAGGAGTTACACAGCTGTGTAAAGCCTGGGCCTGGCTGTTCCCAGCATCCTGCTGACCCTGGTGACCAGGGGAGAGTGATGGGAGAAGGATGGGGACAGGGATCCAGGCAGATGGACTCCATCTCTCCCGTTCTCCCGGGCCTGAGGCACAGCTGGTTTAAAACTTGGACTTTGTTTTTTGCCTGGAAGTTGACAAGACTCACAGGGAGGGACTGTCCCAGTCACAGCCTTTGCTTGTCTTCAGCTGGGAGGTCATGGACTTGGGTGACCTCTTGGTGACCCACAGCAAGCTGCCTGTGTTCCCTGATCCTCAGCCAAATGCAGTTAGAATGGTATCCTAGGCCCTTAATCTCAGCACTGGGGAGAAAGAGGCAGGAGGATGGAAAGCCTGAGACCAACTTGGGCTATATAGCAAATATGGAAAAGAAGGGGCTCAAGCTGGCTCAGCAGGGAAAGGGACTTGCTGCCAAGCCTGAAGACCTGAGTTCGAGCCCTGGAGACTTCTTCTGGAAGGAGAGAAATGACCAGATGACCCCACCCCCCAAGTTGCTGCCAAGTTGGAACCCTTCGTACATAGGGCATGCATATATCCCCCCTATATATATATATATATATATATATATATATATATATATATATATATACACACACACACACATATGTATATGTATGCATACACATATATACATATATATATATTTTTTTTTTTTTAAAGAGGCTGGATATGTCTAGTGTCAGTCTAGTGTCTAGTGTCACCCTTATGGAGGGACCATCTCCTGGTAGAAGTGCCCAGTGAATGAGCCAGGGCCAGCGGCTTGGCTGGAGTTCTGGGCCAGGGTGCCTACATCCTGCTGCCCTCTTCCCCGCCCTGGGGACATATTACCTCAGGACTCGGGCTTTCTCTTGCTCCACTTGGCACTGTCCCCCTCTCTAGGCCACTACCGCATTCACTGGGCCAGAATCCTGGGCCCTGTCCCCTACCGTCCTGTGGTGAGCGGGTCACCCCTAGGCAGCTGAAATGGAAACCCTGCAACAGAGCTCGGGTTTCTTTCCAGTAAGTGGCGATTGAGGACAGCACACAGGGGCCTGTTGCTTCTGTTAGACCCGAGTTCCCAGACAATGCTTGTGTGAACAGTGTCACCAGAGAGTTGTGACATGGGCCTCCTGACCTCTGTCAAGTATCTGGGATACTCCTGGGTTTACAAGCTTCCCAATCCAGGCACCAGAACCCCACCCCCTAGCCTCCTGAGCACTGAGATTAAAATTGTTTTTATAGCCCAGGCTGACTTCAGACTCACTATGTAGCTGAGGATAACCCTGAACTTCTGATCCTCCCGCCCCACCTTCCTACTTTGGGGATCACAGGTGTGCCCACCCTGGTTTAGGAGGGCGGGGGATCGAACCCAGGGCTTCATGCATAGGCAAGCCCTCTCCTGACCCAGCTATACTCCGAGCTTGGTGTATTATTTTACTTTCATTTTATTACATTTTAGCATGTGTATGTATGTGTCAGTTCTGCCCTTCTACCACGTGAGCCCTGAGGATCCAACTCAGGCCGTCAGGTTTGGTGGCAATTGTCTAAACTTGCTAGGCCGTTTGTCCACCTGGAACTTGAAGTCTTTCTTCCTCTGCCTCTTGTGCTGGAATCACTGTGTGCTGACCATGCCTGTGCTACCTGTATCCCAGTACAGGTGAGAACCCCAGGGACTGTCACATGGCTTCATGTCCTAAGGCCTCTTGGAGTGAAACTGGCTTTAGACCGCAGGCTCTCACTTCATGGCCTCAGCCATCAGCTGCACTGTGGCCAGAGGCCAGTGTATGGACATGTCACAGCTTTCCCAAGTCCTCCCCCACCCCACCCCCAACCAATTCTCTGTCCCAGAGCCCGGCTGAGTCACAGAGGGCCAGCTCAGCCCTCTGCCTCCTCCCCTCTTCCTGCTACCATTCTCCCCTCCCCCTCCCCTTTCCGGTCCCCTCCAGTCCCTGGCTGGGGTAGCAGAGACTGGCTGAATGCTGGCTTGGTTCTTTCCTGCCTGCTCCATGCGTTCCTTTGTTAGTTGAAGCAAGCAAGCGCTAATTCCCCAGAGGTCAGGGTCTTGGAAATGTTGTTTTAGGGCAGGGCCACCAGGCTAGGAGGTAAGGAAGAGCCAACCCTAGGACCAGTTCAATCATGGCTGCAACACTGAGACTCGGATGGAATCTGGGAAATTAATTTTATCTTTTCAGCTCCTGGTTCTATAAGTATGTGTTCTTTCTAAAAACTATTACTCGCTGTCTTTGAGAGGGAGCATGTGTGTGTTGCATGCACATGTGGAGGGCTGTTTGCTGGGGTTGGTCTCTCTTACCATGTGGAGCCTGGGGATTGAATTCAGGTTCTCAGGCTTGGCAGCAAGCTCCTTTACTTTCTAAACCATATCACCAGCCCTCAGTACCTTCCTTTTCTTCTCTCTCTTCCCTCCCTTTGTCATTTCCCTTCCTTTCCTACTAATCCCCTCCCTCCATCCTTCACTTTCTCTTTTCTTTCTTCTGTTCATGTTATGTGTGTGTGTGTGAATGTGTGTGCACATGCCTGCATCTGTGTGCACACACACATGTGCATGTATGTGTGTGTAGTCCCAATGCACACATATGTACCTATGTGTGCATGGTTTTTCATTGCCCTGAGGATCACCAAGTAGGCTACATTGGCTGGCCAGGGAGCTCCAGGGAATCCACCTGTCTCCGCCTTTCCGGCACTGGGCTTAAATGCATGTATCATTGTCCTGGTCACTATTGTACTGCTGTGAAGAAACACCTTGACTCCTAAAAAAGAAAACATTTAACTGGGGGCTGGCCTACAGTTTCAGAGGTTTAGTCCATTATCATTATGGAGGGAGGCATGGCAGGGGAAGGGAGGGGAGGGAGAGAGAGTCTGGTACAGGCTTTTGAAATCTCAAAGCCTATTCTCTAGTATAACTTTAATTTTTTTAAACCTTATTTTTAATGATGGTCCTTAAACGGTTTAACCTCTCTTTTAGCCCACTAGAGGTAGTGGAAAAGAAAGGATACCGGGGAAGTGGACCTGTTTAGAAAGGTTCTTTGGAGCGACTTCCGTCTGTATTGTGTGAAAGTCACCAGTTCCGTTCACAGGTCAGCAGCGGCAGCTTCATCCACTCACGAATACTTTATGGCTATATCAGCAGTCCAGTTCTGTAATTAGGTTAGCAAACGTGGGTTAGCAGTGGTGGCACTCCCTAGCAGAGACATTCAGGCCTCAACTTCAGCACAGGTCAGCAGGAATTAGGATTAGGGAGGAATGCCAGGAAAAGTTCTCTGCTGTGCCTCTCCCAGCAAATCGAAGATCAGAGAAGATGTGAGACCCACAAGCATTGCACAGCGGCGAGCTTGATAAGCAAGCTGATAAGCCTCTCTTACTGTCTATCGGGTACTCACCTCTAAACATCACGTGTCTTCTACGGGTCTTGTCTCAGCGTGTGTCTTTGCCTTAGCATGTGTGTCTGTCTCAGCTGACACCACACTGTCAATCAGCCCAAGTTTGAGGGAGCAGCAAGAAACTGCAGCACACCACCAGAAGTTTTTTGGTGCGTTTCTCTCTTTGGCATCCCAATAAACGGAGCTCAACTATGCAATGTAAGGCAGACCAATACATGTGTGTCATTAGCGAAGAATCTCTCATCACATGTCTTTTCATGTGTTTGCTTTAGCAGAACATTTTTTTCTGTGTCTGCTTCAGCCAAACATTCCTTCCTGAGTCTGCCTTAACTTTCCACCTGTGTCCACTTCAGGAAAACACCCCTTCATGTGATTGCCCCAGTAAAACACCATCCAACATAACTGACTTTCCAAAGAACCCTTAAGTTTCTACTTCCTCACCCCAGTGACACACGTCCTCTAACAGGGCCACACCTCCTAATCCTTCTCAAATAGGGCCACTCCCAGGTAACTAAGCATTTGAATATATGAGTTATGGGGCCATTCTTTTTTGTTTTTTGTTTGTTTGTTTTTTTTTTTTTTTTTTTTTTTTGGTTTTTCGAGACAGGGTTTCTCTGTATAGCCCTGGCTGTCCTGGAACTCACTTTGTAGACCAGGCTGGCCTCGAACTCAGAAATCCGCCTGCCTCTGCCTCCCGAGTGCTGGGATTAAAGGCGTGCGCCACCACGCCCGGCTCTGTTTGTTTGTTTTTAATATTTATTTATTATATGTAAGCACACTGTAGCTGTCTTCAGACACTCCAGAAGAGAGCATCAGATTTCGTTACGGATGGTTGTGAGCCACCATGTGGTTGCTGGGATTTGAACTCAGGACCTTTGGAAGACCAGTCGGTGCTCTTAACCGCTGAGCCATCTCACCAGCCCAATGGGGGCCATTCTTATTTAAACCGCCACAATCCTCATGCGGGACTTCTAACCATGAGCTCTGAGGACTGACTTTCCCTCGTGCTTCTGTGGCAAGTACTGCACTGACTGAGCCCTTTCTCCGGCCCTCTTTTCTTTTGCTAAGACAGGCCCTCCGTATGTAATGGAGGCTAGTCTAAAGCTCCATTCTCCTGCCTCAGCCTCCTAAGTGCTGTGATGACAGATGTCACCCTAACACTCAGCTGTTCCTGAACTTTTCTGACCTGTAACTGTTCTACTGGTAAGATGCCTGCTGCTTCTACAGCGGCCTTGGGCGTAGCCAGGTCACATCTGTGCAAGGTGTGTGGCATACAGTAGGTTCAGTACTGTGCATAGTAGTACAGCATGGTGGACAGGCAGGTTTCTCACACAGCAGGTTTCTTGGGTGTTAGGGATTTTGCAGCAATCAAAGGGCCGATGGATGCCACAGAGTCACACACACCATGTGATGACATCACCTGAGAGATTTTTTTTTTTTTTAGTGGGGAAAGACAAAGGCTGCCTCGGGGTGAGGATGGAGGAGAAAAGAGCCTGCAGGGAAGGCACTGGCATTATACAGGGGCATAACGCATGCTCATAGGGAAAATATGCAACTTGTGGCAACAGTGGAACTGTGCCGCATTTGGGCACTGGTGACGATGTAGCTCCCAGCACCAAGTTGCTGAAGGCAGGCTGGGGCTCACCAGCTTCTAGGATGTGGGTGGTCCCTGGTTTACTAACAGTAGAGAAACAGAGGGAGCCTTTTCTGAGAAGATTGTTGCGGGGACCTGTGGCCTGGAAGGCCTTGATCCTCTCTGCAGGCATGCCCTCACACAGGGTCTCCAATTAAACACTGATGAGTGGGATCTCAGAGGAGTCAGCAAGGCCTGATTTGAGGTTGCCCGGGGCTCTGGGGAGGCAGAATGTAGACAGAATGGCAGCAAACTCTCCTACGGTAGATTTCCAGGGCCATGGGTCACAAGAGGCTTCCTGGAACAATACTTATCCGGCCAAGGGACCTCTGAGTGAGGTGCCGCTGGTGGGGGAAAACTGCAAGTAGCCCATTCTGCCGATGTAGGCGTGTGCTCTGGTTACTTAGAGGCTGAGGCAGGAGGATGATAAGATCCAGGTCAACCTGAGCAACTTAGACTGTCTCAAGGTAAAAAATGAAAAGAGGGTGTGTGTGTGTGTGGGGGGGTGTTGCTTAGCAGTAAACATTTCCCTAGAATCCTCAGTGAGGAGCTGGGGGCGTGGCTCAGTGGTAGAGCCCCTGCCTAGAATCTCCCAGAGAGGGGCTGGGGGCGTGGCTCCGTGGTAGAGCCCCTGCCTAGAATCTCCCAGTGAGGGGCTGGGGGCGTGGCTCAGTGGTAGAGGCCCTGCCTAGAATCCCCCAGGGAGAGGCTGGGGGCGTGGCTCAGTGGTAGAGCCCCTGCCTAGAATCCCCCAGGGAGGGGCTGGGGGCGTGGCTCAGTGGTAGAGCCCCTGCCTAGAATCTCCCAGTGAGGGGCTGGGGGTGTGGCTCAGTGGTAGAGCTCCTGCCTAGAATCCCCCACGGATGGGCTGGGGGCGTGGCTCACTGGTAGAGCACTTGAGTAGCTTGCGTAAGACCCTAGGTTAAACCTTACTTCACCAAAACACTCCACCAACTAAAACATCCACTGGCTGCTGAACATAGGACTGAGAGACATTCTGAGATAACCAAGAGTTTCTGCCAAGAGAATTTTCTATGGATTTCTAGATTAGATCTCCCCCCCTACCCCTAATGTGTGTGTGTGTGTGTGTGTGTGTGTGTGTGTGCTTTTCTCTCTCCCTTTCT
This sequence comes from Mus caroli, assembly GCF_978045245.1. Taxonomy (NCBI): domain Eukaryota; kingdom Metazoa; phylum Chordata; class Mammalia; order Rodentia; family Muridae; genus Mus; species Mus caroli. Next base: position 138,722,040 of record NW_028227259.1, on the reverse strand, counting down.
TCCCCCCCCCCCCGCCCTGCCTCTTGGCTTTTTGAGACAGGGGTTTTCTGTGTATCCCAGATGACTTCAATCTTGCAACAATCCCCCTGCCTCAGGCTTCTGAGTGCTGGGATTACAGAGTGAACTGCCAGCTTTTTTGTTTGTTTGTTTTTGTTTTTGTTTTTTTTTTCTTTTAGATCCTGTCTAGTGAGTGTGGCGGTCCCCTTCAGATAGGTGTGGGCCAAACAAGCAAGTGGGGTTAATGAAGGCCAGCCTGAACTCTGACCTGCCTTCTATGGTGGCCTGGCTTACCAGCTAGCTGTCTCTGGTTCTTGAAGCATCTTGCAGCCACACCCAAGCAGCCCCAAAGCAAAGATCTCAGCTCTGTCTGTAAACAGCACAGCAGCGTAGTGAAGCTTGGCTAAGCACCACACTTGTAACCGCCACACTCAGGAGGCTGGGATAAGATTGGAAGGGCCAGGGCTGGTGAGATGGCTCAGTGGGTTAGAGCACCCGACTGCTCTTCCGAAGGTCCAGAGTTCAAACCCCAGCAACCACATGGTGGCTCACAACCATCCGTAACGAGATCTGGCGCCCTCTTCTAGAGTATCTGAAGACAGCTACAATGTACTTACATATAATAAATAAATAAATCTTTAAAAAAAAAAGAAAATATTAAAAAAAATTAAAAAAAAAAAAGATTGGAAGGGCCAGCCCAGGATATATAGTGAGGCTGTGTGTCAGAAAAACCAAATACAGGGAGCAGAATGACTGTGCAGCACAGGGAGCCCTGAGTTCCATCCCTAGTCTCGAGTAGATCAGGTGTGCTGGCTTATATCTGTAAACCCCACCCTGAGGAGATGAAGGCAGGAGTTCAATGTCTTTCTCTACTACAGCATGAGGCCAGCCTGGGCTACGTGATACCCTATCTCAAACAGAACAGAAAGGAAACACTAGCATCCTGATGGGGCTCTGTCAGTTTCTGGACCACTGGGACCAACCAAGTTCCCAGGCCCTAATGAGAACTTCGTGATTCCATCCCTCTTGTGTTCTGCCCGCAGGTGACCGAGGATGGCAGAGAGGATGTGACCATTGTCTGCCTTGGTCTGCCCTTCTAGTGGCACCGCCATGCAGAAGCCCAGTGGCCTGAAGCCCCCTGGCCGAGGGGGGAAGCACTCCAGTCCTGTGGGCAGGCCATCCATTGGGTCTGCTTCATCTTCCGTGGTGGCCTCGACCAGTGGCTCCAAAGAAGGTACGTAAAGCCGGGAGAGGGATGGGGGCCTCAGCATGGAGACGAAAACAGACATGTATCCCACACAGATAGGACACCAGCTTCAGAGAGCAAACTAAAGATCCCACCAGAGTCCGGCGGGATGAACCAGTGCATTTACTGGGGTTACTTGCAGAGGAGTTTGGATAACTCAGAGGTAACTCAGAAACTTACTACATAGCCCAGGCTAGCCTTAGGCATTCAATGATTCTCTTGCCTCTGCCCCTAAGGTGCTAAGGGTACCAATGTGCACCACCATGCCCAGTTGATGCGGTGCTGGAAATGGGACCCAGGGGTTTGTGCTCTACCAGCTGTGCCAAAGCCTCAGCTCCAACAGGGCCGTTTTGAACCAGAAGGGGGTCTTAGTTTCTGTGCCATCACTGTGATAAAAATACCCTGTCAGAAGCAACTTGAAGGAGAAGGGTTGGGCTTTGGTTCACAGTTCAAGAACTCTGTCACAGTGGGGGAGTCTAGGAAACAGGAATTTGAGACCATTGGTCACATCTCTCGGAGAAACCGAGAGGTGCATGCATGCTCCTGATCAGCTGTCTTTATTTCATACCGTCCAGGTTTCCCTCCTCGGGGAATGTCCTATCCACCATTAAAATGAGTCTTTCAATATCCCCTAAACGAATTATGATAATTCCACAGGCATGCCCAGAGGCCGGTCTCCGGGAGATTCCAGATTCTGTCAAGTCGACGGTTAACACTGAGTATCGTAGAGACTGTGCTAGAATTAGAGATAGTTTGGTTAGTTTTGGAGACAAGGTCTTATAGCTCAGGCTGGCCTCGAACTCATGGTCTTCCTGCCGCATCCTGCAGGGCTGGGGTTATAGGCGAAAGCCACCACGCCCATCTGGAGATTTGCCTTTCTGTAGTCTTTGCCGTGGAAATCTTGATGGTTTCTTCCTTTTCTCTTTGATGAGTAACTCAGAGAGGCACAGCTCCTCACGGTCCCTGCTTAGTTAGGTCACACTTCACTAAGAAGTATAGGGCTCCATCCATCGCAGTTAGTTGTCCCAGAGCTTTGGAGACACCAGGTGGAGATTAGACTGCACAAGCTGGGTTTGAGGGGTGGGAAGTGGGGTAGAGAGTGGTGAAGGGGGTGATGGGGGTGGGGGGTCATAGGTGTTGCAGAAAGCGTGAGCCAAGGAAGATAAACAGCTGAGGGAGCTGCAGTGTGAGGTGAGCCGACAACAGGCTTGCTGGTCCAGTGGGGCCCAGTTTCCTCTGTAAGATGCCAGAGCCCTTCATATTCATGGCAGGCATTCCAGTAGAAGCTAGCTGAGAGACAGACAGACAGACTGGCAGACTGACACACTGACTGATCTTGTAGAGGAAGTCATTTTGCAGGGGGTAGGAATGGTGATATAAGAAGCCCCGGGGTAGGATTTAATTTGGCTTATGCAGGAAAAAAACCAACTGATCAGTCTCAGGGCTGGCGGGGATTTCTTGGCTGGTAAAGCACTTAGCATGCAGGCGAGGGCCTGAGTTTGGCTCCCCAGTGTCCATGTAAAACACAGGGCATGGCAGTACAACAAGAGGAACCCCATGCTTGCTGGCCAGCCGGCCTAGCTGGATTGGTCAGTTCTAGGTACAGACAGACAGACAGACAGACAGACTCTGTCTCGAAGAATGAGGTGCAAAGTAATAAAATGAGACATCCAAAATGGTGGTTAGTTTCAATTGTCACCTTGATACAATCCAGAACGACATGGTGGGAGAGTCTCATGAGGGATTGTCTGTGTTGGGCTGGCCTGTGAACCTGTCTGCTTGGTTCCTCTTGATTGTTAATGGACCTGGGAAGACCCAGCCTGAAAGCAGACGACACTGTTCTCTGGTTGGAGGCCGTGAACTATGTGAAAGTAGAGAAAGCCAGCGGGTCGCTGAGCAGGCAAGCATTCCTTTCTCTCTGCTCTTGCCTGTGCACGTGATGTGCGCAGCTGTTACAGTGTCTGCCGTGACTTCTCCACCAGGATGGCTGTGGCCTGGAATGGCGAGCTAAAAATAAACCCTTTCTCCCTTAAGTTGCGTTCGTCAGGGTGTCTTGTCACAGGAATAGACATGAAACGATGACGCTCGGTATTGACCTCTGGCCTCTTCTGCATGCATGCACACGTGTATATGCACATGCATGAATATGTTCACACACAAAGACACATCTGTGTGGAAAGGAGTGGGAGTTGATGTGTGTGGGGGTACCAGAAGTAGGGGGTGAAGGGCAGGGATTCGGGTATCTTTCCAACATAGGAAGAGCTGTATAGGGTGTGGCCTATACAATATATTATCTCCACTGTGAGCATGGACCATGGGGCTGAAGGGAGGACTAGGCCACAGAGGAAATGTACAGTCATCCTGGCGAAGGGTGCATGCTCACTGCCTGTCATAGGGAGGCCACGGGGCCACAGTCCTGAGTCAGGTCACTTCCTCCTTGAGGGTGCTGAGTAATAGGGGGATTGGGAAACTGCATTGTTAGGCTAGTGAGCTCAATCCCTGGGGCCATGTGGTACAGAGAGAAATGACTCCTGCAAGTCGTCTTCCAAGAACTATGACGTACACCCCAACATACACCCCACCCCCGTCTCCTAGGCATGCACACAACCAACCAACATCGACATACTACATACACACAGCAACAAGTACAGAATTCCAGGAGTTGGAAAGAACACTTCTTCTTGCTGCTCTTTTTTTTTTTTTTTTAAATATTTATTTATTTTATGTATGTAAGTACACTGTAGCTGTTTTCAGACACACCAGAAGAGGGCATCTGAACTCATTATGGATTGTTGTGAGCCACCATGTGGTTGCTGGGATTTGAACTCAGGTCCTTCAGAAGAGCAGTCAGTGCTCTTAACCACTGAGCCATCTCTCCAGCCCTTCTTGCTACTCTTACAGAGGACCCTGGCATGGCTCCCAGCACTTACCTGGTGGATCACAACCATCTGTAACTCCAGTTCTAGAGGATCCAATGCCCTCTTCTGGTCAGGCACTGCACATATGTGGTGCACACACTTACAAGCAATAAGACATCCATAAACAGAAAATAAATATTTTTTAAAAGGATTTTAAGTACAAAGAGATGAGATCTGGCTCCCAGTTGGCTGAACTTCCTCCAGCAGGGGTGGCTCCGTGGATCCTAGTAGCTGGGGAAGTGTACCAGCCAGCCTGGCCCTAGGCCAGGATATGACCTTCAAGGAGAAAGGCCTGTTGTCTCTTCTGGGTTCTTTCTTCATTGGCCTCGTCAAGTGAGGACCCAGTTTCTTTTATTCCAAGTGTCTGGGATTTAATCCAGGGCTTCACACATGCCAGACCAGTGTTCCGACACTGAGCCACAACTCCAGCCCCTCTTGGGTGTGTGCGCATGCGTGTGTGTGTGTGTGTGTGTGTGTGTAGGTTCTAGGCAGGTGCTGTACTACTGAGTCACACCTGAGGCTCTCACTAAGAGATTTTAGGCAAACGCTCTAGCATCCTTTGGGGTGTCGGTGCCAAGAGACTTGGGAATAAGTTTAAATAGGAGCTCTAGGAAAAACCGTCCCCATTCCTGCTGGCCCTTCATGTTCTCACTCACCCATGAAACTGGCCATCGCTCTCCAAAGCAGTGATGGCACTAAGTCATCCCAGCACTGAGGCTGAAGCAGGAGGGTTAGCGTGGTTGGTGGTGGGTATTGACCCAGCATGCACAAAGCTCCGGGTTCCATACCAGGTGTGATGCATATCTGTCATCTCGGCCTCTGGGAAATAGGGAAAGGGTTAAAGGTTAAAGGTTATCCTTGAGGCTAGTACCTGGGACATAAGAGCCCCTGTCCCAAAACAAATGTGTCAATCAGTTGACAAAACAAAGCACCGAGGAGTCTGGGACTCTGTGGGGACACCCAGGACGATTTGAGAGATCCATCTGCGAATTGGCGCCTGCCTTGGGAAGCTAGTCTGTGGCTCCCTCCCAAGGCATGATGTCAGCTTTGGGCAGAGAGGGTCTGGCATGGGAAGCAGCCTGGATGGATGCCACGTGTGGCAGGGAAGGCCTGTGTTGGTGCCCAGAAGCATGGCACAGGATGCAGCGGGGTCCCAGGGGAGGCTTCAGGGGCAGGCGTCTCCCTGGAATGCAAGTGGAGGAGTGTGGACAGGATAGAGCACCCCTGGAGGATGCTCTGGGAGTACCCAGGTCAGTGTTAGTGTGTATTCTGGGCTGAAAGAGAAAAGGGTTCATGACTCCAGGTACCGGGTGTGGACTCCATTCTGTTCTGTACAGGGAAGGGAGGTTCTGTTGGGTTATGCACAGCAGCCTTGCTCTGGAGTCTCCTGTAATCTTGTGTGTGTGTGTGTGTGTGTGTGTGTGTGTGTGTGTGTGTGTGTATTCATGCATCGGGTGTGTGCACAGCGCAATACAGAGGTCAGAGGACTGCAGGTGTCCGTGACGTTTCTGTCTTGTGTAGGTCTCTCTCTTTTGGAGATAGGATCTTACTGTGTGTGTGATCCTAGCTGGCCTAGAGCTCACAGGATACTGGATCTCTTTCCACCTACCTGTTTATACCAGCTTAGCTGACCAATGAGCTTCCAGGAGGTTCTCCTGTCTCAGTCACCCATGTTACTGTCCAAGCTCTGAGGTCACATGACCATATCCAGCTTTACATGGGTCCGGGGATTCGAACTCAGGTCCTCATGTATGTGTGGCAAATACTTTACCACTGAGCCATCTTCCTCTAGAGTCTCCTTCTAATTCCATGCCTGAGAGGTCCCTTCTGACCGTTGGAAGGTATGCTGGGCAGCTGGGATCTGGGGTTATCAAGCAGGGTGTATGGGCCATAGGCGGCCATTGTACTTCTGTTGTTGAGCTGGGCCTTGAAGGACTCTCCCTGATGTGCTTCTCACCCACGGTATCAGAGCGTCCGAATAACCCAGGGTGACAGTTCCTTCTATATCTGAGCCACGCCCCAACCCTTCGCTGGGAAATTCTAGGCAAGCACCCTGCAAGTGAGCTACATCTGAGCCCCTCTGATGTATGTTTCTTCCCTTCCCTTCCCTTCCCTTCCCTTCCCTTCCCTTCCCTTCCCTTCCCTTCCCTTCCCTTCCCTTCCCTTCCCTTCCCTTCCCTTCCCTTCCCTTCCCTTCCCTTCCCTTCCCTTCCCTTCCCTTCCCTTCCCTTCCCTTCCCTTCCCTTCCCTTCCCTTCCCTTCCCTTCCCTTCCCTTCCCTTCCCTTCCCTTCCCTTCCCTTCCCTTCCCTTCCCTTCCCTTCCCTTCCCTTCCCTTCCCTTCCCTTTCCTCTCCTTTCCTTTCTTTCCCTTTCTTTCTTTCTTTCTTTCTTTCTTTCTTTCTTTCTTTCTTTCTTTCTTTCTTTCTTTCTTTCTTTCTTTCTTTCTTTTTTTGAGACAGGGTTTCTCTGTGTAGCCCTGGCTGTCCTGGAACTCACTCTGTAGACCAGGCTGGCCTCAAACTCAGAAATCTGCCTGCCTCTACCTCCTGAGTGCTGGGATTAAAGATGTGCGCCACCACCGCCTGGAGTATGTTTATTTTCTTAAATATATTTTTATATTATTTATTTCATATGTGTGTGTGGTGGGCAGATGTGCTGAAGCAGGTGTGTAGAGGTCAGATGATGGTGTGTAAGAATGAGTTCTCTCCCTCCGCCATGCGCGACCCAGAGATTGAGCTCAGGTTGTCAAGCTTGGCGACAAGTGCCTCTTAAAAAAAAAAAAAGATTTATTTATTTATTTATGTATATGAGTACACTGTAGCCATCTTCAGACACACCAGAAAAGGGCATCAGATCCTATTGCAGATGGTTGTGAGCCATCAAGTGGTTGCTGGGAATTGAACTCAGGACCTCTGGAAGAGCAGTCAGTGCTGTTAACCACTGAGCCATCTCTCCAGCCCCTGACAAATGCCTCTTGAGTAGCCCTTGAGTCTTGCTGACCCTCCTCTCTTGCTGTTGAGATAGATTCTCTGTGTGATCTGGGCTGGCCTAGATCCTGTGGCAACTCTCCTGCTTCACTCTCCTTGCTCCTCCGCTCCCTGCCCATCTCTTCGGTACCTAATCTGAGATGTCGTTTGAGGCATTGGGGGTTGGGGGTGGGGACCAGGCCTCCTGTTGCCCTTGCTAGTTTCATTCTGCCAAGGTCAAGAGGATTCTTTTAAGGCCAGCTCCTCCACTCCCTCCCCTAACCACATCCTAAACTTGTTAATGGCATCAGGATGGGGAAGCCAAGATGAGCTTTTCTGGGGCTATGTGGCAGGGGGCAGGGCTGCCTCCGAACACTCCTGACGTTCTGTCCACTATTGATCTGGGAGGCGGGAACCAAGGCCAGCGCCTGCCTGCCTGCCTGCCTGCCGGGCTCTATGGCTGGTGCCTGAAGCTCCTCCATGGGAAGCTGGCTCTGCTCATTTCAGGGTAAGAACCTGTCACACCCTCCCCAACCCTTCTCGTTCTCGGATCCCCCTTAGCTCACTGTGGGCTCCAAGTGGGGGTAACAGAAGGGGATTATGAATAGCATTCAACTCCAGAAGGATACTGAGCCATTCTGGATGGTGAATGCCTTCAGGGAAGAAAGGTACAGAGGCAGCCTCGCTGGCCTGGTGCCACAGGGTGGGGGTGTTCAAACTACAGTGGACTCTTCCTGTGTATGGGATGGACTCAGCCTTCCATGGGCGCTGTGGGGCTGGGAGCTGTCCGAAGGCTGATTGAATCGGGATGTCATTCTGGGAGGGAGGTCCGTTATTCCTTCCTTCCTGGCCTGTGCCTTTGAGAGCCCCTGGGGAGAGCAAAAGGCTTGGAACAGAAAGCTAGCTACTCAGGGCATGTATGTATGTTTCTTGCTGGGAGTGCAGTGTGTGTGTGTGGGGGGGGGGGATGGGCCTCCCTAAGGGGAGGGGAGAAGGTCTGTCTAGAGGGGAGTTGGTGTGCAGTCTGTTCCTGGAGGTTAGTAACCCAGCAGGGAGGTTCTGCAAACTAAAAAGACACAGCACCATGGCATTGGAGGAGGGGGAGGGGTGTCAAGCAAGCGGCTTGTGGGGGCTGCTGGGTGAGGGGTTGTTAGAGTTGACACAGGTGATCGTGCAGGCATCCTTAGGTGCCACCAAGAAGAAACTGTGGGATCTGTGGCAGGGTGACCCACGTCACATAGTTCAGTCTATCTCACCGGCCGAGACTGCAGATTCAATAACACATCTTAGACTCACCTTCTTCCTAAATCCTTTTGTGGGTTCGTGGTGCCTATTAACATGTTAAAGGCTCTGGGAAAGTCCGCAGGGAAAGGACCTTTACCTTTGTGTGACGAGTTTCTTGTTTGAACTTGGAAGCTAATCTTATTATGCCACTTAGTAGCATCTCCTATTAGGCCAAGGACCTAGCAGAGAGTGTCTTTCATCCCTCCAAGGCCATCAGGGCCAAATCAAGTTCGCCCCAGAGTTGATAGTTGTCTCTGTAGGTCCTGGTAAGACGCACGTTCATGTGCATGTTGGGGTGCATCTGTCCGTGTGGGTGTGCCTGTGTTGGCCTGGGGTAATTTGGGGAATCCTTCTTTATTTCTTCTTCCACCGTAGTCATTAAGGCAGGGTCTCTCAGTCAAACCCCAAGTGCATTGATGTGGGTCACCTCCCACCAATCCTCCTCCAGGGTTCCTCTGTCTCTACCTTCTGAGGCCAACATGGCATGTGCCCCCCTTGCGTTTATGGTGGTTCTGGGATCCAAGATCGGGTCGTATAGAACAGTAGCATATGCATGATAACTGAGCCATCTCCCCAGCTTTCTTTTCTTTTTTCTTTTTATCTTAAAAAGGGGGGGGGGGGAGGTGTTTCATGTAGCCCAGGCTAGCCTTGAACTCACTATATGTAATCAGAGATGACCTTGCATTCCTGACCTTCCCGCTTCCACTTCCCAAATGCTGTGATAAGAGGCATGTGCCAATCACATCAGGTTTCTGTGGCATTGGGAGTGGGCTTCATGAACGCGCTCTTACTAACGGAGCCATGTTACCATTGCATCAAAGCCCCTCCAGGAGAGGGATCATTTGATGAGTAAAGCCAACTTAGAAGGTGGGAGGTGAGGACCGTGCTGGGTTTTTAAATAATTAACATTGCAGCCAGGTGTGGTGGCGGTGCACGCCTCTGATCCCAGCACTCGGGAGGCAGAGGCAGGTGGATCTCTGAGTTTGGGGCTAGCCTAGTCTACAGAGTGAGTTTCAGAGTGACAGCCAGGGCTACACAGAGAAACCTTGTCTTCAAATCCTCCCTCTACCCTCCTCCCTCTACCCTCCAAAAATTAATATTACATTTTAAAAATTGTAAAACATTCGTATTAAATTATGTGTCTGTTCTGTGTGTGGATATATACAGGAGTGCAGTGCCCACAGAGTCCAGACGAGGCCGCTGGATCTCTTGGAGCTGGAGTTACAGGCAGTTGTGAGCCACATAGTGTGGGAACTGGAACCCAGCTTGGCTCCTATGCAAGAGTAGTTGGTGCTCTTAACCACTGAGCCGTCCTTCCAGTGCCTTAAATCAGATATTTATGTCTATATTTGTGTGTGTGTATGTGTGTGCGTGCGCGTGTTTGCACGCGTGTGCACACACACACACAAGCATCATGGTATGCTCATGAAGGGAGGTCAGAGGACACCTTGGCTAGGTCAGTTTTCCCTCTCTGCCATTTTGGCCCTGAGATCACATTTTGGTCAATCTTGGCAGCAAGCACCTTTACCCACTGAGCCACCTCACTGGCCCCGTGCCAGCCTTCTGGCAGAGCAGGCAGGGAAGGTTCCTCTGAAGCTGCGAGCAGCTCAGTAACTTCATGAGGTACTAGATTATGGGAACCTCATTCATGGGTGAACATCGCTCCCTCCAGTTCCCCCAGGCCCTTAACTGGCTGGATTATAACTTCTCTTCTTGTGTGTGCCACCCTTCCCCCACCCCTTGCTGGCCCTCCGTCGTCCTCCCTTGTGGCATCCTTGTGACCACAGGGTTGGTCAGATAGTACATTAAACTGGGGTTCCTCCTGACCGAGTCTTGGCAGGTAAGGAAAAGCCCTGTCAGGGTTGGGCAAATAGTTCAGACCATAAACGGCTTGCCTTGCAAGAGTGGGGAACCTGCGTTCAAGCCCTAAAACCTTAGGTTAAAAAACAAAGCCGGGCGAAGGTGGCGCACGCCTTTAATCCCAGCACTGGGGAGGCAGAGGCAGGCGGATTTCTGAGTTCGAGGCCAGCCTGGTCTACAGAGTGAGTTCCAGGGCAGCCAGGGCTATACAGAGAAACCCTGTCTCGAAAACCAAAAAAAAAAAAACCCCAAAACCAAAAAATAGCAAAAACAACAACAACAACAAAAAAAACCAAACCAAACAAACAAACAGGTGGCGGCTGAGACTCTGGTGACCCGGCATGCAGGAAGCCATGGTTTCATCCCCAGCCCTACATAAACATGGTGGCCCATGCCTGACATCACAGCACTTCAGATGGAGAGGCAGAAAAAGATCAGAAGTTCAAGGTTGTCCTTGGCTCTATAGCAGATTCAAGGCTAGCCTAGGTTACTCAAGACACTTAAAAGAAGGAGGAGGAGGAGGGGGAGAATCCGGTGGTGTCGGGCAAGGTGGTTCACAACCACTGCAATCCCAGTGTGAGGGAGACAGATAACTGGGCAAGCCCAGCGAGTGTGAGGTAGCATGGGTAAGGGCTGGGCAGAGGGCTCAGTGCTTGAGAGCACTGGCAGCTCTTTTTTTTTTTTTTTGGTTTTTCAAGACAGGGTTTCTCTGTGTAGCCCTGGCTGTCCTGGAACTCACTCTGTACACCAGGCTGGCCTCGAACTCAGAAATCTGCCTGCCTCTGCCTCCTGAGCACTGGGATTAAAGGCATGCACCACAACGCCCAGCGAGCACCGGCAGCTCTTGCAGAGCTCATTTCCTAGTACCTTGGCACAGTTGGCAGCTCACAGCCACCTAGAGGAAGCTCCAAAGACTTCATGCCCTCTTCTGGCCTCCGAAGGCACCTGCACACACATGGGTATACATGTGTATGGCACATGTGTGAGCATACATACACACACACACACATGCACACACAAGGAAAAAGAAAAGGCTTGTCTCCTGTCTAAGACAAGGCAAGTCTCAAGTCCTTTCATGCAGGGGACAGTGCCGTCTGAGTCCCCACACAAATCCCTACACCCACTGTTGAACCAGACTCCCAGCTGTTTCTCTCCTCACTTCCGCCTTAGTCTTTTGCATCAAAGCTCCACTTGGAACTTTTTTTTGGAGACAGTCTTACTGTGTAGTCCTGATTAGCCCAGAACACAGTATGTAGACCTTGGCTGGCCTTGAATTGGTCCAGCCTGTCACCTGTGTGCTAGAATTAATGATTAAAGGTGTGTGCTAGCATATTAGGTTTAGTTTGAACTTTAAACCTATTTAAAAGATTTTTTTTGAGACAGATTCTTATGTAGCCCAGGCTGGCTCTAGACTCTGTGCATAGCTGAGGATGACCTTTTACTTTGATTCTTTATCCTCCCAGGACTCGTGAGGCAGAGGCAGCTGGATCTGTGAGTTCAAGTCCAGCCTGGTCTGTAAAGCCAGTTCCAAGATAGCCAGGGCTATCTGGAGAAACCCTGTCTTGAAAAAACAATTAAGATAAAAATCAGAACCCAGAGTGTGTGTGTGTGTCTTATCTAGTCTCATGGGGAAACTGAGGCACCTATTTAGAGAAATCCTGGCCATTGTGTTACAAATATCTCTGGTGGGGGATGGGATGCTATGTTAGGGGCATCCTGTGTTCTCCCACTCCTAGGCAGCTGAAATCCCCCTGCCTGTCTCTGTGGGGAATTTAAGAAGAGTTTGATCTCTGTGAGGCAGGGGCAGCTGGGAGGACCAAGTGGGGATGGCTAAAAGGAAAGATAAATCAGGGCAGCTGTGTTGACATCACAGACATGAGACCTGAGGTGTAGCAGCTGTTGAAGCAATTGGTTGGAGGGACCTGTGACCCTGGAGAGAGGCGGGAGAGATTATCTGGGGGTCCTGTGCGCTAGGACAGCTGATAGTAGAGACAGCTGAGCTGGTATCTTCTTTCTAAGAATAGACGCACTGGGTCCCCCAAGCCCTGGAACCCCTTTTTGTTCTTTATGCAAAGAGACAGGTAGAGTGGGGTCCTCGGTGATGGGGTCGGACACCAGTGAGGGCTGGGGTCACAGCCCATAGCTACCTAGACATGCCAGGCATGTACAGAATTGTTTTATATCCGTTTGTTATGTGAGGGGTGGCATTCATGCTGTGGCACACATCTGGAGGTCCCTGGAGATCAGAGGACAGCCTGTGGAAGTTGATTCTTTCCAACACATGTGTCCCAGGGATTGACTTCAGGTCGTTAGGCTCCTTTACCCACTGACCACCTCATCAGACCATTGTTTGGTTTTTGATGTCCTGAGGGTGAAACCCAATTCTCATACAGTGTCTACCCTGGCGGCCGCATGCCACCCCACTAGTGTTAACTCTTGTCAATGGCAGAGACTCAAACATCGGATGCCCCAGGGTGGGTGCCAGAAGAATACGGAAAGACTCGGGGTTGCCCACTCTCCGGAGGGAAGAAGCCCTTCACAGGTCAAACTGCTGAGCATGGCTGCCTCAGTTTCCGTAATAAGATAACTATCACCGACACCCCCAGATCTGGCTGTATATGCCCAAGTTCCCAGGCTAGACCTAACTCCTGCCTCTTAACTTATCCACAGGGTCTCCCCTACACAAACAGGCATCGGGCCCCTCCTCGGCTGGAGCCGCCACCACCGTCTCCGAGAAGCCAGGTCCAAAGGCGGCTGAAGTGGGTGATGACTTCCTGGGAGATTTTGTGGTGGGCGAGAGGGTGTGGGTGAATGGCGTGAAGCCAGGCGTGGTGCAGTACCTGGGTGAGACACAGTTTGCGCCAGGCCAGTGGGCCGGCGTGGTCTTGGACGACCCGGTGGGCAAGAACGATGGAGCTGTGGGTGGCGTGCGCTACTTCGAGTGCCCGGCTCTACAGGGCATCTTCACGCGGCCCTCCAAGCTGACCCGCCAGCCCACGGCTGAGGGCTCGGGCAGTGATACCCACTCGGTGGAATCCCTCACGGCCCAGAACCTGTCCCTGCATTCTGGCACAGCCACGCCCCCACTCACCGGCCGAGTCATCCCCCTGCGGGAGAGTGTTCTTAACAGCTCAGTGAAGACGGGCAATGAGTCTGGTTCCAACCTCTCGGACAGTGGTTCTGTAAAGCGCGGTGACAAGGACCTCCACCTGGGAGACCGTGTGCTGGTAAGTGTGGGTGGTACCTGGCCGGGTACCCCAACTCTCTTTACCCCTCATTCCCTCGTGAATAAGCTGGACCCCAGGGACTGGCCAGAGAAGAATCTAAATGGGAACTTGAGCAACGTCCAGGCTGAGGCCACGTTACTCATTGGTGCCACATAGGATAACAGTGGAGAGGACGCAGGCTCTGAAGCCTGTTGCTGTGTGGTCCTGGGCATGCGTATTAGCCTTTCTGGGTCTCAGTTCCCATCTTCCGTCAGATTTTTTTGTGGTTGTAATAATACCTGAGATGAAAAGAACTTACGGGGAGGAAAGATGGGTTTAAGCGCGACATAAAAGAGGGTCCAGTTCAAAGTTGATCGGCTCCAGTGCTTTGGGCCAGTAGTCAGCAGGAAACAACAGGGCCAAAGGGCATGGTGGGAGAAAGCTGCTAACCTTGAGGTTGCCAGAAAGAGAGGAAGGGGGAGATGGCGGAGCGGAGCACAGGCTGAGTCTGCGGAGTAGGGATGAGAAGTCTGATTATTGACCCACAGTGACTACTTCCTCTGACCAGGCCCCGCCTCCTAACAGCCCATTCAGCTCGAAACTCATCGGAGGGCGGGCTAACGTGGAGACCAAGCCTTTAACCAAGTTTCTTTGGGGGAGGGGGGGTATTTAAGTTTAGCCATTTTTTTCTTTTTAGACAGGGTGTCACTGGGTAACACTGGCTGGCTCGGGACTTGCTATGCACACCAAGATGGTCTCACTCAGACACCGTGCCCAACAAAAACACTGTTTTATAAAATGGCAATTTTGGACTGGGGCTATAGCTCAGTTGTTAGAGTGCTGGCCTGGAGTGCACAAATCCCAGGGTTTGGTCCCCAGCACCCCATAAGCCAACATGCCTGTCATCTCAGCTCTCGGGAGGTGGAGGCAGGAGGATGGAAGTTCTAGGTGAACCCTAGGCTGAGACTGGAGGACAAGCTGAGTACTTCTGCCCTCCAGGCCAAAGCCCTGATTTCTCTCCAGCCTCTTCCTACTCTACTCTCCTGAGGCCAGTGGCTAACATTGCAGTCTCCACGGTAGAGGCATCCAGAACTTTCCATGGGGAAGATGGCCAGTCATCTGCAAAATAGGAGCAGGCACTTCAGACTATCAGTGAATATAGGACCATACATATTCATATCACTACAGATACTCATGTGGAGACAAATATGTGCACATGAATATTCATGTTTGTACATGAATATTCATGTTGCATGGATATTCATCAGGGCAGAAAGGCTCTGGGGGAGTGAAAAATATGATTACTGAATAAGAAACTGCCCAGACGTGTTAGAAAATTAAGAGAAGTTAGAAGCAGCGAGGCATGGACAGTGAGTCTGAGGTCAGCCTAGGCTACAAAGTGAGCCAACCTGGGCTATAGAACAAGAGCCTGTCTCTGAACAACAGCAAAGCACTGAGGCAGTATCTCAGTAGGTAAGTACAAGGACTTCAGGTTATCCCCCAGAGCCAAGGGGAAAAAATGCAGGCTGTGGGGATGCATGCTTGCAATCCCAATACTGGGGAGGCAGAGACCGGAGAATCCCTGGGGCTTGCTGACCAACAGCTTAGCTAAATCTGTAGACTCCAGATTTGAGAGAGTCCCTGTCTCAAGACCTAAGGTGGCAGAGACTTCACATTGGCCTCTGGCCCGTATGCACATATGCATGTCACAGGAACATAGGCACACACAGAGATTTTGTATAGAATAGACGGGGGTTGTGGGTAGGGAGGGAATGTGCATGTGTATAGATGTGAAGTGGTATCATTGGCCTTGCTGTGTATCTGAGGATAGCCTTGATCCTCCTGCCTCTACCTCCTCAGTGCTGGGGTTGGATTCCAGGGCCCCTTGCATGCTAGCAGAGCGCTCTGCCAACTGAGCTGCACCACAAGCCCCCTGTTTGTATTTTATCATGAAGAATTGAGGGGTCTTCAAAGTCTCCCTATACAAAAACCCAAAAATCAAAACCAGCAACAACAAAGGTAGATGTATCAAGGGATGGAAACACTAGTTGTCCTGGTTTGAACAGCACATCAACATGGGGACCCTGTTCCCACATTCACCCTGAGCCCCATTTGTAAGTACACCTCCTGTCAGTCTTAAGAAAATGAGGATCACTGGAGTGTGAGCCATTCTTATGTGCCAGTTAAAAATACCCCAAAAGTTTAAAACAGAAGTTACAGCAGACAGCCTGCTATTTAGAGATGGGCATGATTACGGAATCATTCTACTGAAAGAGGAAATGGTGTTTCTGGGGAGAGGAAGGAGAGAAACTTCAGGGCGTTGGAAGGTGTACCAGTTCTTAACCCATGGGTCAGGTAAGACCATCAGAAAACACAGATACTTACGTTATGATTCATAACAGCAAAGTTACAGTTACAAAGTAGCAGTGAGAATAATTTTATGGTTGCAGGTCACCACAACGTGGAGAACTGTATTGAAGGGTTGTATCATTGGGAGGGTTGAGTGGTGTACTGGTTAGGTTTCTTTTGGTTTGTTTTTGTACCGGTCAGTTTTAACTGCCTCAATCTAGAATCAGCTGGGAAGAGAGTCTCAAATGAGGAATTATCCAGGTCACACTAGCATGTGGACATGTCTGGGAAGCGGGTTGTCTCGGTGATTAGTCGACATAGGAAGACCCAGCCTACTGTGGGTGGCGCCATTCCCTAGGCAGGGGATACTGAACTGTATAAGAACAGAAAGTTAACTGAGTGTAAGAAACAAGCAACAGATGTGTGTGTTTGTTCACTCTCTGCTCTTGCCTCTGGATGGGATGGTTTAATTTCCTGCCTTGACGTGCCCACCGTTGCCCTCACTTGTCCAGACTATCACCTGGAATTGTGAGCTACATAATCCCTCTCTTCCCCTCAGGTACTTTCTCACACAGTGTTTTATCACAACAATAGAAAGAAAATTAGACCAGACAGACCTGGTTTTGCAAGTACTAGGGCCTCTAATTTATTTGTATGTATAGCTTGAAGTTTTACAAGTGGTTATGAGCCCCCACGAGGCTCATAACCAATCTTCAGAGCCAACTCTCCGGTCTCTAAGAATCCACTTTATTGTTGAGTATAGGCACACACCTTTAACCCCAGCAGATGGCCGGCAGAGGCAAGTGAATTTCTGTGAGTTTAAGGCCAGCCTGGTCCAAGCTATCCAGGGCTGTGTAGTAAGACTCTGTCCTGAAACAAAACAAAACAACAAAAAAACCATAAAACTTATTTATTCTTCGACAATTTCATGCATGTATGCAATGTATTTAGGTCACATCGACCCCAGCACCCACGCCTCCTGACCCCTCCCCAACAGGTCCTTCTCCTGTCCTCATGCCCTCTTTATATTTATGATTCGCTGAATCCGGTTAGTGCAGCTTGCATGCTCATAGAAATGGAGCCATGGGCAACCTACCAGCAGCCACATCCTGGAGGGAAACTGAGTCTTCCTTTTCCCAGAATCCAGGAGTAGCTCCTCAGCCGGGCTCGGGAGTCTCTTTCCTATTTAATTAATTAATTATTATTATGTATATGTATGTATTTATGTGTGTACACATGTTTATATTATGTGTATGTGTGTATATGTATACATACATGTGTGTATATGTATGTATGTATGTTTATAGGTGTGTGTGTGTGTGTGTGTATGTGTATGCATGTTTGCCGGGGGGGGGGCACTAGTGCAACATCATGGGTCTGAAGTCAGAGCACTACTTTGGAAGTCAGTTTTCTCTCTCTACTGACGGTTCCAGGAATTGAACTCAGGTCGTCAGGGTTGCAAGGTGTTAACCTGCTGAGACATCTCACCAGCCCTCCCTACTTTTAATTTTTATGAGGTGTTGGAATGCAGCCTCGGATCTCATGCATGCTAGACAAGAGCTTTACCACCAGGTCATGGCCCTATCACCTCACTGGGGGATTCTAGGCAGGGGCTCTACCACTGAGCCACGCCCCCAGCCCCTCACTGGGGGATTCTAGGCAGGGGCTCTACCACTGAGCCATGCCCCCAGCCCCTCCCTGGGGGATTCTAGGCAGGGGCTCTACCACTGAGCCACGCCCCCAGCCCCTCACTGGGGGATTCTAGACTTTACTGCTGGGCTATGCCCCAGCCCTGAAAACTGCTTTTGTATTTTTACTGAGAGCATTTACTGAGGCTCTAGCATCATGTAGACGCTACATCCATACGGTACTTAATTATCACGAAAATTCTTCTAGTAAATGAGGGTGCTGAGATTTGGAAAGGTTCTGTAACTTGGTCAAGCTCATGAAACTTACAGCACAGTTTGGGGTCAGGTCTGTGTCTCTATCCAAACCTCTGCCCTTCCCTGTAGCAGCCAGGTGACCTGTTAGAACCCATATCCCTCCCAGCCGTCCCTGGGCATCTCCTCTTTCTCATCTGCCCTCTGCCAGGCTCAACCTGTGTCCCCTGCATCCTCTGGACCTGCCTCTCTCCATGTGCCAACAGGTTGGTGGGACGAAGACCGGTGTGGTACGATATGTTGGGGAGACGGACTTTGCCAAAGGCGAGTGGTGTGGTGTGGAGCTGGATGAGCCCCTTGGGAAGAACGACGGGGCGGTGGCAGGGACCAGGTACGAGAGGCTTTCCTGAGGATCCTCAGAAGGGGTGAGGAGAGGGTGGTAGAGAAACCCTGGGCACGTTGTACCAGACACCATGACGTCCATGTTCTCCCTCCTGTCAGCCTGTCAGGCTAGGCTGAGGGAACGATCATCCCACTTGACAAGAGAACTAAGGGCAGAGGTCATTGTCACAAGCAAGCACTGAGAGTCCCTCTGTTCTGTGTTCCCTTTGCCACACAGTGCAGGGCTGAGTTAGGCAGAAGCCTCGGTCTCTACTCACCTTGTGTTTCCCGAGGGACACACAGAAGAGCTGCAGGTGTCCTGCACTCTCACATTCTGCCCCCTCCTCTTTTTCTGAGGTAGCCTTGTGTAGCTCAGGCTGGCTTCTAAATCACTATGTAGCAGAAGCTGGCCTTGAACTCCTTATCCTTTTAGCACCGTGCCCCTCTCCTTCTGGGTCCTTCTTTGTGCAAGGTGTCCCCATGGATAGAGAGCCGGTTTGGGATGTAGACTAGCAACAACTGAGGTTAAAGCCAGGGTACTCTAGATAGTTTGTAGGTTTTTGGAGCACTGTAGCCTGGGAGGCCCCACCTTCATTTTGCTGTTCTATCTAGTGATGGACAGCAAGTTTCGTAACAATGTTTCCAGAGGTGTTCACAGCTGTAAACTTTTGTCAGTCCCATCCCACTAATCCCTGCTTCCATCTCTCAAGTGCTGGTATAGGTGTGTACCGGCACTTCCATCCGGGAGACTTTGACCTTGGGGTGTGGCTGGCAGGGCCTAGGAGACACTTGTACCTTTTGGGCTCTGAGATGGATTAGGACACAGGGGAGACTCCAAGTAATGATGGCGTCACTGTGGCTCTCTTACGCTCCCCAGGTACTTCCAGTGCCCACCCAAGTTCGGTCTCTTTGCACCAATCCACAAGGTCATCCGAATTGGCTTCCCGTCCACCAGTCCAGCCAAGGCCAAGAAGACCAAACGCATGGCCATGGGTGTCTCCGCTTTGACCCACAGCCCCAGCAGCTCTTCCATCAGCTCTGTCAGCTCTGTGGCCTCCTCTGTTGGTGGCCGGCCCAGCCGCAGTGGCCTGGTAAGGATAGAACTGGGGCGTTTGAGAACTCTGATGTAGGGATGAAGATAGGATATTCTGTGCCCAGCTTGCTTTGATTCCAGGCACCCCTTAGTTGGGGTTGGAGGATGGTGGAGTGTGATCTCTTCATAAGAAAAATTGATCCATTTATATTTTTTGTTATATATGTGACTGGTTTCTTGGTTACGTTCCCTGGGTAAACAGTGTGGGATAGATACAGACAGAATTCCAAGGAGCTGTCACATGAATCCTAGGTAAGGAGAGAAGAGGAGGCCACCTGGGTTTGGCAGAGGGACTTCAGTATAGCTTGGTCTGTGGTCCCTGTTGAAGTCTGACTCTCTGCCATCATGTTGCCTTTGAGAGGGAATCAGCAATGACTTTAGGGCATCCTGGGCACTGACAGAGAAAGACAAAGACTTCTCATCCTGTGTTAGTGAGGCCTGAGGGAGCAAGCTGAGCTTCAGTACAGCACAACACAACACAACACAACACAATACAATACAACACAACACAATAT
This sequence comes from Mus caroli, assembly GCF_978045245.1. Taxonomy (NCBI): domain Eukaryota; kingdom Metazoa; phylum Chordata; class Mammalia; order Rodentia; family Muridae; genus Mus; species Mus caroli. Next base: position 138,702,345 of record NW_028227259.1, on the reverse strand, counting down.
AATACAGTATCTTGAGTCTCGCCCATGCCCACTCTCTGCAGCTCACAGAGACCTCTTCACGCTATGCCCGGAAGATCTCAGGCACCACAGCTCTGCAGGAGGCCCTGAAGGAGAAGCAGCAGCACATTGAACAGCTACTGGCTGAGCGCGACTTGGAGAGAGCTGAAGTAGCCAAGGCTACCAGCCATATCTGTGAGGTGGAGAAGGAGATCGCCCTGCTGAAGGCACAGCATGAGCAGGTGGGTGGCTGGCGGGCTCCGGGCTGCATGGAATACCTCTTCCCACAGGGCTCATGAAAGCCGGAAATCTTGGGCATACTGCACAACCTACAGCCAGCTCAGCAGCCTAGAAAGTGTCTCTGTTAGTGAGCTCAGTTGATTTGGGCCTCTACCAGGCAGCTTGTCCTGCCTGAGAGCACTTGCCTGCTTATAGAAGCTTAGGAGGAAGGGCCAGAGTGAGCTTTGTCAATTTCTAGGACTTCCTGAAACTATTGAGTTGTTTATTTCCTCAGTTTTAACAAGCTTCTCTACAAGATGGGCTATTGTACTAACCTTTAGAACATCCTGCATTTTAACAGACTTCTCTCCAAGAGAGGAGTCCTTTGAGGGACCCTATCTTTTAGGGTCTTACTGCTGTGAACAGACACCATGACCAAGGCAACTCTTTTTTTTTTTTTAAAGATTTATTTATTATTATCTGTAAGTACACTGTAGCTGTCTTTAGACACACAGAAGAGGGCATCAGATCTCATTACAGATGGTCGTGAGCCACCATGTGGTTACTGGGATTTGAACTCAGGACCTTCGAAAGAGCAGTCAGTGCTCTTAACCACTGAGCCATCTCTCCAGCCCAAGGCAGCTCTTATAAAGACAACATTTAATTGAGGTTGGCTTACAGGTTCAGAAGTTCAGTCCATTATCATCAAGGTGGGAGCATGGCAGTGACCAGGCAGGCATGGTGCAGGAGGAGCTGAAAGTTCTATATCTTTATCTGAAGGCAGCTAGCAGAATACTGGCTTCCAGGCAGCACCTGGCTTGAAGGCCACACCCACAGTGACACACCTATCCCAACAAGGCTGCACTGCCAAGTAGTGCCACTCCCTGGGCCAAGCATACACAAACCATCACAGACCCTTCTATAGGGAAGCCTAGAACTACTTCTTAGCCCTTTGGCCAAGATCAAGTTGGGAACAGGCCTTTAAACCTGTTAATTACAAGACACAACACAGTTGAGAACATAGCTCAGCATAGAGCCCCTGCCTAGAATCCCCCAGGGAGGGGCTGGGGGCGTGGCTCAGTGGTAGAGCCCCTGCCTAGAATCCCCCAGGGAGGGGCTGGGGGCGTGGCTCAGTGGTAGAGCTCCTGCCTAGAATCCCCCAGGGATGGGCTGGGGGTGTGGCTCAGTGGTAGAGCCCCTGCCTAGAATCCCCCAGGGATGGGCTGGGGGTGTGGCTCAGTGGTAGAGCCCCTGCCTAGAATCCCCCAGTGAGGGGCTGGGGGCGTGGCTCAGTGGTAGAGCCCCTGCCTAGAATCCCCCAGTGAGGGGCTGGGGTGTGGCTCAGTGGTAGAGCCCCTGCCTAGAATCCCCCAGTGAGGGGCTGGGGGCGTGGCTCAGTGGTAGAGCGCCTGCCTGGAACCCCCCGCAGGGAGGGGCTGGGGGCGTGGCTCAGTGGTAGAGCTCCTGCCTAGAATCCCCCAGGGAGGGGCTGGGGGTGTGGCTCAGTGGTAGAGCCCCTGCCTAGAATCCCCCAGTGAGGGGCTGGGGGTGTGGCTCAGTGGTAGAGCTCCTGCCTGGAACCCCCCGCAGGGAGGGGCTGGGGGCGTGGCTCAGTGGTAGAGCTCCTGCCTAGAATCCCCCAGGGAGGGGCTGGGGGTGTGGCTCAGTGGTAGAGCCCCTGCCTAGAATCCCCCAGTGAGGGGCTGGGGGCGTGGCTCAGTGGTAGAGCCCCTGCCTAGAATCCCCCAGTGAGGGGCTGGGGGCGTGGCTCAGTGGTAGAGCCCCTGCCTAGAATCCTCCAGTGAGGAGCTGGGGGCGTAGCTTAATATTAGAGCACCTGCCTAACATATACAGGGCTCTGGGTTTGGTCCCCAACATTAAAACAAAACAAAGCAATTATCATAAAGCCAAGCTTATGTCCACACTCAAAAGGAGCCCATCCCCGGTGGGGTCTCTGTATTCTTCCCTCCTGAGTCCCCTCTCCTCGTGTCAGGATCACTAGCCCTGCCTGGTGGCCATCAGGGAACAGGGAACAGGGAACAAGGACTCCTCTTCCTCCTCTGGTTCTGTCCTGTCCCCAAGAGATCCTGCAATTGACTTGCCCCTGTCCTGGCCTTGCTCTGGGTCAGTATGTTGCAGAAGCTGAGGAGAAGCTGCAGCGGGCACGGTTGCTGGTGGAAAACGTGAGGAAAGAGAAGGTGGATCTGTCCAATCAGCTGGAGGAGGAGAGGAGGTACGTGGCGGGCGGGCATCTGCTGGGCCATTGAAGGAGGGCGGGGAAACCGGGCGTGGCAGCTTAGACAAACCTGTCTGTAATCCTAGCACTTGGAACTGAAGCAGGGGGATCAGCAGTTCCAGCCTAGCCTGGGCTATGTACCGCTTTCAATTTCAGCCTGGACAACCTAGCACAACAGCCTTCAAATAAAAAATAAAACAAAAATGGGGCTGGGGCTGTAGCTCAGTTGGTAGTGTTTGCCTAGGACACATGAAGCTCTGGGTTCAAGTCCCAGCACTACATAAACTGGGAGTGGTGTTATCTCAACATTCAGAAGGGAGAAGGGGGAAGATTGGGAGTTGAGGGTCATCATCAGCTATATAATGAATTTGAGAGCAGCCTGGGCTACATGGGACCTTATCTGAGGGGAAGAGAGGGAGGGACAGACGAACGGACAGACAGATTTTTTTTTTTATAGTAAGGGCTTGGGCCAGGTATGATGACTAATGTTTATAAGCCCACCACTAAAAAGACTGAAGCAGGAGAATTGCTCACAGTTTGAAGATAACTAGCCTGGTCTACATAGCAGGTTTTATGCCAGGCAGATTTATATAGCAAGTTGTTAGCTAAACCCTACCCCTCTAAAGAAAGAACTGGGCTATAGCTTAGTGCTAGGGAGTCTGTTGGGCTTGAACAGGGATGAATTTAGACCCTGGGCAGCAATTGTGGCCTTGGGGTCTTTTTGTTAAAAAAGTTAATATTTGTGTGTGTGTGTGTGTGTGTCTGTGTATGTGTATGTGTATGTGTATGTGTAGAGGAGAGGGAGAGGTATTGCAGGATATGGTCCAGGTAGTCCATCAATGTCTATCTCATTACAAAAAGGCCAGAAAGCTTGTGGTGGTTCAGGCCGTGAGCCTGGATGTCTTGGCAGTCCCAGTCTGGTGTTGTAGTCCCAGAGGACTCCTGGAGAGCTGCTGGTCTTCAGTATGTGCTGGAACCCTGAGGAAGTCAGGTGAAGGATGTCTCAGCAGTGGGGTAGATGAACTTGCCAGCAAGAATAAGGACAAGCAGCAGGCAAAACCCAAAAGTGTCCTCCTTCCGTGTCCTTTGACATGGGCTGCCACCAAAAGATGTGGCCCAGAAATAGGCTGGATCCTCCCGCGTCAGGCGTCAGTGATCTAGAAAAGAGAACTTCTCACAGGTGTGCCCAGTGGCCTGGGTCTAGTTGTTCCAGATAAAGTCACGTTGACCACTGAGTTCAGCCATCACACCTGGCAAGTACTTCACTGAAGGAATTTTCTCTCACTCTCCAGTTTTCTTTCTGTTTACCCAAGAGACAGGGCCTTCTTATGCACTTCCCCAGGGATGGATTAGAAATTCCCACACTCCTGATTTCCTAGAAAAACCTTTAACCAAGGTCAGGGACAGGAGCCCACTGATGCAGACCCTGAGACCCCTGGAAAGATGCAGACATGTTCATCCCTCAGCCCCTACCAGAGACACCGGCCCAGGTTCCTGGGTCTCCTGCTGGGATACAGAATGGTCCTTCGCCTCCATCTCAAAAGATGCCGATTTCTGTATGGTCCTTCCTTCCCCCATGCTGGCAGCAGCCCCCAGTCTTGACACCCCCATTTGCATCTGTTTTGGGCAGTCAGCCAAGTCCTGCAGTTACTGTCTCACTGAGGGAAATGCGGGTTATTTATATCTGCATGAGATGGTAGCCCTGGCCCACACATCTGGTTCCCATGGTGATGTATCTCATGCCAGAAAACACAAACAAGTCTTTTAAGGCATCATGAGGTGGGAGACAGCTCACTGGCAAAGTGCCTGTGGTGCAGGGGCCTGGGTTCGGCTCCCTGGCAATATGACAGACATGGTCACACAGGTCTGTAACCCCCAGGACAAGCTGTGCAAGTCCTGCTCATCCCCGGAGCTCCCTGGTCAGACAGTCTATCCAGTTAAGACCACCAGGCTCAGTGAGACATCCTGCCCCAGGCATGGTGGCATAAACCTTTCACCCCAGTACTGGGCAAGCAGAAGCAGATGGATGTCTGTTCACTCAGGGACAGTCTAGTCTACACAGAGTTCCAGGCTAGGCAGGGCTATATAGTGAGACCTTGTCCCCACCCCACCCCCCAAAAAACAAACTAAACCAACACTAACAAGAGCCCACCACAACAAAAAGAAGAGGGGGTGTAATAGAGGAAGAAGTCACCCTGATGTAGTTCTGAGGGATGGCTCTGGGTTAAGAATGCTTTTGCCACAAACATGAGGACCTGTGTTCAAATCCCCAGCACCCACGTAGAGCTGGGTATGGCCACATGCCGGTAATCCTGGTGTTGGATGGCTGGGGCAGAGTCCGGAGGGTCGCTAGGACTCCCTGGCCTCCAGTCTAGCTTCAGGTTCATCAGGACACCCTGTCTCAAAGGGAATAAGGCAGAGAGTGATAATGTAAGACACTCAGTGTTCTCTTCTGGTCTGTATGCGAATGTATGTGCACATATGTGCACACCATCAAACTAGCCTGCCCCATGCACACTCACATGCATATATACACACATAAATACACAAACACACCATCAAACTGTGGCCTCCTGCACGCACACATTCATACATACATTGTGTGCAAGCTCAAACAAAATTTTTGTTTGTTTGTTTGTTTGTTTCAAGACAGGGTTTCTCTGTATAGCCCAGGCTGGCCTCGAACTCAGAAATCCTCCTGCCTCTGCCTCCCAAATGCTGGGATTAAAGGCGTGTGCCACCACTGCCCAGCAACATTTTTTTTTTCCAATTCAAAATAAGGCATCAGGGGCTGGTGAGATGGCTCAGTGGGTAAGAGCACCCGACTGCTCTTCCGAAGGTCCAGAGTTCAAATCCCAGCAACCACATGGTGGCTCACAACCATCCACAATGAGATCTGGCTCCCTCTTCTGGAGTGTCTGAAGACAGCTACAGTGTACTTATATATAATAAATAAATAAATCTTTAAAAAAAAAAAAAAAGGCATCAGCCGGGCGTGGTGGCGCACGCCTTTAATCCCAGCACTCGGGAGGCAGAGGCAGGCGGATTTCTGAGTTCGAGGTCAGCCTGTTCTACAAAGTGAGTTCCAGGACAGCCAGGGCTACACAGAGAAACCCTGTCTCGAAAAACCAAAAAAAAAAAAAAAAAAAAAAAAAGGCATCATGGGAGTTGTGTTCACCAAGAGCCTGGGCTGGGCGCAGGTCCCAGCCTCGTGTAGGGTCACTTTAGGACCTCAGTTGCCTCATAGATATACCTACCATAAGTTATAGCGAACCCCATTTGTAAATGTCTGTATGAGGTAGGGCCGTGTCCCTGTCCTCTGCGTGTTTGGCATGTGTCCCCAAAGGGAGTGTCTGCCTCCTACAGAGGGGAGCCTATGGACCATCTATATCTGTGGGCAACCCAGGAAATGCATACTGGGACCTCAGTCCTCAACTTTGAGGAGAGAGTGGAGTTGGTGAAGAGGAAGACCAGAGGGCTGACACAGTATGCCCACTGAAGAGTCCTTGTCTTGACTTGGTGTTTTGAGGCAAGGTCTCACCATGTAGCTCAGGCTGTCCTGGACCTCCCAGGGCTATGCACTGCTACACCTGGCTCAGACTGTTGTCCTGTTTTCCATGGACATCCTGAGAGGTAGGAGGCTTGTGTTCAGTGCAGTAGGGCTTCCCGAAAGCTCTGTCCCTCCTCAAGTACCTTCATCATCTGAACCATAACTGGCCGGTTACACATCCTTTGTGCTTATACATCCCTGTGTGTGTGTGTGGGGGGGGCTATCTCTGTGTGTGTGTGCAATGGGTTGAACCAAGGGACCTCTCATGTTAGGCAGGGGCTCTACCACTGATCCACGCCCTCAGCCCCTCCCTGGGGGATTCTAGGCAGGGGCTCTACCACTGAGCCACGCCCCCAGCTCCTCCCTGGGGGATTCTAGGCAGGGGCTCTACCACTGAGCCACGCCCCCAGTTCCTCACTGGGGGATTCTAGGCAGGGGCTCTACCACTGAGCCACGCCCCCAGACCCTCACTGAGGGATTCTAGGCAGGGGCTTTACCATGGAGCCACGCCCCCAGCCCCTCCCTGGGGGGATTCTAGGCAGGTGCTCTACCACTGAGCTATATCCTTGGCCCCCAAAACCCATCTCTACCTCTTTTCTTCCCTGTAGGAAGGTGGAGGACCTGCAGTTCCGGGTGGAAGAAGAATCCATCACCAAAGGAGACTTGGAGGTAACAGTGAAGTTCTCCGCAGCTCACTTAGAACTGTGGGCCCAACCCTTGCCGTGGGAAATGGTTCTGGTGTTCAGGCAGCAAGCCTGCACCTCGCTGGGGAGGCCTGGGTGGTTGCAATGGAAATATTGGGAAGAATCAAAAGCCCCCACTTTGGAGGAGTGGAGGAGAGGCAGGCCTTAGGGTATCTGGTATTAGAAGTGAGCTTGGTTGTGTTCCAGAAATACAGGGACCTTATGTTGGCAGTTGAAGACAGAGTCAAGAAAGATTATAGGTCTTTGCCTAACAACACAGGAGCCAGACTCCTGGGATCATAGACCCAGGACTGGCTAGAAGAAGCAGTTAGGATCACAAGACTCTGTATGCAATAGAATGAGAGCTCACTGGCTGGGCCTGTATCTCAGTTGGCAGAGTGTTTGCCGAGCGCTCAAGAAACCCTGGGCTCCCATTGTGGTGGCACAAGCCTGTTACCACAGCACTTGGGAGGTGGAAGAAGGATGGTCTGAGTTCAAGGTCATCCTCAGCTATAGAGCGAATTTAGGGCTAGCCTGGGCTACATGAATTTAAGAGAGAGAGAGAGAGAGAGAGAGAGAGAGAGAGAACGAACCAGAACTCAAGAAGGCAGAGACTACCCCAGTGGTACAACCAACTAGCAAGTGTGCACACTAGAGACAGTGATTTTTGGGTCCTGCCCCAGCCTGTACCCTCACCATTTTGCTGCCTGTATACCTGGTATGGATACAATGGGATTGTTCCTAGTTCATAAACACACTGTGCTGACTTAGGGCCCAGAGGGCCTCAGGCCCACTGAGGGGGCCTCTATCCCTGCCCCCCGAGGCCTGCAGAGACCTCTGAGGTCAGGAGGCCACCCTTGGCCACCTTTCCTGTTGTGTCTCTTGAAGCTCCCTGGGAAAGGAAAAAGCAGGAACTCTCTGGAATGGCCACGTGAGACAGGGAGCTCAGCTCTTCCTGATGTTGTCAGACCTGTCTGGCCTCTGGAAGCCACTTCCCTTCAGCAGACCTCAGCTTCCTCCTCTGTAGAGTGAAGCAGTCTTGGTCCATTACAGGCTCTCAGGCCCGAGTGTCCATCTAGACCTAGTGGTCTGCATTTGTGACTGTTTCCTAAGTTCCCGAGGGACCTCAGAAACCACAGCCGTAGGTCATTTCTGAGTTCCACTCGGGTTGATCTGGGCCTGTTGGCACCCTAGTTTTCAAATATAGCTGGAGCAAGACGATTATAAGCTCAAGGCTAGCCTGGGCTACGTACCAAGTCTAAGCCAACCCGCACTTCATAGCAAGACCCTGCCTGGAAGGAAGGGAGAAGGGGCTGGAGCTGGGGCTCAGTCGGTAGAATGCCTGCTTAGCATGTGTGACGCTCCGGGTTCAGATCGCAGCATGGTAGTGCACGCCAGTAACCCCACCGTGGGGAGGTAGAGGCCGAGGGCTCGAAATTGAGGTCATCCTTGGCTACATGGCAAATTCAAGGTTAGTCTGGTTAGCTGACAATGAAAGCTGGACATGGGGTACACTCCTGTAACTCCAGACCTCAGAAGACAGAAGCAGGAGGATCAGGAGTTCAAGGCCAGCCTTGGCTATGCAGTGAGTTTGAGGCTAGCCTGGAATAAACAAGACTCTGAAAAGGAAGGAAGGAAGGAAGGAAGGAAGGAAGGAAGGAAGGAAGGAAGGAAGGAAAGAGGGAAGGAAGGAAGGAAGGAAGGAAGGAAGGAAGGAAAGAGGGAAGGAAGGAAGGAAGGAAGGAAGGAAGGAAGGAAGGAAGGAAGGAAGGAAGGAAGGAAGGAAGGAAGGAAGGGAAAAAGCCAGGTATCCTTCCCCAGCCTGAACCTGTTGTGATTTGTGGTTTTGTTACAGCCAGAGGGACAGCACAGGTGGTTATGTTTGGCTTATCTGAAGGACAGCAGTCCCCTTGTAGGGGACAGATGGGTGGGCTTGAGGGGACAAGGGGGCTGCCAGAGCTAAGCCCTCTGCACCTGCTCCCATCAACAGATCTTAGCAACAATCGGTTGTAGGGAAATGCACACATGCACACCCCTGGCCGGCAGTTCAAGGGACTGGAGTCAGGGTGGTGTCAGGTGCTCACAGACCCTTGGCGACTCTGGGTCAGCCTGTCTGCCTGCCGCCTGTCTGTCTGTGTCTTTTACTACATCTGCTCCTTATTTCAGCTGCCAGATTGTTACCACCCAAGCTATCCCCCGGAGAGAACCTGGTTGGTCCCAGGGCTGCCAATAGGCTGGCAGGCATTGAGGCGAGGGACAGAACAAGACAAATAGTGTCACATGACCAGTGTAGCCAGAAAGACTATCCCATCCTGTGTTTATATTTTTATTTTTGATTCTAAAGACTAAATTGTGACCATATTCAGAGCAATCAGAATGTGAATTGAGGTAAAGTTTTTTTTTTTTTTTTTTTTTGGTTTTTCGAGACAGGGTTTCTCTTTATAGCTCTGGCTGTCCTGGAGCTCACTCTGTAGACCAGGCTGGCCTCGAACTCAGAAACCGCCTGCCTCTGCCTCCCGAGTGCTGGGATTAAAGGCGTGCGCCACCACACCCGGCTGAGGTAAAGTTAACTTAATCCCTGCCCCACATTTGGTTGTGGTTGCATTGTTTGATACTACATGGGCTGGCCTGGACCTCAGAATTCTCTTGCCTCAGCCTGTAGGTGCTAGGATTCCAGGCTTGTAGCCACCATGCCTGTTTCCCCCAACCATCTTAAAAGACAAAGCAGGAGGCTATAGGGATGGCTCAGTGGCTAAGAATACTCACTACACTTCCAAGAACATGGCATTCGGGTTCCAGAAGGCTCACAACCTCCTAGATCTCCAGCTACAAGGGTTGTAGCGCCCTCTGCTGACTCCCACCATCCCCTGCACACACACCCATGGAAACGCGGGCATGCTTGCATATGCACAAGTAAAAACAAATCTTTTAAAACGTGAAAACTGGGACCCGGGAGGTTGCCCGAGGCTAAGAGCACTTGCTGCCCTCATGGCGGATCTGAGAGGTCTCCCAGCACCCCAGAGGTACTTCACCATCTGTAACATCAGTTTCAGGGGATGGGATTGTTTTCTGGCCTCCAAGGCTCGCCACATACATGGTTTATACATATGTGCAGGAAATACATTTGCACACATAAAATAAATACATAAATCTAAAAACGTATAAGTTAAAACCAAGGTCAGGGGATGTGGCTCGGCAGCAGAAGACTTACCCAGAAACTCAAACTGGGGGGGCCTAGGGACGTGACATGGCTGATCACATGGCTAGAGCTCCCCAGTTAGGGAGCCACGATGAGGCTCATCAATACAGAACCTGAGTTTGGATTCCTAGCACTCTCATTAAAAATGGGCACAGCAGCCAGGCATGGTGGCACACACCTTTAATCCCAGTACTTGGGAGGCAGAGGCAGGCAGATTTCTGAGTTCGAGGCCAGCCTGGTCTACAAAGTGAGTTCCAGGACAGCCAGGGCTACACAGAGAAACCCTGTCTCGAAAAACCAAAAAAAAAAAAAAAAAAAAGAAAGAAAGAAAGAAAGAAAGAAACAAAAACAAAAATTGGCATGGCACAGGTCTAACCTTGTTGCTGAGATTGGCCAGTTGGCATAATTCAGTGGAGTGTGATTAAGGTCTGACATAAACTAGGGTGATGCATGCCTTTAATCCCAGCACTCGGAGGCAAAGGCAAGAGGGTTTCTCTTTCTCTCTTTCTGTGACTTCGAGGCCAGCCTGGTCTGCAACCTGGTGAGTTCCAGGACAGCCAGAACTATACAGAGAAACCCTGTCTTGAGTACCTCCCCTGGACCCCTCAACGCACACAGACACACAGACACAGACACACACACACACACACACACACACACACACACACACACACAAAATTACCTGACATCCACCTCTGCTCTCCACATGTATAATGACACACAAAGTCAAAATTGAAAGCCCAAACCCTGTCCCAAACATAACAGTTGGTCCCTTGGGGCTGGGTCACCCCCATCTTCTACTGTCTTCATGACTAAACTCATCATTGCTCATTAAGCGTCCCTCTCGAGCTTTCTCTGCTGACTGGCTGCCATTAGGTGCCTGGGCTCCAATCTTTCAGTCTCCATGGCTGCCACTTCTTGCTGGCATCTGAGTGTATTAGCCCTGCCGTCTAAGCCCCGCCCACCCCTTCAGGACTTGCTGCAGGGTTGTGTGTGTGTTGGGGTGGGGGGTGATCGCTTTAACCTGTGTTTCTCTAAGGGTGAGCAGCAGCCTCCCCTCTCTCTGGAAACAAACCTAGTTTCCAGTCTGGTCCCCTAGAATCTCCCAGGGTGTGTGTCCTCTGCGCGTCCCTGCTTACATGCAGAGATCCATCATGAGCCCTCCAAATGCCAGCCCTGTGCCACCCAGAGAATGTCATGCTTTGTTCTCGAATGAAACGGGTGTTGTAAAGAGGGGACAAAAGTACCCTTGTACTTCCAGAGACCAGGCGTCCTCTGCAGAATCTGGGAAGGGTGAGGAAGGGGGAGGGATGTCTAACCAAGCTAGGCTCTGGAAGGGCAATGGGTATTTGCTCAGTCCCCACCCAGGAGGCCTGCCTGAGGAGAATCAAGATGGTGTGTGTTTTGAGTTAGCCAGGCATGGTGGCACATACCTGTCATCCCAGTGCTAGGGAGGCTGAGGCAGAAGAATTGCAGGTTCAAGGGCATCCTGGGTTACACACTGAGTCCCAGGCTAACCTGGGCATGGTATGGTCTTCATACTTGGGGAGTGGGGGTCAGCCTTAGCAACATAGTGAGTCCCTGTCTCATAAAACTAAACCAAAGTCCAGAGTCAGGATTACAGGTTCAAAGGCCAAACTGGGACACACAGTGAGTTTTAGGACAGCCTTGGCTGTATAGCAAAACTCTGCTTGAAGACCCCAAAAAGAAAACAGATGTCGTAGTGCACACCCTAAATTCTAGCGCTCAGGAGGTGACTATAAAAAGAAGGGTCTTGCGAGATGGCTCAGCAGGTAAAGAGTCTTGCTACCAAACCTGATACCCAGAGTGTGATCCCCAGGACCCGCATGGTAGAAGGGGAGAACCCACTCCTTCTAACTGCCCTCAAATGCACGGTGGCATGTGCGCAGGCACACACACTAAATGAATGAATAAAATGCACCTAACAAAGAAAGAAAGACTCTTTAAATCCCACAAAGGAAGAAGCTGGGGTCCCCATTGCCACTGTGTTATCAGAGGCTGGCAAGGGGTGGTTCCCAGAGCCTCCTCTGCCTTGAACACACGCCCAGCTAGGCCACAATGATGAGAGGGCACCCAGCCCCCTCACGCACCCCACTTCTGAGACCTCTCTCTCTTCCCCAAGCAATTCCGGCTCATTGATCTGTTTTCAGTCTTGTTCACGGAAGATGACGCCTCCTCTCTCTCTCTCTTTTTCCTTCTCACGCCCTTTCTTTCTTTCTCCGGCTTCCTGTTCCCTATATTCCTTTCCCCACGTCCCTGCCTTCCCTGTCCACCCTGCCATCCCTCCCCCACCCCCGCCCTGGGTGGAGCAGACCCAGACCCAGCTGGAGCACGCGCGCATTGGGGAGCTGGAACAGAGCCTGCTATTGGAGAAGGCGCAGGCCGAGCGGCTGCTCAGAGAATTAGCGGATAACAGGGTAAACCGCGCCTGCCACTGTCACCCACCCGGCCAGCGCCTTGGCCCTTAGATGCCCCCTTTGCTTTTTAAATCATTTCCTCTGCCATCACAATGGCTCCTCTTACTATTGCTTTTTGGAGACCCTTCTGTACTCCCCTCTGGGAAGGAAGCTGAGATTTAGAGTCAAGCTCACTGTGGCCAAGTGGTGCTCTTAGGGAAGGAGGGTCCTCTGGGATTACTTCCAAGTTCATGGCTCCTTGAGTGGAGGTGTCTCTGTGAGACTTTCCCTGTGCCTCCTTCCTGTCCCTTGCCAGAAAGAAGCCTTCTTGGAGTGGCCTGCCCCTTACTTGGATAGACATGGGCTTCCTTGGCAGGAATGCAAACCCAGAGTGTTCTAGCCTAGAGAATCTTAAGATGGCAGCAGAGAGCCAACCTGGAGTACCTGAGGCTCAGGAAGTGGGGCTTTATATGTTGGGATATCCCCAAAGGTCAAGATGACATCAGCCTCAGAGTCTGGCCATAGCCATATAGTGTGTTAGGGAGGCCCTGAGAGGCTCCATTTGGGAGAGCAGTCCAGTCAGTTCTAGGGTGTGGTTCTATGTCCCGCTGGCTTCTCCACACCGTACATACATCCCAATAGCTGGCCAGCCCAGCTGTAGCTCTGCTAGGAGGAATTTGACCAGGCAGCCACCATTGATCAGGAAAACCACCCCGCAGACATTTGGAGGCTTGTGGCAAGGACTCAGTTTGTGCATAGTGGCCGTAGCACTGTGCAGGGCATGTGGATGTCTGGAGATGCATGGCTTCATGTGCACGCACAGCGGCCATCACCAGGTGACTCATAGGCACTCGTGTGCTAGAACGCTGTGTGCAGGAAACTCACTAGGTAGTTTAGCGCCCACTAGACAGGCCCCTTGATCAACAGCTCCACTAGACTGCAAGCCAGAAAAAGCTTATTCAGTTGGGCATGGTGGTGCATACACTTGGGAGGCTGAGGCAGGAGGATTGCTGAGATATGCATACATATAAAGCATTAGCTTCGAGAAAGTCCTCTAAGCTCAAACCTCTCTTGAGCAGTAATGTGTCTAAGCTACCTAAGCAACAAGTCCATTCGGCTCACCCCATCATTTGGGGTACATTAGGATCCCTGAGAACAGCCAGTACCCAGCTAGGGATAGGTGCCTCCCTATCATCTGACTGCCCCCCACCATGGCTGGCATTGTCCCCATCACTGATCCTTGGTCACTGACTTGTCTCTCTCTCCTGCTAGCTGACCACAGTGGCTGAGAAGTCTCGGGTGCTGCAGCTGGAAGAAGAGTTGAGCCTGCGGCGTGGTGAGATCGAAGAGCTGCAACACTGTCTCCTCCAGTCAGGCCCGCCACCCGCAGACCACCCAGAGGCCGCTGAGACTTTGCGGCTGCGAGAGCGGCTGCTGTCGGCTAGCAAGGAGCACCAGCGAGACAGCACCTTGCTCCAGGACAAATATGAGCATATGCTAAAGACCTATCAGACAGAGGTGGACAAGCTCCGGGCGGCCAATGAGAAGTATGCTCAGGAGGTGGCAGACCTCAAGGCCAAGGTCCAGCAAGCCACCACGGAAAACATGGGGCTCATGGACAACTGGAAATCCAAGCTGGACTCGCTGGCCTCCGATCACCAGAAATCCCTGGAGGACCTGAAGGCCACACTGAACTCTGGCCCAGGTGCCCAGCAGAAGGAGATCGGAGAGCTGAAGGCCCTGGTGGAGGGCATCAAGATGGAGCACCAGCTGGAGTTAGGTAACCTGCAGGCCAAGCACGACTTGGAGACGGCCATGCATGGGAAGGAGAAGGAGGGCCTGCGGCAGAAGCTGCAAGAGGCCCAGGAGGAGCTGGCCGGGCTGCAGCAGCACTGGAGGGAGCAGCTGGAGGAGCAAGCCAGCCAGCATCGGCTGGAGCTCCAAGAAGCCCAGGACCAATGTCGTGACGCCCAGCTGCGCGCGCAGGAGCTAGAGGGACTGGATGTGGAGTACCGCGGCCAGGCTCAGGCCATCGAGTTCCTCAAAGAGCAGATCTCACTGGCTGAAAAGAAGATGCTAGATTACGAGATGCTGCAGAGGGCCGAAGCCCAGAGCAGGCAGGAGGCCGAGCGGCTGCGGGAAAAGCTTCTGGTGGCTGAGAATAGACTCCAGGCTGCCGAGTCCCTGTGCTCAGCCCAGCACAGCCATGTAGGCTGCATTCGCTCCTGTGGGGCTCAGCGGGGGGGGGGGGGCCCGGGGGGGGGGCCGGGAGGGCGTGGCCTCTGCGCACCAGTTCCGGAGCATTTCCCTTGTGTCTGGAGCTAGCCAAGGGGGGCTCAGAGGAGGAGCCTTGGGGATCATCGGGACCACTGTAGTCTGAGAGGACCCTGCTTGATCCTTCGTGGGCTTTGAGAGCCATTGAAGGCACCATTTTGTTAGGCCCTAAACTCTGATTGGCTGAGACTTGGCAAATGGCAAGTTCACGGCCAGTCTCAGTACCTTAGTGAGGTTCCGGTTCAAAGTTGGTTTTTTAAAAAGCTGAGCAGAGCACTAGAATGCTTCCCTAGGAGAACCTCAGTTCCATCCCCAGCATGACAAAGCAAATACACGCCGTCTGTGGATAGGGCTGCCCAGAGCCGCTTTTGCTCTCTGGTACCTGGCACTCGGGTACCACCCACAAGAAAAGCACAGAAACTGCATCTCCCAGGTCCTTGTCTCATCAGACACCTATCCAGGGACACGAAGATGTCTCTTTAGCCTCTAGAAAGGCCACCATGACCCGCTTTGTCCCAAGTCTAGAAATGCCTACCTTTATGGTCCTTGCCCCAGATGAGCATGCCCCATTGGTCCCTGAGGGATGTCAGGAAGTGTAGACAGCCCCGTCCATTCTAGCAAGCCCAGAAGGATGTTTTAACTGGCTCTGCGCTCCATATCGTGCACTGGTCCATTTCGAGGTTCATTGTGTTTATCCAGGCACAGATATGCACATGTTGCATACCCAATGCCCATGGAGGCCAGTGCCCAGGAGCTGGAGTTCCGAGTGGCTGTGAGCCACCTGGCTTGTGTGCTGGGAATTACACTCAAGTAATCTGCAAGCGCAGTGCACACTCTTAACTGCTGAACCGTGTCTCCAGCCCCCAGTAACTCATTTAAAATAACCTTACAAGGGGTCAGCTAGGAGCTTGACTCTTTAATCCATGCACGGTATCTCTCTGCAGTGTGGTGTTTAGGGAATTAAGTGTCTGTAGCTCCAGGTCTTAGAAGAAAAGACATCTTCCTGCCTTGTGCCTTTCTCTCAGGAAGAAACTTTTTCTTTTCCTTTTCTTATTTGTTTGTCTGAGATAGGGTCTTGCATAGCCCAGGCTGCCCTCAAACTCCCTCTGTAGCCGAGGAGAACCCTAAATTCTCTATCCTCTTGTCTTTAACTCTCAGGTGCTAAGATTACAGATCTGAGTCACCATACTCCACCTTGCTGCTACATGTGTGTATGTATGTGTGTGCATGCTCATGTGTGTGCACATGCGTCTATGGTGTACATATGTGTGGAGGTCAGAGGTCAACCTTTTTGTACCATTTTTTTTTTTTTTTGGACTGGTCTGGAGCACGTGACATAGGTAGGCTAGGTTGAATGGTTGGCCACTCATCACCAAGGATCGGCCTGCTTCTGGTTCCCAGTGCTTGGATTACAACTGTGCACCATTGTGGTGTCCAGCCATTTTTTATGTGGGCTCTGGGGCCCAGACTCCAGCCCCACTGCTTGCCTTTTACCAAGTGAGTCAGCTTCCCGGCTCTTCAGGTTTTCTTTTCCAATCAATGTTTTCTTCCTTGGCTTCTGAGTTTATTACTAAGTATTATGAAGAAGACAAGGCAGTTAAGGAAGTCCCTAGATCAGCCGGCCCTAGATGGGCTGTCCAGGCTCTGTTGTACACATTGAGTGCTTGTTTTATGATTGAAGAGCTGGGGGCATGGCTCAGTGGTAGAGCCCCTGTCTAGAATCCCCCAGGGAGGGGCTGGGGGCGTGGCTCAGTGGTAGAGCCCCTGTCTAGAATCCCCCAGGGAGGGGCTGGGGGCGTGGCTCAGTGGTAGAGCCCCTACCTAGAATCCCCCAGGGAGGGGCTGGGGGTGTGGCTCAGTGGTAGAGCCCCTGCCTAGAATCCCCCAGGGAGGGGCTGGGGGCGTGGCTCAGTGGTAGAGCCCCTACCTAGAATCCCCCAGGGAGGGGCTGGGGGCGTGGCTCAGTGGTAGAGCCCCTACCTAGAATCCCCCAGGGAGGGGCTGGGGGTGTGGCTCAGTGGTAGAACACTTACCTAATATGAAAAAGGTCCTTAAGTTTCACCCTCTGCTCCTTGCTCCCCAAAATAGCCGTTCAGGGGCAACAGGGGAATCCTACAAGGCAGCTGGAGGCCAAGTGGGAGCTTCCCTTTTCTCAAGGAGAGGGATCCAAATGTGTCTGCTCCCCCTGCTGGCGCATTGGGTCCCTGCATCCCCAGGGCCCCTTTTCACAGGTGGAGGTGTGGCCTGGATAGTAGGGCAGGCGTGTCCCCTTACAGGACTGTTCTTTCAGGTGATCGAATCCAGTGACCTTTCTGAGGAGACGATTCGGCTGAAGGAGACTGTAGAGGGTGAGTAGCCTCGGGTAGGAGTCCAGGCTTTGTGGAAAGCTAGCTGGGTGCCACCTTGGAGCTGAGTCATGAGGTCTGCCATCAGCGACTCAGTGAGCGCCTGCTGTGTATAATCACCCCTCCAGAAGCGAGTGTCATGGGATCAGGGAAGGAACAGGTATATCCGAGATTCAAGAACTACCTTCATACCTGGAGGCCATGGCACATACCTTTAATCCCAGCTCCTGAGTGTCAGAGGCAGGCAGATCTCTGAGTTCAAGGCCAGCTTGATCTACAGAGTGAGTTCCAGGACAGCCTTGGCTGTACAGAGAAACCCTGTCTCAAAGAAAAAAAAAAAAGAAGCAGACAAACAAAAGCTGTTTTCCACGCACTGTTGAGATGGCTCTGTGGGTAAAAGGCTCACTGTCGAGGTTGACGAGTTGAGTCCCATCTCCAGTGGCATATGGTGGCAGAGGGGAATGGACGTCTGCAAGTCGTCCTCTGTCACCTTCAAGCTGTAGCACACACACATCTACACAGTAAAATTAATGGAATTTGGAAACGTTTAAAGGTAAACGACTACCTTCCCTGTCTGGGATATTTATAGAAAGGGAAAACCGAAGGATGTAGGGGTCAAATTGCAAATCTCAGGAGCTTCGGACTACAAGTGGTCAATTGCTCTTACCTTGGTGACGGTCCTGTCCCTCTAGAAAACAGAGGCCTTTATGCCTAGTGCTGGCTCTTATAACTTATTTGGTGTTTACCTTCTTTTAAAAATTAAATAATGTTAGGATTAGAGTATATAAGTTATACCATATAAATAAAAGTTAGATATAAGCTGGTGTGATGACATACACCTTTAATCCCAGTACCCAGAGGCAGAGGCAGCTAGCCTGGTCTACAGAATGAGTTCCAGGACAGCCAGGGCTACACAGAGGAACCCTGTTTCAAACCCCCTCTTCCCCCAAAATCATATATAAACTAGCCACGCACATGCTTATAATCCCAATTCTAGGGAGGCTTAGGCAAGACTGCCGTGAGTTCAAGGCTAGCTTGGGCTATATATTGATACCCTGTCTCAAAAAACAGTCATGTGGGATAGGATTCCCATGAGTTCAAGTTTAACTTGGACTATATCTCAAAATTCTTTTTTTTTAAAAGATTTATTTATTAATTTTATTTATGTCAGTACACTGTAGCTGTCTTTAGACACACCAGAAGAGAGCATCAGATCCCATTACAGATGATTGTGAGCCACCACGTGGTTGCTTGGAATTGAACTCAGAACCTCTGGAAGAACAGTCAGTGCTCTTAACCACTGAGCCATCTCTCCAGCCCTCAAAATTCTTTTTTTTTTTTTTTTTACTTTTTTTTTTAATTAGGTATTTTCCTCATTTACATTTCCAATGCTTTCCCAAAAGTCCCCAATACCCTCTCCCCCACCCCCCTACCCACCCACTCCCACTTTTTGGCCCTGGCGTTCCCCTGTACTGGGGCATATAAAGTTTGCAAGTCCAATGGGCCTCTCTTTCCAGCGATGGCCGACTAGGCCATCTTTTGATACATATGCAGCTAGAGTCAAAGCCCTCAAAATTCTATTTCAAGGAAAGTAGATATAAGTTGGGGGTTGGGGGTGCGGCTTGGTACAGTGCTTGCATGAAACCCTGGGTTCTATTCCCAGCACCATATACAACTGGACCTGGTGATGCATGTCTGTGATCCTAGCGCTTGGGAAGTAGAGGCCGGAGGAACAGAAGTTCAGTTATCCTCAGCTATGTAATATGTTTGAGACAGCCTGGACTATATGAAAGAGATTGTTGATAGATAAACTAATTAACTTGAGAACCATCAGTATTTTTTTAAAACATTGTCCTGATGGTCTTGCAAAGCAATCCAACACAGGATCCTCTTTCTGGTTCTGTGGCCACCATCTTTATTCCACTGTTCCTCCATCCTTTGCTTGAGGAGGCCAAAGAGGCGGGGATCTGTGTTCCCTAAACCACATACTACTGGGTCTTCCTCCTCCTCTGGGCAGTGACTCAGAAGATGAAAAAAGACTTTCACTTAGAGGCTGAGTATGACCCCTTTTAGGACTCCTCGAAGAAGGTTCACCTCTTTCCCACACTTTGGGTGTTCATGGGTCCCCATTTTTCCTTTCTCTCCTAGGCCTGCAGGACAAGCTGAACAAGAGGGACAAAGAGGTGACAGCTTTGACATCCCAGATGGACATGCTCAGGGCCCAAGTAAGTGGTAAGTCTCCCTCCCTAGGGGCAGAGGTTTGGGGGTTGGTAGAGGTTGGCACTATGGCTCTGCAGGTCCAACTAAGCTGGGCTCCCTGCTTGAGACCTGTACCTGAGTGGGCAGATACGTACAAGCACTGCCTCTTCCCCAGAGCCAACTGAGTCCATGCCCCTAGATGCCACCAAGTTTTCTCTGTGGCCTTCTTTTTTTTTTTTTTTTTTAGGTTTTTCGAGACAGGGTTTCTCTGTATAGCCCTGGCTGTCCTGGCACTCACTTTGTAGACCAGGCTGGCCTCGAACTCAGAAATCCGCCTGCCTCTGCCTCCCGAGTGCTGGGATTAAAGGCGTGCGCCACCACGCCCGGCCTCTCTGTGGCCTTCTTAAGGAGTTGGATTCCTCGTGGGCCTCTTCCACACAACCCCTAATCCCCAGGACAGATAACATGAACTGCAGGGAACCTGCCATGGTGATGTGGACCTGGAATCCCAGCACTCAGGAGGTAGAGGCAGGAAGATCAAGAAGAGTTGAGGTGATCTTGAAATTTTGGGGCCAGCCTGGGCTACATAAGACCATGTCTCAAAAGAAATAGACCGTAGAACCTGGGCCACAGCCAAAAGCAAAATGTACAAAGAAGGCCCAGGAGAGGTCAGAAGTCTGGAATTGGTAACTATGGGACTCACTAATTCAAAGTGCTCTTGACATTGCTCAAGGAACCACCACTACTGCTACCCTAGTCCTGTGGGGTGGGGGTGGGGTGGCCCTACTCCCTTTCTTTCAGTCCTGGTTACATTTACTTGACCTCATAAAGGCCAAAGTGAAGACTTAGCTTTAGCTCTTGGCTTGCCTGGGTAACAATGTAGATACCCACAGTGACCTGCCACGCATCCTCACCCCACAGAGCCAGGGATGCTGGCTTGGGAGAATTGGTCTGCTTTGTGTAGCTGTCGGAAAGTGTTCATTTGCCTTACACTTTGGGGCTGTGTAGTCCCTCACTGAAGGAAGTCAGGGCAGAAACTCAAGCCAGAACTTGAAGCAGGAACCACAGGAAAGTTACTTGCCGGCTTGGTAGCTGTCTGCTGTGTTATGAGCTTTGTCATAAAGCCCAGGACCACCTGTCTAGGGAATGGTGCTGCCCACAGTGGGCTGGGCCCGCTTGCATCAATTAACGATCAGAACCACCCTCACGAACGCACCCCAGATCAGCCTGGTAAAGATAATTACCCAGTTGCAATTCTGTTTTCAGTTGGTTCCAGGCTGTGTCCCAGCTGACTCAATGCTAGGATGCTACTTTTTTTTCTTTTTTTCTCTTTTCTGAGGCAGAGTTTCATGAGGTCACAGCAGGTCTTGAGTTCACCACGGAGCTGAGGATAACCTTAAACGTCTAATCCTCCTCCTGCTGAGTGCTGAGATGACAGCTGTGCACCATCATACTCAGTTCATTTGATGCTGGCGATGGAGCCCAGGGCTTCATGTGTGCTAGACGATCACTCCACTTACTGAGCTGTATCACCACCCAGACTTGACACTTTTTCTTGTTGTTTGTTTGGGACATGGTCTCTTTAGCCTAGACTGGCCTAAAACTCATTATGTAGCCACTGTGGCTTTGAATTCTTAATGACCTTCCTTAGTGCCGGAATTAGAGACCTGTTCACAGTGCTTGGCCACCGCCTGCCTCTTAGGGTAGTATTACTATTATCTCCCACCCTGGCCAGACCAGCCTCTCACTGGTGTTTGAGACAGGGTTTCCTAAAGCCTAGGTTGACCCAAAACTGGCCTTGAACCCACGTCTGAAGAGCTTGACCACAGGCCTGTTTGGTATCACTCCAGTTTAAGTGGTGCTGGGAATAGAACCCAGGGCCTCTGATTTGCTGGGGCCAGCGCTCTACACACTGAGCCACACCCCCAGTTTCCATCTGTGTTTGAACTCTCTCCATTCCCTGCCGCTTCCCCCAGCTCTAGAAAACAAGTGCAAATCAGGAGAGAAGAAGATAGATTCTCTCCTGAAGGAGAAGAGGCGCCTAGAGGCGGAGCTGGAGGCTGTGTCTCGGAAGACCCATGATGCCTCCGGCCAGCTGGTCCACATCAGCCAGGAGTTGCTGCGGAAGGAGAGGTGAGCGCCCAGGGCTCGGCCTCTGAGTTTGCAGAGATCTTTTCTTTTTTCTTATTTCTATTACCATCATTATTATTTTAATCTTTTTAGATGTGATTCTTTTATGAATATGAATGTTTTGTCTGTGTGTGTGTCTGTGTGTCCTAAGTGGGCCCGGTACTCTCAGAGAGGTCAGGAGATCAGATCCCTGGGAAGTTGAATTGCAGATGGTTGTGAGGCAACCCACGGGCACTAGGAAGCGAACCTGATTCTCCAGCAAGAGCATTAAGTGTTCTTAACCGCTGAGCCATCTCTCCAGCCCCTCAGAGTCCTAACTGCAATGCTGCAAGGAGCACATGATAGAAATGAGAGTGTGTGTGTGTGTTGAAGATTTGTTTATTTATGATTGTGTGTGTGCGCCTGGATATGCACTGTGTGTATTTGGCTGCCTGTGGAAACCAGAAGGGGACCTCAGATCCCCTGGATCTGGGCTTACAGATGGCTGCAAGCATCCATCTGAGAGCTGCGAGTCAAACCCAGGTCCTCTGAAAGAGCAGCCAATGCTCTGATCCGCTGAGCTGTTTCTCCAGCCCTAACTTCTGTTTTCTGGGGACAAGCTCTCCCTGCATACCCCAGGCTTGCCTTGAGTCCCCAGCATTCCATGTACTGGGAATGTAGGGGTGAGGCCCCGTGCCCAGTTAATCCAGCATGAGTAACAACATGGTTTTCAGGTTCATTTTTGTTCCATTTTATTTTATTTGCCTATGGGAGGTTGTGCATGCTATAAAAATGTGTGTGGGGCCAGAGATGTAACTTGCTGGAGTCTGCTCTCTCTTGCCACTTTATGGGCCCCAGGGATTGAATTTAGGTCCTCAGCCTTGGTGGCGAGCACCTTGACCCACTGAGCCATCTTGCCTGTCCTCTCTGACTTTGAAATAATGATCTCATTTATCTCTAAATCCAGTCTGGTTGCCTGGCACAATCCTGCATGTGATCTCAGTATTCGAGGTTCCCACGAGGCTGTGGGATGTGACTCTGTTGGTAGAGAGCCTGCCCGGCATGCAGGACAATCTGGATTCTGTGCCCAGCACCACATACATCAGACATAATGGCTGTGACTGTAATCCTCAAACTCAGGAGGGGGAGGCAGGAGGGTCAGGAATTCAAGGTATTACATAGAGACTTGGAGGCCAGTCCAGGCTACATGAAACTCTGCCTCAAAACAAAAAGGGAAAAGAAAAGAAAAAAAAAAAAAAACCTCTGAAAAAAAAAATGTGTTGAGTCTGGGGAGATATCTACTCCTCCATATGATCTCAGATTGATTCCCAGCACCTACACGGTGGTTCACAAGCATCTATACCTCTAGTTCCAAAGGGTCCGACACAATCTTCTGGCCTCAGAGGATACCAAGCATGAGTATGGTACACAGGCATACACAAAACCCTTCTACAGAAAACAAAAGTAAATATCCAAAGAAGAAACAAAAAACCCCAAAGCTCTAAGATCAGCTAAGTCCTCTTGATCATCCCACATCCAAATGCTATTCCTCTTGGGTGTGGTTGACCCATGCCACATCCTTCTTGATTGGCTCTGGTCACCATTGCCTTGTGGCTGGCGCCCCCTGGTGATAGCGAACCTCCAGTCCTATGGTTGCAGAATTGATGCCCTCCTTCTGTGACTGTCTGCCCACTCCAGGAGTCTGAACGAGCTGAGGGTGTTGCTGTTAGAAGCCAATCGCCACTCCCCAGGGCCCGAGAGAGACCTGAGCCGTGAAGTACACAAAGCTGAATGGCGGATAAAGGAACAGAAACTGAAGGATGACATCAGGGGCCTGCGTGAGAAGCTGACCGGGCTGGTACGTGCAGGCAGGGGGTGGGGGCAGGGAGAAGGGTTTGCCAGGGCTGTCCTGCTGCCAGGCCGAGGAGACCAGCGACCTGCTAGAGTCACAGTGGGGGATTGAAAATTCAGTCCTCCAGGATCTCAAACACGGAGCAGATGAAGGGCCCATAGCCCCTTTTTAGACATTGTCACCAGAGATGTCCCTACATGGAAGAGTCTGCTCTGTCCAGAGCCAGAAGGGTAAAGATCGGTCATGCATAGAGGATTAAAAAAATCCATGCAGGGAGGTATCTAACCAGAAACCAGGGTCTGGGCTCCTTGTTATGGCGTGTGGGGTTCTGTCAGTAGAGAGGCGAGAGGTTCAACTCATGGCACTGCAGCTCCTTCTCCGGTGGAAACTACTGGACTTTGAGCTGAGTTGCAGTGAGTGAGTGAGAATGGACGTATTGGCAGCATAGGACAGAACTCGTCCCTCCTCTTCCCTTTCTGTTTCACATTTACAGCCCGATACTCCAGCCGTCTCTGGCCACCTCTGGCATATGGATTGGGTGGAGCAAAGAGAATGGGCCTCTTTTTACCCCCACACTTTGGGGTTTGGGGGTTAGATGTGTTGTTTCTGGCCCTGGAGGGATCCACGGGTTAGGCGAAGGTGGAATAATAAAGGATGCTTAGAGAGCTGAGAGGAGGTGGCTCAGTTGATAGACTGTGTGAATAGAGCCCTGGGTTCTGTCCCCAGCACTATGTAAAATCAGATGTAGTGTCCTGTGCCTATAATCCCAGCACCGGGGATGTGGATGTAGGAAGATCAGACGTTCAAAGCTATCCTCAGCTACATAGCAAGTTCTGTGCTAGCCTGGGCTACATCAGACCCTGTATTGGAAACAGAGCTTTTTAGCCATATGGGACCCATCTGGTTTCATATCTGCTCCTAGGTATGGGGTTATCAGGCCTAGCTGCTCTGCCAGCATTTTATGTCTGGCTGGTTAAATGCCAGCACACATGTGCACCACAGGGTACTTGTGGCCTCTATGGCTCTGTGCCACAGAAGGAGACAAGGCGGATTTCCCAAAAGTGTTGGGCACAGGTAAAGGGGAGCTCAGATTTTTACCTGGGGCTCCGTGCTGGTAGGCCAGCCCCGCACTTGGAAGAACGTAGTGAAAAGCTAGAAGATATGTAAAGAGCGGCGGGTGGGGTGGCGCACACCTTTAATCCCAGCACTCGGGAGGCAGAGGCAGGCGGATTTCTGAGTTTGAGGCCAGCCTGGTCTACAGAGTGAGTTCTAGGACAGCCAAGGCTACACAGAGAAACCCTGTCTCAAAAAAACAAAACAAAACAAAAGATACGTGAAGAGTATGGGGTCCTGTAGAATCAGGGAGGTCTGCACAGAAACTCTGAGCTTGGCCTAAAGGCCCAGGCTGGGGCGAGCATTAAGGAGGCGGGGCCCAATACGAGTGTCTTGGAATGCTTTGGTTGGAGACCAGAGTGGGGTATATGCACACTGAGCATTGTGGTGGGAAGAGAGGAGACACTTGTAAGGGGCCAGGCTCAGTTGGGGGTGGGGGAGTGTCACATGGACTTGGAAGAGAAAAATAGTGGGTACCAGTTGACTCTGGGTTAGAACAGAAGGGCTGCAGTAAGGGTGGAGTGGTGGGTCTTAGGTTCTAGAGCTTGAAGAAGTTAGAAAGTGAACTGTGGGGGAGGGAGGTCCTTGTGAGGCACAAGCTCTACTCAGGAGGCAGGTGGGGCCTGAACCGTTTCCAGTTAGCACCTACACGGGCAGGTCACACTCCTATACCTCCACCCTTCCAGGACAAGGAGAAGTCCCTATCAGAGCAGAGACGCTACTCCCTCATTGACCCAGCTTCACCACCCGAGCTGCTGAAACTGCAGCATCAGTTGGTGAGCACGGAGGACGCCCTGCGGGATGCGCTGGACCAGGCCCAGCAGGTGGAGAGACTGGTGGAGGCCCTGAGGGGCTGCTCAGACAGGACTCAGGTGAGCACACGGGGCTGTAGCCTCGGGAGCCCCAGACCCAAACGGGAGGTGGCTCTATCCTGGGGACCCCAGTCTGAAGGAGGGTGTCCCCATCCTTGAAACCCCAGTCTGAAAAGGAAGTAAGCATTGCTGCCCTGGGAGACCCAGTCTAAAGGACTTTGGTTTCAAGCCTGCTGGTCCCATCGGGAAGATCCTTCCCCTTGTGGTTATGTGTGGAACTGCATCCTGGCCGCCTGCTCAGTAGCTCCTCCCCTCTCCTCCCCTCACAGACCATCAGCAATTCCGGTTCTGCCAACGGTATCCACCAGCCAGACAAGGCCCACAAACAGGAGGTAAGCGCGCCAGCAGCCTCTCTAAGTCACTCAAGCCGGCAGCCTCTGAGAAAAGTCCTCCGGAAGTCACTAAATATACAAAGGAACAAGAATGCTTTGTGTGTATCTGTTCTGTCCCAGCTCGCTTGTTTGCTTAGGTGTATCCCATCCAGGAATGGTCCTGCTTTTCTTTCTGTCCTCCTCTCTTTCTTTCTTTCTTTCTTTCTTTCTTTCTTTCTTTCTTTCTTTCTTTCTTTCTTTCTTTCTTTCTCTCTCTCTCTCTCTCTCTCTCTCTCTCTCTCTCTCTCTGTCTCTCTCTCTCTCTTTTCTTTGTCTGTTTGTGTTTTTGTTGTTAGTGTTGTTTTGTTTTTTTCCTGTGGTTTTGAGAATGGAACCCAGGGCCTTAGCATTGACCACGTCCCCAGCCCCTCCCTGGGAGATTTTAGGCAGGGGCTCTACCACTGAGCCACGCCCCCAGCCT